>NW_024412394.1:77476627-77842366 GCF_014898765.1 Herpailurus yagouaroundi
GGGGCAGAGAGAGAGGGAGACACAAAATCGGAAACAGGCTCCAGGCTTTGAGCCATCAGCCCAGAGCCCGACGCGGGGCTCGAACTCACGGACCGCGAGATCGTGACCTGGCTGAAGTCGGACGCTTAACCGACTGCGCCACCCAGGCGCCCCTTAGCATTCTAAGTAAAGTCATATTTTTCACTTTATTTATCCATCCCAAAGCAAAGTTTCCTGGTTGAGACTGTTTGGAATTCTTTTTCTAATTTTCTATGATCCAATGTATCAAATATTAAAAAGAAAAAAATATTTTTATTAGCCATATTGCCAGAAGAAAAAGAGGAAAGGGGAATTTTCCTTGAGAATTGCCCTCTAAAGAGGCCCGTCAAAAGCCTGTTGAAGGAAATGCCAAGCTTGATTGTTTGAAATCTCAACTGTACATATTTCCATTAAAATCCCATCCAGGTCCATTTAATTTATTCACAAATAAACAAAATGCCCTTTATTGCATTGAATGCAGTTTTGACAGATGGCTCTTAGCATTCTGTCCAGGTGTAGAAGACAAAGATAAATGAATCTGTTCTTTTTAATTCATACACTTTATGACTTTCATCTCCACCTGACAGCATCCTTTGGCTCTCTACTTCATGAACCCAATAAGCGACAGCTCTTTTTCTAGCTGGAGATTGCTTCATTGTGCTTCTAAAGAGTAGCTACCTCTATTTGAAATAATCAGTTTGAGAGCACAGCAACAAAACAAATTATTCTCACCAACATTTCAAACATATTATTATTCAGTTTATTAGAATTATCTTAAATGCACATAGACCTATTAGATTTATCTATGCATGTATTATCTGTAACTAGAGTCTAAGGTGATTAAGACTTTACGATATTCATTATTATGTAAATGCTAATTAAATGTCTGTCATTCAATGTAAAGCAAAATTAAAATTAGGTTTAATAACTGAAATTAATTTTAAATTACTTATCAATAACATTAAATACTGAAAAGCTGAAACATTGAGCTTATATTTAAATTATACCAACTTGTCATTGCCCAAAATCTTCAAGCATGTTTCATAATACTGTTTTAAAAAATTTAGTGGGTAAATTTTAAATAGTAAATTATTACTACACATTATTTTATTTATAATAAAATAAACCCTCATTAATTAAAAAAATGGGAGAATGATATAAAAATATTCTGTTCCTATGGATTGAAAAGCACATGAAATGTGAATGTTAAGATATGGTTTCTCATATTAATATGACCTCCTGAAAAGGAATTATACATTTTTTCTTGAAAAAATAAACTAGTCCTTATAATTTAATTTAGGAGTAGAACTGTACTATAGTTCATTTTTACTGGCATAAAAAAATCTATCTGCACAAAAGTCAACAGTTATTTGCTTTTTGGAAATATTTATATTTATCTATTTAAATAGATTCCCATATTTTTAAAAGAGTGGTTTCTAAATTGTGATTTATAGAATTGTCTCAGAATTGTCTATACCCTCAGAATTGTTTATAGCCTTTCAGGTGGTTGTGAGATCAAAATTGTTTTCAAAAGCATACTAGGCATTATTTCATGTTTGCCTTTGCACTGTGTTAACATTTGTACTGATGGTGTAAAATAATTGATAGTGAGGAAAATTACAAGTGCCTTAGCAGGAATTAGGGCAATAGCACTAACCCATACTAGTAGAGATCACATTCTCAACCACAATCCCCACATCAAGGTCATTTGTATACTAATGCTCATTTTACACTACTTATAATCAGCATTTGACACAATTATCACCTTCCTTCTAAAGAAAAAACTTCAATTTAATTCAAAGACAACAAATAATGTTTGTTTTTCCTTTAACACACTGGAGACTGCTCAGTCTTCTTTGAATGTTTCCACCATTCTTCCATACCTTTTAACAGATGGAGTATACCAGAGAAAAGTCTTTGGACATCTAAATACCACTGACACCATAAGAACTCTCAAATCAAGATGAGACTTCATATTGAAGTCCTATCAGTATTTCCATTTGGATGTCTAATAAATAAGAAAACACTTTTACTTTGGAAAACGAGGGAGAAGATCATAACAGAATAAAAATGTTTAGAAATGTCTGGAGCTATGAAACAAATAGGGTCAGAATGACAAAAGAGCAAATCAGTAAGAATCTACCTGAAAAGAAAGTTGACAGAAATAATATAATCTTAACATTCCCTCTACCAGAGACTAGTGAAAATATGGACCAGTTGTAGAGGTGTGAATTAAATTGTGTTAATATGTTTCAGTTTCTCATACATTGAGCAGCTAGCTTTATAATTAACTCCAAGAGGATTATTTAGTTCAGTCTGCTCACTTAGGAAAGTCAAAGATTGTTCAAACCCATGCTTAAATATGAAAAGTCAGTTAAAAATGGAGGGAAAAATCTCAACTACATTTGGAAAACTTCTACAAATTTGGGAGAAGAAAAAATGTTGATACAAATTAAATGCCATAATTTTCTGATTCTTTTTAAAAGAAAAGAGGTTTATTCAGATACATAATATATCACAAAACTCACCTATTTAAAATGTACAGTTCAGCTGCTTTTTGTATATTTACCACAATCTAGCCTTAGACCATTTTTAATCATCCTATAAAAAAGAGCCACTACCATCAGCAATCACTTTCCCTCTTCCCCTCACTTAGCATTAGGCAAATATATATCTACTACCTCTTTTTGTTAGTGACTTCTTCCACTTAGCATAAAGTATTTAAGTTTCATCCATGTTGCAGAATATTTCATTCTTATTTAAAACTGAAATGTTTATTGAAATAATTGTAGATTGATACATAGATACAGAGAGGCCCTTTGTATACTTTATCTACTTGCTCCCCAAAGACAACATTTTGCAAAACTATGGTATAACACCACCACAACTAGGAGATCAACATTGATCCAATCTGCTGATTATATTCAGATTTTCCCACTTTTACTTGTACTTCATCATATATATATATATATATATATATATATATATGTATATTTTAATTCTATACACCTTCATTACATGTACAGGTTTTTGTATCCACTAATACAGTCAAGAATCTCAATAGCTCCATCACTATAAGGATCCCTCCTGTTGACCTTTTATAATTATGGCAACATCCTTCCCACCTCTCTTCCCTCCTATAACCCTGGCTCTGATAACCATCAATCTGCTCTCCATTTTAAAATGTTACATGAATGAGGGGTACCTGGCTTGCTCAGTTGGAAGAGCATGTAACTTGTGATCTCAGGGTCATGAGTTTGAACCCCACGTTGGGTGTAGAAATTACTTAAATAAATAAATCAACTTTAAAAAATGTTATATGAATGACAGAATACAATATGTAACCTTTAGCATAGTCTCTTGTAACTCAGTGTAATTCCCTCAAGATTCCACAAAGCTCAGGTCATGATGTCATGGTTTGTATGGTCGAGCCCCACATCAGGCTTTGTGCTGACAGTGCAGAGCCTGCTTGGTATTTTCTCTCCCTCTTTCTCTGCCCTACTTCACCTTGTATACTCTCTCTCTCTCTTTCAAAATAAATAAATATTTTCTAAAAAACTGTCTTTGAACCAATTAATTTCTAGTTTGATTCTTTGATGAGTGCTACTTTGGTTCTAATCCTGGATCTACCATATCTAGTTTACGCAATGTTGGACAAGTTATTTAACTTCTCTGTTTTACTTCCCTTATCTAAAAATAGTAATCATATGGATAATTTAGATAGTAACTAACTCAAAGAAGTGCTATATAATAATTTATGCTAAGATAAACTTAAGAATTTTAGCTTTACTATAACGTGGAAGTGCCTTTGATTTCCTCCAAAGATAGGGACTAATGGGTAAAAAATTGGTTTGTTCTTATGGTGCTTTAATGTCATGGACTCCTAGAATACTATTAAGTACTTCTGTGTGTTTATATTATATTTCAAAATAGAATGTGCATTGTCATATGATGCTATTTTAAATTATGGCTGATATTTTATAATCAAATGTAGTAGCAGATTGATATAATTAAAACAACACTGGGTTGGAAGTTCATTTCAATTTACCCAGTTGAAATCATTTAAAGTCTTGAACTTTACTTTTCTCATCTGTAAAATAAGATTTGACTAGATAGGCTCTGGGGTTCTGTAAATCTCTTTATTCATGGTTGTGACTAGTTTCCATATTTAAAGTGTCTTATTTAAATCATTCCTTCCTCCTGCTTTAATGACATAGTCATGTAAAGCATATGTGTTCTTTTATTGTTCTAAATGCTGTCAGAATGCATGCCAGGAATCAAGGAGACAGACAAGAGCTGTCATTTACTTACTAGTGGATTACTCTATTGATGAGGAGTTCTATATTCAAGCAGTACTTGATTCTATCTTACTTCACTGATAGTTGAACTTACTTAATATTCTTGATCAGGCAAGAATATTGTCTCTTGATAGTCTCAGAAAGGTTGTTTAACAATGTTCTGAACCTTAGGTCCATACATGTATGTCAGAATTTTAGTGGAAACTTTGCTATTCTTCTATATTTGATTCCTCATAAATAGTAGCAAAACAAAAACAAAGATTAATGCACCTGTGATCATTTAGAAAAGCAATTAAATAGAAACTAAAAAAATGAAAATCAAGTTAAATGATTAGTCCACTAATCAAGCTTATTTGTCACTTCATTTGCCAATGAAGTGATGGTGGCACCTGGAAATCAAGATTAAGTCAGACAAAGAAACAAAATATGTTAGTGTATTGAGTTTAATTTCTTCCATCTGCAAGGCTTCAAATGGCTATTTAAAAATTCTCCATTATATATTGGCTCCAACAATCACTGGGAAAAGAAACTTAAAACAAATTGTTTACAGAATAATTATTTATGCAAATATGTAACAAAAGATCTCTTAGCAAACAATCTATTGCTAATCCCGGCTTATACAACTTCAAAGTATTTGCATGTATTAATACTTTGCAAGTCCTGATAGTATCATCATCTTTCTTGTATCTATACTTTTATGGGCTCTTTCTTTCCCCACTAAGAAATTTCTTGTTCAGACTTACATTTTTCAAGAGACAATTCAAAAGCTATCTTTTTGTAAAATGTTTTAAATTCCTTCCTTCCACCATTTCTTGGTATAGGTCTATTTGCTCCCTGAGTTTTCTGGGAGTAATGTGTATACGTTTATATACTCTTAACTTATTTTACTGAAATTGTGTTTTCAAATGTTAATACTCTATTTTTTTTTTAAATTTTTTTTCAACGTTTATTTATTTTTGGGACAGAGAGAGAGACAGAGCAGGAACAGGGGAGGGGCAGAGAGAGAGGGAGACACAGAATCGGAAACAGGTTCCAGGCTCCGAGCCATCAGCCCAGAGCCCGACGTGGGGCTCGAACTCACAGACCGTGAGATCGTGACCTGGCTGAAGTCGGACGCTTAACCGACTGAGCCACCCAGGCGCCCAAACTAAATAGAGGATAAATTCTTTCAGGATATAAATTGGGTCTTACATTTCTTCATTGTAGCATGGATGCTTGGCACAGAGTGTTAGAAACTCAGTAAGTGTTACAAATGCCAGTGGAGGCACACCTTCCTATAACAAGGCAACTCTGCTAATAAATGCTAGTTGAAAATAAGGAGGTTGAGATTTTTAGAGATACACAAACACCTTTCGGCTGATGGAAAATTTCTGTGAAAGCATAAGTTGAAACAGTATTATAATTGCTTATGCACGCTTTTGAATGGGGCAGCCCATGTCTTAACAAGAGGACAAATACATGGAACTATAGCAACTATGGTTAGTTTTATTAACTCTAGCTTAATTTCTGAGGTTTTAGCCACAAATTTATCATTTTTCTAGATTATCTGCTTATCTTGTGAGTGCTCATTATTTGTCTTAAGCAAAGTGCAAATAAGGAACAGACTAGATTGGGTAAACATCAAATTATTACAAATTAAAACCACTGCCTTGGAACTAAGATTGCTTTAAAATGTTGTCCCCTTTCATATCCATTAATTATTTTCTTTACTCACCAAACTCCAACCAGTTATGCAGGGACTGATTCATATAATATTTAAAATATTTTTATTACAAATCTTTATATATCTTCATTTAGATGATAGAAATTATAAACAAGCAAAATTTTAAATATTTCCTGGAATAGAATCCTCAACAGCAATCATTGCTATTAGTTGTGAACACATCCAAACTTTTCCTTTTCTAATAATTACATAAAATTGTACAAATTATATATTGTGTATTACACATAATACATTATACATTATGCCCACAGAGGAAACTTTTGCAAAATTGCAAGTTATTTATCTCAATATTTTAACCTGATATTCCTATTGGAGATAACTTTTATGTTCTTATATATATCAAAACATCTCTTTATTTTCACACTTCTTTATGGTACCATGATTGTTTGACACATTATTTACATGTCCAAATAAATTTTGAACTCATGCATTGTAAGCCATACCATGTAAAGTAATAGTCATTATAATGATGATGATGAGAAAAAGAAAAAGGAGAAGGAGGAGGAGGGGAAGAAGAAGGAGGGGAAGAATAGGATCAACACTGAGCATTTGTGTAGCTACTCTTTAAGTAGGTACTGTCACTCCTATTTTACAAAGGCTGAAACAGAAAGTTTACATAATTTGCTTATACTATACACATTCTAATGGAAGAACAAATGCAAGTAACATGAACTACATACCTATGCTTTCACTCTTTCACATTTTATAAACTATAATGTAATTTAATCCATGTTCTATTAGTGTGTGTTTAGGTTTTACTTCTCATTTTTCCTTTTCTATTACAAAGAACACAATGAATAATTGTATGTATCCTCGCATATCTTTTTAACTTAAGACGAAGAAGGGTATTATGCAAATTTACAATATAAAAAATACTATATTGTAGCATCTATTTATCATGTTCCATAACCAAATATTATTTTTTTAATTTTGAAAGCCCGCTTGGTGAAAAAAAATTGTAATTATTTCATAAAATTGAATTTCTTAAATTATTTGTGAAATTGGGGATCTTTTATTTAGCTATTTAAACAATTCTGTTGTGGGTACACTACTCATACTCTTGAAAATTATTCAGTTTTATTTTCTGAAATTTATTGAAATATAATTTATATACAATAGGTTGTGCACATGTAAAATATATAATTCAATGAATGTTGATAGAAACATATGCCTATGAAACCACCAGTATAATCAAGAACAATTCTGTCACTCTCCCCAAAGAATTCTCATGCCACTTTGCAGTCTGTCCATCTCTTTATGAAGTACACATTGATTCTGTTTTTTATATTATTGATTAGTTAGCATGTTTTATTTGTTCATCCATTTATTTATTTAGTCTAATTTATTTAAAATAATTATTTAAATAAATGGAATTAGAAAAATAAAGATTTTTGTTTCTTGAAATTAATGTTTTCATCAATAGTTTATAGCCATTATTTCATTAAGTATATATTCTGTTCATTTTTTATTTTCTCCTTCTGAGTGTCCTATTACACAAATATTGTACCAATTGATACTCTCTGACAATTCTGAGGCTTTGTTCATTTCTCTTTATATTTCTTGTTTTGGAAGGATTGGGTAATTTTTACTAATCTTTCTTCAGGTGTACTGAAGATTCTCACATCTCCATTATTTTGACAAAGATAAGAAAAGCGGTAATGTGTTCAGGGCTAGAAGATTCTAGCCCTCATCTGCTCAAAGAAACACCAACTGGAAAAGCTTCAATGGACAAAAATACCTTCACAAGAGCCACAAGAATCCAGGTGAGAAGTTAAAGCAGCCAGGTAGGGCAGAGAAATTAGAAAAGATACACTGAAGACAGTAATTAAGAAGGAGAGTTTCATTTTAAAGCCCATACACTGTAATGCGCCTGGGTGGCTCAGTTGGTCAAGTATCTGCCTCCTGATTTTGGCTCAGGTCCTGAGTTCATGAGTTCAAGCCCCGTGCTGGGTTCTGCACTGCCAATGCAGAGCCTGCCTGGGATTTTCTCCCTCTCTATCTTTCCCCTTCTTATGCTCTCTCTCTCTCTCTTTCTCAAAATAAATAAAGAAACTTAAAAAATAATAAAGGAGAAATAAAGACTTTCCCAAACAAAAACTGAGAAAGTTCATTATCACAGGTTCTGCCTTATAAAAAGTATTAAGGGAGTTCTTTAAGTTGAAATGAAAGAATGCTAAGCAGCAACATGAAAGCATATGAAAGTTTAAAACTCACTGGTAAAGGTAAATATATAGACAAATACAGAATAATTTGATAATGTGAGGGTGGCTCATAAATCAATTTTAATCCTAGCATAAAAGTTTAGAGACAAAAGTATTAAGAATAAATTATAACCACAAAGATTGTGAATACACGATTTAAAATGAAGTAAATTCTGACATCATTAAAATAAAGTGCGTGGGGGAGTAAAAGTATAGACATATCTTGTGTGATTGAACTTAAATTATTATTACCTCAAAAAGACTGTTACAGTAGAAAATTTTCTGCACTCCTAACCACAAAGGGAAAAAAATAAAACTTAGCAAAAAAGGATTAAAAAAAGGATAGTTAAAAAAAAAAGGATAAAGAAAAAATAATTAATTCCTGCCTGGGATTCTCTGTATCCCTCTCTCTGTCTGCCCCTCCCTCACTCCCACTCTCTCTGTCTCTCTCAAAATAAAATAAATAATAATAAAAAAGAGAAAGAGAGAAACAAAAGAGCTTCAAAAAATAAATCAATAAATATAAGTCAATAATCACTTTAAATCTAAATAGATAAATTTACTAGTGAAGATATAGACTGGTAGAATGGATTTTAAATAATCCAAGTATATGCTGCCTACAAGATAACCATTTTTTTAAGGGCACATGCAGGCTGAAAATGAAGGGATGGATGAACATATTCCATATAAATGCTAATCAAAAGAAAGCATGGATATTTATACTTAATATCAGAGAAAACAGATTAAGTAAAAATTGTCCAAGAGTCAAAGAAAGTCTTTACATAATGATAAGAGAGTCAATTCATGGAAAGATATAACAACGATAAATAGATATACATTGACATACACTTAAAAAAATGAAAATAAGTACAAGCAATATGCTAAGAATTAAGAAAAGCTGAAATCATATAAAATGCTCAACGGAAACCACAAAAGGTAGCAAAAGAGTAGAAGATTAAATAAGAACAAATAACAAGGGTAATAAAGAGAAAACAGTAGTGAATATGATACATATTAATCCAACTCTATCAATAATCACCTTGAATGTCAATGGTCTAAATGCACTAGTTAAAAGACAGTGGACCAAAAAGCAAGACCCAACTATGGGATGTCTATAAGAGATCCACTTTAAATGTAAAGACACATACAGATTAAAAGGAAATGGATGGAGTAAAATACACCATACTAAAACTAATCAAAGAAAGCAAGGGTAGCTATATTAGTTTCAGACAGAACAAATGTCAAAGCAGGGGAAGTTATAAGGGATAAAGAAGGGCATTACATAGTGATAAAGAAGTTCAATTCTCTAAGAAGATATAATAATCTTTAATGTTTGTGCACTTAAATCAAGCTATGTAAGGCAAAAAGTAACAGAATTGCAAACAGCAATAGATAAATCCACTATCATATTTGGTGCTATGATTTCAATGTTTGTGTCCCCCAAGTTCATATTTTGAATTCTTAACACCCACATGATGGTGTTAGTAGGTGGGATATGCTTAAGTCATGGGGGTTGGAGGGCTCATGAATGCAATTAGTGCCTCATAAAAGAGTCTTTAGGCAGATCTTTAGCCTTTTACCCTTGTAAGGACACAGCAAAAAGACACTGGCTATTAAGCAGAAGGATGACTCTCACTGGAGAACATGACCATGCCGGTGCCTTGATCTTGAACTTTCCAGCCTCCAAAACTATAAGAAATACATTTTTACTGTTTATAAGCTACCCGGTCTGGTATTTTGCTATTTTTCATTTGCTAAATGAACTATAGCAGTTGGAAATTTCAACATCTTTTTTTATCATAAATGGCAGACATCCCTTTATCAGCTCTAGTGGGCAGAAAAATCAGCAAGGACATAGTTGAATTCAATAATAGTATCAGTCAACTGAATAGAATTGGCATTTATAGACTATTTCATTCAACAATAGCAGTTTACACATTCTTCTCAAGCTCACTTGGAACATTCCCCATGATAGACAACATTCTGGGACATAAAATAAACCTTACCAAATTGGTTTAACCATATGGTCACATATGACAGGATTTCCTTCTTATTCTTTTAAGGCTGATTTATATTACATTATATCTATATAGCACATTTACTCATTCATCCATTAATGGACATTAGTTTGTTTCTACATCTTGGATATTTGAATAATGCTACAATAAACATGGGAAATGCAAATATCTCTAAAAGACCCTGATTTAAATTCTTTTGGATAAATACACAGAAGTGGGATTGCTGTATAATAAGGTAGTTCTATTTTTAATTTTTTGAGTCACTTTACCTTTGAGACTTCCAAAAGTCTCTCTTTTTCTTTGAATTTTGACACTGAGAAAATGTGTCTCCACATGGACTTCTTTGGGTTCCTCTTTAGAGAATTTTTGGGTTTCTTGAATCTGAATATCTCTTTTCTTCTCCAGATAATGGGGAAGTTTTGGTCATTATTTCTTTAAATAAACTTTCTTCCCCTTCCTCTAGCTCTTCTTTTTGGGCTTCTATAATGTATATACTGGCCTACTTGATGGTGTCCTATTAGTTCTATAGGTTTTCTTCATTATTTCTCTTTCTTTTTCTTTCTGCTCCTCGGTGACTGGATCATTTCAAATGGTCTGTAGTTATATTCAGATTCTTCTGCTTAATTTTGTTTGCTGTTTAACTCTTCTAGTGATTCTATTTCAGGGCAGTTTTATTAATCAGCTCCAGGATTTCTCTTTGTTGAAATACTCATTTTCTTCATATATTATTTTTCCTGATTTCAGTCAGCATTTTATGGGCGTTATCTTGAGTTCTTTCTCAGGCAATTAATATATCTTCATTTCTTTAGGGTCACCTTCTGTAGATTTGTTGTTGTTGGTGTTCCTTTGTTTGGACTACGTTTTCCTGTCTCTTCATTTTCCTCAACACTTTCCATTGGAGTCTGCACATTTGAAAACACAGCGACGTCTCCCAGTCTTTGTGGACTAGCTTCATTCAAGGAAAGCCTTTTGTCTATCAGCCTTGGTAGAGATTCTCGCAGCCTCTCATATCTATCCTGTGGTCATGTTGTGTCTAGACTTAAACATATAAATCCTGATTAGAGTGATTTTTTGGTTCCTTTTTAAGGAGAACATAATCTTTGTTTCCATGTTTGTCTGCTATACTGTGGATCTTCTGAAGCAGCAGCATACTGCTCAACTCTTTTTCTTTTCTTTTTTTCTTTTTGAGTTTGCAGCAGCCTCCAGGCATCTAGATTTCTTTATTTCCCATCAGCAATCTGAGGCAGATGAGAGAGAAATCAGTCCCTTGGGCAACCCCCTGTAAAAATCTGAATGTTGGATATATGTTTCAGTGTTCTCTTTCCCTGCCTAGAGATACGCCAGAGACTGAGTTTTCCTGATCATGTCACACTGAGCCAGGGACAGGGGATCTGGTGGTGACTGTATACTATACCAAACCTCACCTTTGTTCTCAGTGGCTCCCAGCCAGTGAGAGCATGCCACGTCCTGTAAGTGCTCTAAGGAAATTAAGAAGCCTGTCCCTTTGGCAGCTCTTTGAAAAGCTGGGATATTGGATGGATATTCCAATTTTTGCTCTTCTCAGGGGGAAGCAGGAATTGGGGATATTTGCCTACAATTTCTGCAATAAACTGGAGAGAGGGTTTATAGCCAATAAGTGTGTGTATAGTCCAAATCGTCTCCTTTGTTCTCAGCAGCTCCTAGCATGGGGCCCTTTCCTGTCAGTGCTCAGATTCAGGCATGACAGAAACCAGTTTCTTGGGCAGTCCCCTGAAAAGTCATAATGATGGGTATGTTATCCAGTCCTTTCCCTCCCTTGGGAGAAGCTGGGAGCTCAGTTTCCTCCTGATTATGTGGTGCTGTGCCTGGGAGAGGGATTATGGTGAGAGTGGCCTCTAAATTTTCCTACCAGTTTGAATGTGCCTGTTTTCATGCTTGCTTGGGGGTGTAGGAGCCTCCCAACTGATCTCTGGATTTCTCACAAAGGGAATTGGTCCTTGTATTTGTGTTGAATAATTGTGACTATGAAGAGAAGGAGGGCTGGGCTTCCTGTTTAATCATCTTGCTGATGTTTCCCAACTTCAAATTTCTGAAGTCCTTGGTTAATTTTCAGAAGTTAATTATTTATTTTGCAGTTGACTTGTAGCTTAATTGCATTATGGTCAGAGAACAAGCTCTGTATATTACAATCATTTCAAATGTGTTAGAATTTGCTCACTGGCCAACCAAAATAGGATGAATTTTTAAAAAATAGATTATTTACCCTCGAAAAAAGAAAAATGCTCAAATTCTTGGAGAGTTCTATACATGTCTATTAGTCAACATTGATAATCATGTTCAGATTTTTGAAATCTTTCCAGATAGTTTTTTATCTTTTTAATTATTTCACTAATGACTAGAGGTCTGTTAAAAATCACACACTATGACTTAATTTGCTTATTAATTTTGCCTATAAATATTTTGCTTTCAATATATAGAGGTTATGTTTTGGGACACATAGAAGTTTAAAATTGCTATATCCCTTAGGCTTTTATAAAATTTATTCCATGTCATTTTATTTAGTGGCAAGTCTGGTCTCCTCATAGTGCCCTGGGGAAGATGGGAATGCTAGTGGTTTACTTCTGGTTCATTTCTACCCAGAAGGTGGAACCAACTGTGGATAAACAATAGGATGCTAAACCTTCTTCTCCTCTTTTCAAGTCCATCACAACCACACTTCAGTATCATATCTTGATTTAATCTAGAGAAACCCTGACCTTGAGTGCTTTGTCTATGTCTCAGGATTTTCCTCTCTTATTTGTCCTACTAATTTGCCTTTGATATCTTTAATTTTTGAAGATCATTTTTTCATATTTTACTCAGGATTTTGAATTAAGTATGTTTTGTTTTTCCAATAAGAAGATGCTTCTAGGTAAAGTAACCCACATTTACTAAAAATCAGAATGAATGTTTTCAATACTTTTTTAAGAGTTTGAAGCTGTTACTTAAATGTTGTTACCATTAGCTGCCATCCACATTAGGCTTCAGCTATCCTGTTCTTTTTACTATTATTTCATATCTCTCATACTCTCTTCACTATATGTTTATTTATGTCTGGAATTTTTTTTCCTCCCCTCCAGTTGCATAACTAAGTCCCACTTGTCGTGCAACTTGAAACTCAAACTTAGGCTAAATCTCCCTTTTATGTATTTAGAACAGTATTTCTTCTTTATAGACTTATTTCAATTGTTCTTTACATTTGTATGTCTGTATAGAGGTAAAGGTATGTGCAGGCAAGGTATATGTCTGATTTTGCTCCTATATGATGGCCAGATCTTATCACTATGCCAGGATATGCTAAAAATATGCATGAAATAACTGAATGAAATAAATGAATGAGTAAAAATTTGAAAGGTAGAAATATTTACTTCAGGTATGCAATTTAAAAAGACTGGTCACTATCAATTTCTACATAATTTATGTTTGCTTATTTTTTCTTGTATACTTTATTCCCTGCATATTTTTCATGATATCTGAATGTGGGAGATCCTCTTAGACCCATTAACTTGTTCTTTAGAATTAATCTTGTTTTGGGGGTATTAAAAGACTTGAGTGATCATCTGTCACTCAATATTCTAAGAGGAAGAGATATATTATTATCTAAAGTCCATTGCATTCAGGATACTTTGTTTCTATTTGATTCCTCTATATCCTGAAATCACTTCTTTTCCTGCCTGCTGTGTTCTACTGTGTCCCAACAATTCATACCCCGTTTGAATTTTTGTTGTCTTTCTTTTTGCTTTTTTTTCCTGGTTTTAAGTGAACTGGCTTCTTAAGTGAGAAACTGAATTAGGGAGAAGTACCCACCCTGAATTCTTATTTGTGGATCAGAATACATTTTTCTGTGCATATCTATTTATGCTTGATAGTTGCTCTACAACTATAAAGTTGGGTCACTGTTTATTCATTGATTTCTCTCATCTTCCCTCATCTTCACGCTTCCTTTTTTACAAGGGGACAGTGGTAAAATATATGGCTAAGTATAAATGTATAGGCTTTTTTTAATCCTTGAGGCCAATGCTGATTCATAATTTGGCAATGGGGTACATATGGGGTAATTTTAAATTCTCTTGTTTTGACAAGTCCTCAGGACTCATGAGTCACAACAAAAGGATACTAATGTATGCTTTAGAAATGCATATGATTACATTATATCATAGTGCATCTTTCTTTCAGTTGAGAAATTGTCAATTCACAATTTCTTTTTCCCATCTGACTGTAATTTCACTAAATATTAGAGTTACTCCTCAGTTTATAAAATGATGCTGCATCTATTTGCTAGCTTTAACATTGATGAGGTTTACATATCTCTATTTTTTGTTCCTTTCACTCATTCCACTATCTTAAAGACTTTATACCTGCATCTGCCCTAGAATCTACCTTTGAAGTTCCCACAATAATAATGAAAAAGGATCAAAGATAATAACATATTACACTTGTGACTCAAATCTCAGAATAATTGATTTGCAAATTAATATATGAAAATTAATATATAAAAAAGGAATCATGTGAAAAACCTATTCTGACACATTGTATTTGATTTTGACACTTGAGTAACTTCTTGTGGGAGGCACATAGATACTACTATCCACTGGCTTTTCACCAGCAAATTATCCAAGTTGATATCCAAGGAAAGCATCTAACTTTTATTAATGAAGGAATATAGATTGTGATAGGAATAGATTTTGAATAATACTGAAAGTTACATACCTATGAAGTATATGTAATTTTCCAGATATTTCTCATATACTAAAATTTATCTTCTATAAAACTAAGCAAATTTTATTCTCCTGTGAGGAGACTATAGAGAGCTGTTTATGTAATACTGCTTTAAAAAACATTTTTAAAACCTTTAATATTGTGTATAATTGTCACTTGGCTGTAATTATTCTAAAACTGTTATTTGTTAATACACATTGTCTTCAAATAAATTCTGACAGTTTTGCAGTCATATAAAGTTCATGTGAACTGCATCAAGTATTTCCATATGACAGGCATATTAAATTAATTCAAAAAGGGGCACTTAAGTGTTTTTGTTATTTTTAAATTTCATATAGCACCAATTTATTTGCTGCAGGTGTTTATCTTGCTGTGCACAGCAGCAAGCTCTCATATGCCTGTCCACTTGAAGTAACAACTGAGGGCTCCACATTGAGCTATATAACAATTAGCATCTCTCCGACAATATTGTCTTCCAAAGAGCTCTCTGCCTATCAGCATCATGTCTCTTCTCTGGACCAATATCTCATTCATTAGAGAAGATGTGTAGTAGAAGAATATCATTTTGAGCATGAGCAACAATGAAGAAATAAACAAAAAATAATGATGAAAGAGAATTTATATGTGTGTTCTTCCTAAGTGAATACATCAAGAGTGGTCAAAATCACTCAGAATGCTCTATTGGATTTTCCCTGAGATGAAGTTTGATTTTTTCAAATCTGAATTATCCCAGGAGTGATATACAAAAGACAATTAGAATGTCTGCACTCTTCCTCTGATATCCTACCAATCTTATCCTTGAAAAATATCATAAAAAAAAAAAAAAAACATGGCGCTCAATCATGAAAGCAAATTAGTGGCGTTTAGTTTAAGAAGAACTATGCCCTTCTACGAATCATGATTATGTCATTATGAAAATCTGGATTTTATAGCATCAAGTCAGCAGAAAGATTCATTTTGAAAATTGACAAATTTTTCAACATTTGGCAAAATGTCTACTTCTATATAAAATTATTTTAAATATCTATAAAATCCTTGAGGTTTTAAATATTGAATTACTTTATTCTTCATTCTTTAAAAAATGGCTTTTCTCTTAAATGAATAAGATGTAATTGTTACGATCTATTTCCTCATTAAAGTACACTCTATGGTTTGCAATGTCATGTGTAGCATAGCTAAAAAGAAAACATCTTTGTTCTCATAACTTTTAAAAAGATACCATAAGAAACCTTCTATCACCATAAGAAACTTGTATTTACTGATCCTCTTGGATTATTTCTACATTATAAGATTTTTCTTATTGTATGGAAGTGTGAAAGGCATTAGTTACATACTAAAGGTTATCTGTATTAATAGAGTTGAAATTGCCTTTAAAACATTTTTCCTATTGTCTTTTGAGAGGTAGATATTTGCATATAATTTTAATCTTTTCCTTTGCTATTGTTTTTGGTTTCCTTATAAAGATGGTCCAATTTGGTATTTCATATTTTCTTAAAATTACATCTTATAATCCTATATCTAAAAATCTTTTTATTTTTAATTATGTCATATTATTCAGTTTTAGAATTGATTGTTTATTCCTTCTCTAGTATTTCAGGATTATACTAGTGAGAGGTTTTTAAAAATATAAGTTTCAGATAAATAGTTTTGTGTTTTTCTGATCATTTCTCACTCTTATATATTTTACTATTTTCTTGTCTGTATCTTTACAAATGCTTTACTTCTATTTATTTTGAGTTTATTTACTTTTGTGTGTTCAGCTAAGTTAATGTAGTCTCAATCTTTCCTATTTTTTAATAAGTGAATTTACTTCTATAAATTACTCCCTCAAAACTACTTTGTCTAATTCCCAGATTTTACATACTAGCACTCTCATCACTCATTTGATTTTTTTCACTTTCTATTTTCTTGTCATCTTTTACTCACAAATTATAAGGAAGCATATATTAAAATTAACATATGAATTTTTTAAGTTAACTTTAATTTTGATTTATAATTTAATTGCATGTGCTAAATGAATATTGCTTATATGGTATTGATTTTGTTGTAGTTGTAAAATTCTTTGGGTTCTATTACATGATTGATGTTATCAGTTAGATTTAGATTTAGATATGAGAAGTGGGAATAAAAATAACATTGGCTTGACATCATAGAAGTTTATTTCTCTTTTTAAAAAAAAATATTTGTTTATTTTTGAGAGGGAGAGAGACAGAGAAAGCGCGAGAGCAGGGGAGGGGCAGAGAGAGAGAGAGATTCAGAGGATCTGAACCAGGCTCTGTGCTGATGGCTCAAACTCATGAACCCTGAGATCATCACCTGAGCAGAACCAAGAGCTCCACACTTAACTGACTGAGCCACATAGGCGCCACAATTTCTCTTTTATTTAACGATTTGGAAACAGGTTGATATGGAAAACCTGTTCCACAAATTCCTTCAGGGATACAACCTACTTGAATCTTTCTACTCCACAACCTCCTAATATGCCCTTTATCTTCATGAAAGATTGAGCTCCAAGACTAATTTTTATAGTTCAAACATAAAGATTAAGGCATGGCAAAAGACAGGGCACCAGGCATGCCCTACTTGCCTCCTAAGGAATATTCCAAGAAACTGCCACATGACAATTTGCTTAAAGTTATCTCTAAAATACTGCACCCCACTCAATTCTAGGATCCCTATGTGGTGCTCAATCCTGTCTATGTGTCTAGAGTTTGGCCCTTTAAGTGACACATAAAATAGTATAGGACCATCTTCTCCACAATCTCCCAAATACAGAAACAGTACACAGAGAGTAAAAACTCTCACTCAGAAACAAGGTGGGTGTGTGTGTGTGTGTGTGTGTGTGAAAAACTCAGCAGAAATTGGTTTGTATTACACCAAACCCTGCAAGATAAAAACTGGGAAGATTTCATTCCATTATATTGTATATTTGCCATGTTTAGTCAATCAGATAGACCTTGGTTCTGCTTTTTGAGAATTTCTTTTTTCATTGCTCTCACAGTACCATGGTCCCAGGGGCTTACATAGTGAGCTGTAGTTTTCTAGCTTACCTCAGATGAGATAATGTTGCTGACGCTCTGACAGTACTGACTTTATTATGAGTTCCTTAAATGCATAAAAGCTATGTGATTTGCCACAGTGGTGTCTGTATCTGCCATTTCATTCAACCCAATGCTACCATTGGCACTTCTTTGTAATGATTGTACAGTGTGTTCATGTCAATAATATATTAATATTTGTACAATTATAAATGATAGCCCAGCTAATTATATACTCTTGGTTATTTTCCTCTGTGGTTGTGCATCTGGTTATCCAGAAAAACTTTACAGGGGGTGGGATTATGGTAGGTGGTAAGACTCCCAGGGGCATTTATTAAGTGACTCAAAAGTCCATTTATTAAGAGACACAAAAGTCACATGGCATGTGACTAGCAGTATTCAGAGTTAGAATATAATTTCACAAATTTGTTAGGATATTTAATACATTTGAATTTAGACAACTATTACTGAACTTGCTATTGGATTTGTATATACCAGATATAGATGTAAATCAGAGTAATTTTATTTAAGACTACACAGTCTCAGGATCTTTCATATTCTTATTATGCTTACTTCAGTAAGAATGGGCTATTTAGGCTAGCTATAAAATAAATTTTAAAAATAAACATTTTTGGAAGGAAAGAATGAAAAGTTACATAGTGACCTGATCAGACATCATACCAAACAGATGGCATCAACATAAGTTAGAAATGGAAAGATACATTGTAGAATTTTGCTAATGTTCATGTTTTGGAAAAATGTTCTACAACTTGAACCATTAATTGTTAAAATATAGTATCTAAGCATGTCAACCCCTATTGTATTTAGGTGAAATGTATAATGACTCATAATTAGTTATTCAAACTTAACGTTCTATAATTACTCCAAAACCTAAATTGTAAACAATTTAAAGTTTCCTTTCTTCACCAGCTTTTAAGCTGAATTTATCTCTTTATATAAACTTCTTTAAGTCTTTGCAATATTTGTAGGTAGCATTTTAATTGTATGAATCAAAATATATTACCCATATATAGTCTATTTATCATAATAACTTAGGCTCACTTTTCTTTAACAATTGAACAATTATAATTAAGATTCATATGAAGAAAAAAATTACTGATATTTTTTACTAGATATTAAATCTATTTTAATGACCCAAGCATTTGAAGAAAAACTTGGGGGTAGAATCAATGTGATGAAATTTTAAATTAAATCATATGTGAAATAAATTCTTAGGAAAGGAAGCTACATACCTCTTCAACCATATAATTGATGTTTATACACATGCATCTCTATAAAGCAATGGATGAAGTTAGTACTAACTTCAACTCAGAATGGCCTCTAAAGTTAAGAAGTATAAAATTATCAGGTGGAATAAAAATCTAAAGATACACTAGCAGATTTAAAATTTGTAAGACATGATTGTAATTTGAAAGTTCTTAAAACAAATAAGTTCTATAATACTGCGGCCTCATAGGTTAGTATATGGGTGTTTAATGTAGACATATCACAATTTTTAAATAATTGAAAAGATCACTATTTTCTAAGGGAAAAATAAATAAAATTCTTTTCCAGTTTGTAGATGATTTACATTGACCCAAACCATTGGTAGCTTCATTTTATACTAGTCTTTGTCCTGAAAGCTTAGTACATAACTTAGAGATAACTGAGTTGTATGTTTTATTTGTTGAGATAAATTTTTAAGATATATTATAATATTTAGGAAGATTCTTCACTTCTTTATCTACTGGATTGCATAGCTTAAAACAACATATTTAAAAGTTTAAAAATCACATCTACATTATTTTAATAGCAATTTATTCTTGTTTTGCATACTATACTGATTGGATTAATATTTTCTTAACCTAATGCAGATTATTACTAAGTCAAAATAAAGATAGTATTTCAGAAGCACCTGGGTGGCTCAGTCAGTTAAGCACCCAACTCTTGGTTTCAGCTCAGGTCATGATTTCATAGTTTGTGAGATTGAGCCCCACATTGGGCTCTGTGCTGACAATGCAGAGCCTACTGGGGATTCTCTCTCTCCCTCTCTATGCCCCTCCTCTGTTCTATTTCAAAAATAAATAAATAAATAATAAATAAATAAATAAATAAATCTTTTAAAAGATTCTATTTCATTTATTCTGAAATAAATTTTCAACACACTGTTATATGTAATATTTAGTTACAGTAAATTTGGTTAAAAGTGAGTTTGCCTGTTGTACTGTTTTTGAGCATCAATAGAAGAACATTCTTAAATCCTTTTAGATACCAGAGATATCAGTAAACTTGAATCTCTTAAATATTGAAGCACCTTCCATGCTTGTTATCAAGTGTTGTTTAAATAAAGATTGTTTTTTGCAAACCTCTAAGATGTATATTAAATTTTTGGCAGCAGTTAAGATACTGAAATTTTAAACTTACACATTGATATATGTCAATTATTTCTTAATAAACTGGAAAAAAGAACCTAATTTTTTAAACCACATGTATTATTTATTATTGTTAGTGTATTGCCTTTAAGATTAAATTTACCAAATTATTACATTTTTGTTACCTATTTTGTTACCTATTGGTAGTTGTGGACTTTGTGTCACAAAAATGTCAGAAGTCAACACCTTAACTCAGCCTTACTTAAGATAAATTAAAGCAAAGACCCATTTTTCAACTGTATCAAGCATATTAGTAGGGTTTTTAAAAATCTGATATTATTTATATGTAAGTTACAATGACATAATACAAAATAATTAAAATAAAAAAGAAATAAAATCACGAACTGTGTTTATATTTCACTTAGTTATCCAGAAAAATTCACTCTTTCATCAGACATGATGTTTTTATCCACTCATTACCTGGTGCCAGGTGGAATTCTGGTAATAGAGTAGTGTTGTACAAGGAAGCGTCATAAAGCAGATCATGGGCAGCCCAACTGCGCTGTGAACATATGCAGTACCTATTTCAAATGTTTAATACCAACACTATTTACATGAATTTAGAAGATTGCAAATAATTATATATCTTTGATAGAAATATGTCTAATTCAGTGGCAGTTTACAGTCAAAGTATTGTCAAATAAGAAGGAAATCAAGAAAAAAATTCATATAGTCACTTAACATTTATTTGCTAAATAAATGTTTGCATCTTTGTGGCAACATCTCATCAACAAAGATGTTTAGCAAATTTTTGTTGCTAACCTAACCTGGATCATCAGGCAGCAAACGTGAATACTGTGTTTTCATTCTCTGCCTTACCCATTGCTATCCTATACTTCACACACATACATCTTTCAGCCTGTTTCCTACATCTTCCTTCTCCTGCTCCAGCATACCCATATACCTTAATACAGAATAGCCACAAAACTTTGAGGGGAAAATAAATTACTCTTGTCAATGGACTGTTCCTTGGTGAGAGTTAGTCTGAGGGCTCATAAGGACCCTCCAAGGGGCTTAGTACTCACGAGTAGACTGAGGAAAGCTGACACATATATATCAGAGAAACAAATAGTAAAATCCCAGAATAGATGAGAAACCAAGGCCCATGGAAACCATTTTAAACCAGTTTCCACACTGAGTCCTTGGCTTATAACTGTGGGCTAGTGAGTAGATGAGAAAGATTTTTAAAAATCAGTGATAAAAACAGAGATAATCTTACTATTTTCATTAATATTGATTTGACTGTAATCGTTTTCTGGGGAGATGTAATCAACATTAAGTGACCCAAGGGAAGCTAAAGGATTAAAAGTATATGAATAAAGATATACTTGTAAGGAAATGATAAGAATTGTTGAGAATAGGAAAATAAAATAAGTGTATAGAGGGTATAGATGAAAAGAATGACATCAGTGAGAATAAAAGAAAAAGTAAGAGGAATCAAAGTATTAGAGTTCTTTTTTAAGAAACAGTATAGAGAAAGGTGTTTGTTCATCTTTTTTTTCCCTTTGCATGATGAATATTGCTTTATGTTTTGAAGCTGCTGCTCTAGACCAAAAATTAGTGTCACATGTAATCTACATAACTAGAGATGACCTAATAATGTCAAAGGAGTTTCCTATTACATTAGTTCATAATTCTGATTTTCCGTTATTGAATATTTACCAACTGTAGAATTCAACTCAGGAAAATCTGGAGTAGGTTTATTTACATAATCTCTAAGGTTCATGTAGTATTTGGAGTTATCCTTGCTAAGGACACTGAAATGTTTGAGTTTAAAGAAAGTCAAGAAAATAATGAGCTAATCATCATTTTAAATACCTTACTAGACTAAGACAAAAAATGAAAGAGCCACCTGATTCCCAATTTTATATAAACATATCTAGCAATCTCCTAATAAAAAAAAATCACTCTTGGTTTCTGTAAAAAAAAAAAAACAAAAAAAACAAACAAACAAAAAAAAACAAACATATCTAGCAATAAAGAAAAGCTATAGGTAGACCCATTAAGGAAATATGCTGATGCTTGGCCAGTGGAAAACAAGGTGTTGTGTAAATCAGATTTAGAATTTTAGGTATTACCAAAAGTGTCTTCTTATCAATTAACTTTCATTCATTTTGCTAGTACCACAATTTTAATGTAATATTTTGTGGTACTTAGTGTCAAAAAAAGAAGTTTCTGTTAAGAAATAGTTTCTTGTTAACTTCCAAATGTCATCTAATCACCCAATTAATCTCAAAACAATAGATGGTAAACCTTTTCCTAGACAGACAGTAGAAAAGAAAATGTCTATGAGTCATACATTAGAGGCTCTATATTTAGTTAATTAATGACTGTGGAGATGGACTTGGTAAATCAATTTAAATAATACCTTATCTTGAATTGGGAAGAAAAGATTAAGGAAGATCTAGAAGGAAATTATATGCTAAATATTTATATGAAACCCAGTTTAAATTTTTTTTAATTAATAGTCAAATATGGTTCCAAGATAGAAGACTTGTTGATTAAGTGTTACAAGTTTTAAGGCAGAAATCCATTATTTAATATTTAAATTTAATTATGCCCTTTTAATTTTGGAAATTCCAAGCTGCATATCCAATAACTTAGTACAAAATATATTATCAACTGCTACTTCAATTTATTTTAAATGTATTAGCTGAATCTAGTATGATCTTCTCTGTCATTATAGTTCTGAATATCTAAAATTTATTTGTAAAAATACTGATTGGTAAGGCTATACTTGAGTTTGTCTTTGCCCATTCTACTAATAATTTACCTCATAAATAAGTATTTTGACCTAACAGGTAAAACAGTAAGATACCCAGATAGTGTGATTATCTATATTCCATTATTGAAAAACTTTGGAACATGTCATAAGCAGCCTTAGTAATTACTACCTAATAGTCTATTTAACAGAGAAATATGATGAATGGATTATTTTTGTCCTTTTTTGTAGATTTCTTTGAAAAAATAACTTCACATACACTAAGAAGTAATGTTTGTTCTTTTTTTAAAAATGCTTTTGGGGCGCCTGGGTGGCTCAGTCGGTTGAGCGTCTGACTTCAGCTCAGGTCACGATCTTGCGGTCCGTGAGTTCGAGCCCCGAGTCGGGCTCTGGGCTGTTGGCTCAGAGCCTGGAGCCTGCTTCTGATTCTGTGTCTCCCTCTCTCTCTGCCCCTCCCCCATTCATGCTCTGTCTCTCTCTGTCTCAAAAATAAATAAACGTTAAAAAAATTAAAAAAATGCTTTTATTTATTTTTGAAAGAAAGAGACAGAGTGAGAGTGGGGGAGAGGCAGAAAGAGAGGTGGACACAGAATCTGAAGCAGGCTCCAGGCTTGGAGCTGTCAGCCCAGAGCCAGACACGAGGCTCGAACTCACACGCTGTGATCATGACCTGAGCCAAAGTTAGAAGTTCAACTGACTGAGCCACCAAATGGCATTCAAGAAGGCCATGTGGCACTATATATACTTATTTGTTGTCATATGAGGCATATGAATTTTATTCCACAAAGAAAGTGAATAGTTATCTTCAAACAATGAGGGTGAGTCAAATGGAAGCATGTAAATGGTATAATTATAAAAAAATCCCTTCACGTTGGCCTTACTATAATTCAAAGATACTACACTGAATCTATATAGCTGACAACCATTGGCCTAAAAAGACTTAAACCAGGAGGAAAAGAATATGAGATCTCACCTACCTCCTTTAAGCTGCCAAAGAGCAGTGACTTATTTTTACTTCACCACAAGGGTTTTTCTTTCAAACTTTATTCTAAAGCAAATACTAAGAATGAAGCAAAATGGGGTAATTTATTTCACTTACAAAGTTGTAAAGTGTTTATTGTCTATATAAAAGTATGTTTTGACTTCATCATGAAAGGTTAAAATGAGAAGAAACTCTTTATTGTATATCACATAGCCAGTGAAAACATTAAATCACTTGCATTCTGTAAACCTCATTGCTTAAACACTTATAAAATGATGATGGACCATTCAAATTTTGCCTTTTAAGTAATGACCCCTAAGAAAGGCCATGCAAATACAATTTTTGGAAAGCAACTAGAAAAAGTTGAACATTACACAATTTTCCATTTTCGATATAATCATGAATATTCATGATAATATATTCATTTTAACTGTCTAGCACTAAGGTAAGGATTTCTGAATTAGCATGTCTGATGGAGTACAGTACATTACTGGAAGCTGAAATAAATAGTGGACTTCTTTAACCTTTATAAAATCTGTTAAATCCTTGCCTATTCCTTTTGCCTCTCATCACAGCATCCAAAGCCATAAACTCAGTGAAAAAAACTGAGAAAGTCAAGTCAACAAAATACAAAGAATCACCAGAATATTGCCTGGAAGAGTAATGAGAATTTTCCAAAACTCTATTGAACTATATCCCCGGGATACCAAATAGAGAAAAGCAACCATGATAAATAATTGCCTTCACATAAAAGAACTTGAAACATAAATTTTTCTTCAAGTGGTCTAAAGAATTTTACAACTCTGACTGGAAATTAAATTATAGAAGTTTTCTGAAAAATATAAGTGTAAATAAAGAAAGAGGGAAATAAAGGATGGGAAGAAAATTGGTTTTACTTTTTAAAAGATGTAGTTCAATTAAGTTGAATTCAATGAATAGTTATTGAATACAAGTTAGAACAATATACTATAATGAATGGGGACAAACAAATAACAAATAGATATCGAGCTTTTTCTGAAAAAATATCACCCATAGAAAATAAAAGGCTAACCATGCTTCTTAAAACTTTATGTATTTGGGGTTTGCCCAAGTGCTTCCTAGTCTTATTTCGTAAGTTAATAGAAAGGAGTTTGCACTTTTTCTTTATCATATAATATATGTTATCCTTTTTTTTTTTTTCAACGTTTATTTATTTTTGGGACAGAGAGAGACAGAGCATGAACGGGGGAGGGGCAGAGAGAGAGGGAGACACAGAATCGGAAACAGGCTCCAGGCTCTGAGCCATCAGCCCAGAGCCCGACGCGGGGCTCGAACTCACGGACCGCGAGATCGTGACCTGGCTGAAGTCGGACGCTTAACCGACTGCGCCACCCAGGCGCCCCAATGTTATCCTTTAAGTAACCAGAGAAGCAGAGTAATATAAATATGAAGAAAGATTGTTGAAAACTTAAGTCATCATTATTTCTTTCAAGATTTGTCTTTTATTTTTTGTTTATTTTTCGAGAACTATATTATGCACATACTCTCTTTTGTGTGTTTGAGAGAATAAACGGTAGAGAAAGGATGGGCAATTTAAAAAACTTTATTCAAAGGAAAGATAAGGAATCACAAACTATGATTAGGTAGATGAGGTTGACAGGTAGTAAGCTCAGATACTGGGAAAGCAGTGACCAAGGATACTGAAAGCTACATATGCCAGTGAAAAATATGTAGGTGAAACTTAAGGTAAGTTAAAATATTTAAGATGTTTTTTCACAGAAAATAGACAATCTTAAACAAGGAAAGTTCTTTAAATCTATCAGGTTTGTCATTCATTATTCTGTCTATTTAAAGAAGGATAGAAATGTCAGAAAAGTTTATTTGCTAATATAATAAAAGAAATTAATATAATTATAAGAGTATTTTTTTTTTGCAAATTCACTACTGAAATGGATCCTAGAAGGAAGGAAAAGTGATTGTTCATGTTAAGAGAAGTTGAGATATTAGAAAAACTGTGGCAGGTGGTGGAGGTATGAATTAAATTGCTCAGAGAAGTGGGCAGCTTAGGAAAATTCTCTAGATGACTATGTGCTACAGTAGGGATCAAAGTTTAAAACAGTTACTGAAGAAATAAGGCACATAGCTAAAGGCTACAAAACTCTTAGAAGAAAACAGGAGTAAAGTAAATTGCTTTCATTAAAATTAAAAATCTTTTGTGATGCAAGTGATACAATCAAGAAGGTGAAAAGACAATTCACAGAATGCTGACAGTATTTGTTAATCATAAATGATAAGGGACTTGTATTTAGAATACATCAAGAGCACTTAGAACTCAATAATTCAAGTACAAATAATCAAAACATGGTCACTAGTATAGTCAGAAAGTCAATTTTCCAAAAAAGAAATTCAAATTGGATAACCATAATTTATACACAATTATTTATAATAATATGATAATTATTATTTATAATAATAATAAACAGAATGATCATAATAAAAACATTAGAATGACTATAATATAAAGGGTAGGAAATAATGAGCTGGTAAGGATGTGTGGAAACTGGAACCCTCATGCCTTGCTGGTTGGGATGTATAAGTGTGCAAATACTTTGGAAAACAATTTAGTAGTTCTTTGAAATGGTAATAAAAAATTGTCATATGACTCAGCAATTCTAGTCTCAGATATTTACCCAAGAAAAATGAATTACCTGTCCACAAATAAACTTGCACCTGAATGTTCTTATCAGTATTATTTGTAATAGCCAAAAAGTGAAAGTGAAAACAACTCAAATGTCCATTAACTGAAAAGTGATAAAATGTGGTACATCCACACAATGGAATATTATTTGGCAATAAAAATGAATTATATATATACATATATATAACATTATATATATTAAAATATTATATAATTATTTAATTATACTTATTATATGTATTTATATTTATATATAATGACTGAACCTCAAAAACATCCTAAGTTAAAGAAACTAGTCACAAATAAGATGATTCTATTTATATGAAATATCCAGAACAGCAGATCTATACAGATAAAAAGTAGACTAATGGTTTCCTAGGACTTGAACACAGAATAGGGGGAATCAAGAGTTATATGTCTTTTAAGTCCACAGAGTTAGCACAGTAGAGGAAGAGATTGGAAGGCAAGTCTCCAAAGCAGTTTACATTATAAGGCATTGCTTCAGGCTAATACTGTTTTGTTTTGTTTCTTTTGTTTGTTTTTATGTTTTGTTTTCTGCTTTTTGTGTTTTAGCTACTCTGTATGGGAAGGGCTTTCTATACCACAGACTCCCAAGCACATGTAATATATTATCTTCAATTGGTCTCATTCAGAAAATAAATTTTTCCCTAAGTCTTATTAAGGGTCTCTTTTGTGTGGGGGCACCTGGGTGACTCAGTCGGTTAAGAATCCTTGATTTCGGCTCAGGTCATGATCTCACCATTTGTGGGATCAAGCCCTGCATCAGGTTCTGTGCTCACAGTTTCGAGCCTGCTTGGGATTCTCTCTGCCTCTCCCATGCTCGCTCTCTCTCACTAAAATAAATAAATAAACATTTAAAACAATGTCCCTTATGTGTCTAGTACTGTGCTAGATACTATGTGATACAAAATTCTTTACCTCAAGAATCACATTTCCTTCAATCAGAAACAGTAATATGGTCAATCTATACAACACAGAAGGACCATACAATGAACACATAAATGCATAAGTACATGACAAGCAAGAAACAAAGCCCCCACCCTAGGGTTTTAGATATTACAGAGTACACAGTTTATCTTTTACAAGATAAATTATTAACATTTTCATGCTCAATTTAAAAATACTCAAGAAACAAAACAGTCTTGATCAGAGGAGTTAAAAAAAATAAAGTGTTTTCTAAGCAGTAAAACATCTTTTTTGGAAAGGAAGGAAAGCCCATTTGTTTTAGTCTTGATGAGCTAAATGACAGGCGCAATCTGCATCTTTCCTTATCATAAATTTCTTGAGCTGTCATATAGAAGTAGCCTCTTGTAAGGAAGTACTTTCTTAAGTGGTGCTTAGATGCTAATTAACTTCACCCAAACTCTGAAATATCTTTCAAACACATTTTCATAAGTGTTTCTGGCATAAGTGGATAGATTTCCATTTTACCCACATACATTGATACTCTTATCAACTTAATCTTAGGATACATTACTGAGTTGTTTTAATAACAGTGAACTTGGTAAGTAAACTTCATATATATAAACTCATTAAATGTACCTACTTTGTATAAAGTGAAGGATAATTTTAAAAACTCATCATTTCAGATTTAAAAGCCAAGAAATGTGTTTCACTTTGTTTAAGCAACCAATTATTTTACCTCAAGTCCTTCAGGGATAGAGATTTTATATATTTTTGTTTTGCACAAATGTTAAAAAGAGATAAGTTGCGGACATGGATATGTTAACAGAATCTTAGTAGCTTGGTAAGGATCCAACCTCATTTCCATAGAGCAGGAATTTGCTTTGCTTTTTTAAGGATGATTTTAGAAAAATCTAGTTTTACCTATCGTGCCAAGATTTCCCAAGGAGAATAAGAAAAAAATATAGTTTGATAGATGGTAGTGGGGGGAGGGTGCGGGTCCCACAGACTTCCAGGGTTTGGCAGGAACAGCCTCACTTGCAAACTATCAAAAACCACTCACTCCAGCTTACTCCTCCCCAAAGATGGGCCTCTCTTCCTAATTTATAGGAAAACAAGCGAACAAAAGACAAGAACTATATACCTACTTAGTCTGCCCCAGTAGTGATATTCCCAATCTTTCTTGCAGGGACTCAGAGAGAGGTGGAGAAGGAGCATCTCAAGGAAAGCAGCCCAGAGAAAAGAGTTGTTCTGTTCAGAGTTTTCATGACCTAGAACAACAGGTCCTGGGTGTGAGAGAATAGAAGCAGTGTTGGTAACTATGGCTGTAGTAAACTAAGAGGGAAAAAATTAGAAGCAAAAAGGTTCCGGATCCACGTGGCCAAGTATTTACAAAGGTTGTCAACTGTCAGAGGCCTAAGACATGTTTTTAGCCTCACCGTGAAGTGCAGGGATTACAAATTCAAATGTACATAGGAGCCAGGAAAGTAACATAAATGGCAGAAGCAATTCACATTTAAGAAAAGTCAGTTGATAGGAATATAATCAATATGCCTTTAAATTATAAGATAGTTCAAATGTATAGGTAATAATACTGCCATCAATCCCTTCTCTCACACCAGCGAGCTTTATCAAATGTCGCCATATATGATGCAGTTATTTTCTTCTTTTCAACAAGACACTACAGATGAATTTAGTTTCCTCTCTTCCCTTCTTCATTTATTCTCCTTCTTACAAACGAGATAAGCACTATCACATGTTTGATATTCATTACCTTTGCATTTGTTTTATATGTTAGCTTCGTTATTTTACTAATAAAAAAGAATAACTGGTATGCAACAGTGCACAACCTGCTTCTATTGCTTGTATTAAGTTCTTGAGATATATCAATATTGATACAGATACTTATTTTCAACGATATGTGTACTATTTCTTCCTGTAAATAACCATATTTATTAATCAATTTTATTTTTATGAATAGGTCACATCTAAATATTTTCTTCACCAGAAAGTGCTGTAATAAGCACACTTGTATATGATTCCATGGAGAATAATGTACCTTTATTTAAAAGAATATATGGACTGATTGTGGCATAGTATATATGCTACTACAATGTTACCAGTTATGTCCAAATTATCATTTAGAATTGTTGAAACATATATATGACATGCCAAATTGTTGAAATGTTTTATAAATATATGCATATAATATTTAAGACATGCCAAATGCCCAGGTTAAGATAAAAAAATGTTATTAAGACCTTAGGATCTCCTTGGGAATCCATGCCGGTCACATTTCCAGACTTTTCTGGAAATAATTAGTATGCTGATTTTGTGATAATGACTTTTTTGTCTTTGTTTTTTTATGCTCTAATTTTCTATTTTATACTTACCATACATTTAAATGGATGTTTTTCTCTTGTTATACAATTCTAGGAGTTTTAACACATGTATACTTTTGGGTAATCACCACCACAATAAAGATGCAGAGTTCTCTAGAAGTGTAAAAAACCCCTCATGTTATCATTTTATAGTGATAGCATCACCTCCACCCATACTCCTGCTAACCACTGACCTGTTTTCCATTTGTTTTTTTGTTTTTGTTTTTGTTTTTGTTTTTTGAAAATGACAAGGAGGGTCGCCTGGGTGGCTCAGTCGGTTAAGCGTCGGACTCCAGCTCAGGTCATGATCTCCTGGTCAGAGGGTTTGAGCCCCACATCGGGCTCTGTGCTGACAGCTCAAAGCCTGGAGCCTGCTTTGAGACTCTGTGTGTCTCTCTCTCTGCTCCTCCCCTGCTGATGCTCTCTCTCTCTCAAAAATAAACATTAAAAAAAATTAAAAGAAAATGACAAGGAAATGGAAGCATACAGTATGTAATTTTTGAGACATGTAATCATTCAGTATAATATCTTTGAGTTTCACCTAAGTCATTGTTTATATCAATAGTTTTCCTCTTTACTTCTGGTAGTATTCCACTGTATGGATATGTCATAATTTATCCATTCACCCGTTGAAGGCCATTTCAGTTATTTCTAGCTTTTGGCTGTCATAAATAAAGCTTCAGTGAACATTTGTGTACAGATTTTACTGTGCATATAAATTTTCATTTCTCCAGTGTAAATACCCAGGAGTGCTTGCTTAGTCATGTGGTAAGGGTATGCTTAACTTTACAAGAAACTGCTGAACTGTTTTCCAGAGTGCCTGTACTATTTTGCACTGCCATATGAGATAGTTCCAGTTGTTCTGAATTTTGCCAGCAGTAGATATGATTAGTATATTTTTAATTTTATTTTAACCATTCAAATAGGCATATAGAGTTACCTGATGATGGTATTAATTCGCATTTCCCCATGGCTAATGCTGTTGAACACCTTTTCTGTGATATCTTTCCATCCCCTGTGGTGAAATGTCTATTCAGTCCATAGGTTGCCTTTTTATTTTGTTGCTTTCTTTTCTGTGCAGAAACTTTTACTTGGATATAGACCCAATTGTTCATTTCTGTGTTTGTTACCTAAGATTTTACTACTGTCCTATCTAAAACATAACTGATAAGGCCAATGTCAAGAAGGTTTTATCCTAGGTTTTCTTCTAGGAGTTTTATGGTTTCAGGTCTTACATTTGAGTCAAATTCACGTTGAGTTGATTTTTGTGTATAGTGTAAGATAAGAGTCCAATTTCATTCTTTTGTATGTGGATATCCAGTTTTCCCAGCATCACTTATTTGTCTTCTCTCTATTGTGTATCATTGGTGCCCTTGTCAAATATTAGTTGACTGTATATGTTTGGATTGTTTTCTGGGCTCTCTATTCTGTTCAATTGGTCTGTATGTCTGTTGTTAATGCCAACACCATACTGATTTGATTACTATAGATTTGTAATATAATTTGAAATTAGGAGGTATGTTGCCTTCAATTTTGTTCTTCTTTTTCAAATTGCTTTGTCTATTCAGGGTCTTTAGTGGTTCCATATGAATTGTACAATCATTTTTTCTATTTCAGTGAAAAAATGTCATTCCAATTTTGAAGGGATTGTGTTGAATCTGTATTTTGTAATTGGGAGAAACCATCTGTAAACATCATATCTGACAAGGGATTAATATCCAAAACATATAAGGAATACATACAACTCAATAACAAAAAATAACAATAAATAACTAGTTTAAAATGAGCAAAGAATCTGAATAGACATTTTTCCAAAAAAAAGATATACAAATAGCCAATAAGTATATGAAAATTTGAAGTGTATTCCAAATTTGAAGATTTTTCACCTATATTCTTTCAACCCATTCTTTTTCTCTCTCCATTAACATTAGGAATTTTGCATTTTTGTTATTGTTTGACAGGTTCCTGAGATCTGTTCTTTTTTCTTTGTTTAAGTCTATTTTCTTTTTGTTGTTCAGATTAAATATATTCTTTTGATCTGTTCTAAGTTCACTGATTCTATACTGCCATCTTCATTGTACTATTAAGCCCATTCAACACACCTTTTACAAATTTAATTTACTATATTTCTCTGTCTATAATTCCCATTTGGTTCTTATAAAGTAACTTCTTTGCTGAGATTGTTTTTAATTTTTAATTTATTAAAGGGAATGTTTAATTGATCATTGAAACATTTTACGGCAGTTGTGTTAAAATCCTTTTCAGATAATTCCAATATCTGATTCATCTTAGTGTTGGTATCAGTTGATTTTCTTTTCTCATTAAAGTCATGGTGTTCTTGATTTTGGTATGTTGAGCAATTCTCAATTGTATCCTAAACATTTTGTCTTATGTTAAGAGGTTTTGGGTCATGAGTACTTCTTTTATTTTAGCAAGAAGTCACCCTGGTTAGGTTTAACACATGGTCCTGGACTACTTTTGTGGATTGTGATTCCAATTATAATTTAATTTTCAGACACTTGCAGTATTATTTTGATCTGCTGGCTTATTTATGTGGTGCTATTGTGGCTCCCACTGGTCAATGTTAGCACTGCCTGAGAGGACAGAAGGATTTTTTTCTAGGCAAGCCACAGAGTATCTCTTGATGGGGGAGTAGAACCCTCAGATCTAGAGTAATATAGAGGCTGCCAGTGCCTGTGCCCACCTGCCTACCTTGGTGCCTCTCATTATAAGAAGAGAGTCTCAGGCCTGTGGACAAAGAATCTTCCCTGACTGGGTTTTTATTGGGGAGATTTCTTCCCACTAGTGACTCCCAAACCTCTCTGGTGTCTCTGGTGGGAAGGAGACTGTCTAGTATGCTAAATGCAAAGGTTTATGGCAAGATCATGAAAGAGACCTTATAGGGTTTTAGTGTTTGCTTTAAAGCTTACATTTGATTTGTAGTTTTAGGTGTGCTTTGGCATATATATATATATATATATATATTGATTTTTGGCATATATATATATATTGGTGCTGGTAGTTATGTATGGTTTTGGTGGACATATGAAGACTCAAGGCAGCTATCATTATCCTCAGTCACCCTTGCCTTCAGCAAAGTGACTGGAAGCATCAGTAAGACCCTTCTTTCCTCCATTCTCCCCATCCCAAAGAGTAAGTTTTCATAGTCTGGTTTGACTGGAAAAAAAAAGAAATTATGCAACTTGACACATTGCCCTGGTTACCTATTTTCTAAAAAGCATGGCATCCAATTAAGTAACATTCATAATAGCCTTTTATCTTCTGTCATAGAAGATGCTCCTTAAACTCTCCTAGAGAGACTTCTTTCTACTTCTACAAAAATTGTCTTAAATGTTTCAGATCATTAAATACCCTGGAAATTGGTGAGGACAATATTTTAAATAAATATGCACTAATGAGATTTAATGTAGTTTATTAGTAATGATAATATTGAAAATAACTTCATGAGGGCTTGGAATCTGTCTAGTTAACTATGTCCAAGTGCTTCACATTAATCAGGATGAAAGCCTTGTGAAAACAAAATGGGAGGCATTTTATTTGTAATCATGAATGTCATCCGTAGTGAAAAATATGGAATGGTTTTCTACCTATTAGCAGTATAAAATTACTGGAATCATAAATGCTTAAAATTGGAGAGTACTGTTTAACTGTCATCTTTTCCAGCTCCCATCCTTTTCCTTTCTGGAATTTGTACCACACTGCTCTAATATACACAGTGGGCAGAAGTGAAGCAGCATTAGAATAATTGGTATTGTGTTTCTAGCTTCAGGGAAAAAAGCGTTAAAAAAAACCTTTATATTATCACACAGACTTTTGGGCTACATTAGGGAATATTTGATATGAAATTTTGAAGGTACTTGCCTTGGTTTCTCATCACTATAAAAATCAATACAAATATGTCTAACTACTTCAACCTGAAGATCACTGCTTATATTGAGAAGTGATAGTTATAGAGATGATACTGTCTGCAACCATAGATCTGACTTTTGAGTAATGCATTGAAATTTGAGAACTGAAAATTCCTGGCATTTCCAGGAAAAGAGTGGAAAACATATAAGTGTAGTGTAGATAGATGTAAGCTATATCATTATTTTGATATTATGAAATCTTTGCAGCCTGCTCTAGAGCTATGGATATAAAAGTAGATTAAATGGCATATATTACTATATAAAAGTAAAGTGCAATCATTATTATTATTCATCACTTCTTCCATCTTCACCAAAGTGTAATTTGACTTCTCAGCAATGCTCAATTTATGTGCTGGTTCAAATTAAAGATAGATCTTCCAAGTGCTTGAAACAGGACTAGAAAATATCTAAGGTTCCTTATAGGCTCATTTGTCTGTAAAATATTATTATTTATATAATCTTATGACATGCAGTTTTGTGTCATGTTCCTTTAAAATGTCTGTAGGTTAGGGGCGCCTGGATGGCGCAGTCGGTTAAGCGTCCGACTTCAGCCAGGTCACGATCTCGCGGTCCGGGAGTTCGAGCCCCGCGTCAGGCTCTGGGCTGATGGCTCAGAGCCTGGAGCCTGTTTCCGATTCTGTGTCTCCCTCTCTCTCTGCCCCTCCCCCGTTCATGCTCTGTCTCTCTCTGTCCCAAAAATAAATAAACGTTGAAAAAAAATAAAATAAATAAAATGTCTGTAGGTTAATTTCTATAAATTAATTATTCCTTCTGAAAAACTCAGTTTGCACCTGTTCAGTGGCAATTAATTGAATTTCCATTTTCTTAATTCTTTCTTAAAATGATACAGATGTGTTCATTACCCCTTTCTTAAAATATCACATAAGCGTTCAATACCTTTTAATTATGTTTGAATAATGCAATAAAACTAAAAGCTCATTGACCCATTCAATTTATCAAATAGCATTTATTTTGTACCAACTTCACCTAGCCCTGTGCTGGGTACACAAAATAAATGAGAGTATCACTGCCATTGAAGATTTTATAGTCTTAAGGCTAAAGACATTATGAAAGCCTGGAGTGTTGAGTAACATAAATTCTTACCTTTGATATTATAAACAAATTCCTTGAAAATGTGTCCTGTCAGCTTAGAAGGTAAGGGCTTTTTGTAGTAAGGAAGTTTGAAATAATCATTTATTTAAAAACTTGCTCTTGGGGTGCCTGGGTGGCTCAGTTGGTTAAGAGTCCAACTTCAGCTCAGGTCATGATCTTGTGGTCCATGAGTTCAAGTCCCACATCGGGCTCTGTGCTGACAGCTCAGAGCCTGGAGCCTGCTTCAGATTCTGTGTCTCCTTTTCTCTCTCACCCTCCCCCGTTTGTACTCTGTCTCTCTTTCTCTCTCAAAGCTAAACATTAAAAAAAATGTTTTTTTAAATATTTTTCTTTCTGACAATTTTGCTTATTAAAGTCTGTAGGCATAAATGTTAAAATCTCAATATATACCAAGAATAAGGACACATGATTAACCTAATACATTAATATGTATGTCAGTGTTTTTCAATGCTTTCCATGGCCTAGAGAGAAACTTAACCTTCTCACCTGCTCCCCCCAACTTTTTTTGCTATATGTTAATTTCAGAAAGAAAACTAGGACCACATACATATGTATTTGTTAGTTTAAATTTCATAAGTAAAATCCAGCAAATAAAAAAATAAAAACTCCTCAACCAAAAAAAAAAAATTATGAGATTTAAATTTCTTAACATAATATATGTGTGCATGTGTGTGTGTGTATACCATAGTACCAAAAGAGTAAAAAAGAAAACTTTTTTTTCCCCTAAGACATGACCTATCTACAGAAAAACAATTCTGGGATTTTATTGCACTCTGGGTAGTGTTTTCAGATTATTCTTTAAAGGAGTAGGAAAGCATTATCTGGTCTAAGAGTTTTGACAAGAGCTGTCTGAGCGCCAGCATAAAAGGACATTAGTAACCAAGATATATCATTTACAATGTGGCCTTCTTATGGCTCCTGTCAAGTTACAGCATAATCTGAAGAAAATCAACATCATTTAAGGTTTCAGTGACCTTCTAAGGGCTTGTTTTTAAGGGCAGAGGTTAGAAGGCACAACAGTATGAGTCACTGAATATGATTGTACTGAAGCAAGTTTTATAGAATGTCATTTTCTTTAAATTCTGCTTTTGAGTCCAGTGTCTATCATATAATTATTTAATCATTTTGGAGAAAAAGAAATCTCTGTAAGGATGTCTGGATTTTTTTACCTTCTAATTTAGTTTTATATACAAACTCAATAAAGACATATAGCTATTACACCTTTTAAAATGTCACCCTCAACATGATAGAGGCATGCTGAAAAACTAATGTAATCAGCTTATTGTATGTTGTTATGTTTCTCATATATTAAAAAAAGAACATGGCTCATCAATGTATAAGGAAAACTGATGAGGGAGATAGTTGGTGACACATCAGAGGACAGGGCAATAATTCATGGTGACTTGATAAACCAGGTGACTTTTATAGCATTTGAAGTGACCAAATAGGAAGAGTATTATGCTGGAACCATGTTACAATTTATTTTAAATGTCAATGACAGGTTCTAGTAAAGACAGTAAAGACAAAGCACACACAATCTTTTCCTCTTGAAAATCTTAGAAATGGAAACAAAATATCAGAAAAAAAGATGTCAGTATATAAAATAAGTAATAGACTAGTAGACAATCCTGAAGAGAAAATTAATTACTAGAATTTGGAAATGAATTTGTAGCACAAAACATATCAGAGAGAAATAAAGAGATGACAAGTTTGGAAGTTGACAGAACTAAAGAACAGAGTGAGAAGCTTCAATTTTATCTGAGAGGATTTTCAGGAGGAACAGCTACAGAAAACTACAGGAAATACCAGAAATAATACTTGAAATTTTTCAAGGTGAAAAAATATCTCAGTATTGATACTGAAAAAATTAATCAAAACTGAACATTATTTTAAACAAACAGACAAAATTCACATTTAGATACATCACAGTCAGTGAAGACCCTTTCGTGTCTTTATAGAAATCTAACAGACTAGTTCCTTTTTTTATAACCTATGTCCTCTGCCATGTCCTATACAAACTGTAATCATTCCTGTCTATATGTTTAAACTTCTGCATTTTTCCCTAGTATACCTGGAACCTTTACTTCCACTTTGTGAAATTGTTCCTAAACTTCCACTGTATTTAAAATGCTCACTGGTCATCTCAGGAAGGATTGCTTTTCCTGCTGTTGTCACTCTAGTTCCTTCTCTGTGTACATATTTTAATTATTTTCTTAATTTGTTAGCTTATTATACAAAGATATATGTCTAATTTATATTTTCAACCTCCATATTTTCCCACAGTATTCTGTTTATAGTAGACTTTCAGTATATATTTTTAAATAAACCAATAAATGAATGAACCCAGATAAAGTTCTTCAATTATTCCCAGCCATCAAATAGGGTCTTATTTAATATATGCCTTATTGATAGTATTAACATTTGAATATTGTGGAATAAAAACAGTTGGATCTCATTAGTTATAGTAAAAGTTATTTAGTTTTAATAAATGAAAAAGCATTCTCCATAAAAACACTTATATTTAGTGGATTCGAGATAAGATTAACAAAGTTTTCTTTACTTCAGGCAGGTAAAATATAGGCAAGATTTTCAGTTGTTTGCTGCCATATGAATAAAGGGATTAGATTTTTCACTGAAGTGCCAAAAAGCAGAAAAAATAATAAACTCATGTGAGTTAGGTTAATAACAACATTTTCCTTGATAAATATTAGAAATAAAAATTTTAGGGGCACCTGGGTGGTTCAGTCAGTTAAAAGTCCATCTTTGGCTCAGGTTATGATCTCACAGTTCATGGGTTCAAGCCCCCATCTGAGCCTGCTTCAGATTCTGTGTCTCCCTATCTCTCTGTTCCTCCCCAGCTTGTATTCTGTCTCCCTCTCTCCCCAAAATAAAGAAAGATTTAAAAATTAAAAAAAGAAAGAAACATTTTAAACAAGGTCTCCTATAAATAAACATATTGGAAAGGATTGAAGGCTATCTGTTCTGAACTGTACTAGTTGGATGTTTTGAGACCCTCGTGGGAGAGGGGGGATTTTTCTAACTTACAAATAATCTATTATTATGTATTTTTGAGCTGCGGTCTCTCTGTTTTGTTCATTTTGTTCAACTGGGGACATTTCTCATTTCCCTATCAATATTTTAGATTAAGTTTGACCATTCCATTGTAAATCAGTTTTCATTTAGTCCTTTTATTCTCTCTGCTGCATTGATATTGAGGAATATTTCTTAAACATAATTTGAAGAAGTAATAGATTTAGAATTATAGAAAAAAAGCAAGCCTACATATGATATATGTATCTATGTATAGATTCCATGCAGAAGGGCGATTGATATGAAGAATAGTTGTAAGAATCTTTCTCTATAAACACTACAGGGAAATACTTATTTTTAAATTAATGGCATTTTCGTAAATATTTTTAAGATAATGGAGTTTTGTGTAGCACAATGAAGATTAGAAAGACAATATTTGGGTGATGAAAAACTATATTTTAACTATCAACTTAACTAAAAATACAAATTTCCAATATATATTCTTTTTTAAAATTAAAAACAAATTATTTTTTTAGATAACATGAGTTGGGGAGAGAGAGAGAGGGAGCTCCATGCTCAGAGTGGAGCCTGACACAGGGCTCGATCCCATGATCCTGGGATCATGACTTGAGCCGAAATCAAGAACCAACTGAGCTATCCAGGCGCCCCACCTTTTTTTTAATGTTCATTTATTTATTTTGAGAGAGATAGTGCCAGCATAAGTGGGGGAAGGGCAGAGAGAGAGAGGGAGAGAGAAAATCCCAAGTAGGCTCCACACTCAGCGCAGAGTCCAACTTGGGGCACGATCTCACAACTATGAAATCATGATCTGAACCAAAATCAAGAGTTGGTCACTTAATTGACTGAGTCACCCAGGCACCCCCCCAATATGTATTCTTTATAAAGTCATAAATGAACACAAATAGCTCTTTAAAATAATAAGAAATATTTTACTTCAAAAAAGAAAGAAAATAAAAAGAAAGCAAATACCTGAAATTTTACTAAGATAATGGATATAAAAGGTGGACCATTTTAGGGGCACCTGGGTGACTCAGTCGGTTGAGCCTCCAACTTTGGCTCAGGTCATGATCTCACGGCCCGTGAGTTGGAGCCCCACATTGGGCTCCATGCTGACAGCTCGGAGCCTGGAGCCTGCTTTGGATTCTGTGTCTCCCTCTCTCTCTGCCCCTAACCCACTCACATTCTGTCTCTGTCTCTCTCAAAAATAAATAAACATTAAAAAAATTAAAAAAAAAAAAGGTAGACCATTTTAGCTCATAACTAGTGAATATAGAGAAAAGTATTATAGTGTCTGATTGTCTGAGTGATCACAAGCTAATTAGATAATGCCTCTCTCAAATTGACAGCTTTGACTCAGGTAACTATCTCAAGAGAAAAAGATGATAAACAATGTGATTACAGAAAACTTAATTTACTCAGATCTCAGGCTTTTCTGGTAATGCAGGGCATGTTCTGGTAATACTCAAATTATATTTAATAATCTTTGATAATGGCTGCATATATAGGGAGCTCTCTTTATTTCCATTCCTTCTGAAAAGCAGTTGTGGTTACAGTTGGCATTTTTTAGTATAAATGCTGTTTCTATAGCATTCAGCTCCCCTGAAAAGTTTGGCAATAAGTGAGATAGATGACTGAGAATCGCCAACGCTTGGAATCACTGGCCTTTCTGACACATCCTGATCATCCAACTCTGTCCTCTCATTGTGAGTACTGCATGATGGGAAAACACAGAATTGGGAATCAGCTGATTATGATCACATTTCAGGCTTTGCCTCAAATATAACACAAGTAGAATAAACATGACCGCGACTATCTCAAACTGATTCATTTCTTATTAGAAATAAGGTCTTATAGGGGCGCCTGGGTGGCTCAGTGGGTTAAGCCTCCGACTTCGGCTCAGGTCATGATCTAGCGGTCTGTGGGTTCGAGCCCCGCGTGGGGCTCTGTGCTGACAGCTCAGAGCCTGAAGCCTGTTTCAGATTCTGTGTCTCCCTCTTTCTCTGACCCTCCCCTGTTCATGCTCTCTCTCTCTCTGTCTCAAAAATAAATAAATGTTAAAAAAATTTTTATTGAAAGAAATAAGGTCTTATAGAAGCCACGGGGGAAAAAAAGGAAGCAAATAGCAGGAAATATAGGATTTCCAGTTACCATATATCTGATGGGTTGATCACCACGGGCTAGTGTGACAGAGTATCTCTGGAACAAGAAAACTGAAAATAGACAATTAGTTAATTGTTCCTTGAGGAGCCATTGCTGAGTTAAGTATAGATGTTTAAACCATTATGCAATTTCTGGTGATCCAATATACATATATCTATTTCTCCTCATAAACAGTACAGGCTCATATGGAATGGAATCCATTCTAGCACTGAATAAAAGAGGCATCCTGTTATTAATTATGACAACAAAAATGAATAGTTATTTGAATATTTACTATGTGTGAGGCTCTGAACTAAACATTCTTATAATTATTATATTTTATTCTGCAAAACTCCCATAAAATGAGTACTGTAATTATTTACATTTTGTAGATGGGGCAACTCAAATTTAAAGATAATAAGTAACTTGTCCAAGTTTGTATATCCTGGAAGTTGTATTATTATTGGTCCTTAAATCCAGGTCTGGATTTGACTCTAAAGCAAATTATTTTAATCAGTATAATATACTATTTGAATATTTGAAACAGTGTCAGAATGACCCAAGAGAGCCTTGTAAGAGGACATGACTGTTCAGTGAGCAAACCATTTTAGTCCATGGTTGGGTAATATCTAGGATGTTTTATCTGTCCAAAACTACTGACGCTCCTCTAAGGTAGAAATTGGGAGTCATCGTCATCCCTTTTATTCCCTGAATGGGCTAGCACAGTTGGGAAGCAACGTGTTTTGGATGTTTCATCTGTAAATTTTTATTTTATAATATTTGATACATAAGTATGCCCACAATATTTCTTAAATTTAGTTATGTGAAAATCCAGATGAAGTGGATGAACACATTTATTATGCAAGTAGCAATTTTCAAAATAAATTTTTTTCAGGATTGGGGAAAAGGATCTATGGTGGAATGATTTTTCCTCTCTTGTTTTTCTCCATAAACAACCTGTTTATAATGCAAATATCAATTGTTAAAGTATTTAAACAAGGAGTCCATAAGACTGCGGTGGCTCTAAAATCTTGATAGGCTACCTAAGCAAACCAAAACTACTCCAGAGTCAATGCACTAAAATTTGAGAAAGTGAAATCTACAAACAACCAATCACAAACAACCAATTAGGCTCTCCAAAATAAAGTACGTGCTTAAGCTATAACCAATTAAATAATCACTTTACTTTGCTTTGGTATCTTTATAAAAAGACCTTACCCCTTACACCTTACCCCAACCTCCTGGCACAACAGTGTTCCTAACCACATTAAATCGGTGCAGCCTGGTTCAGATTGATGTATATGCTCAAATAAACTCTTGAAAAATTGTAATGTTCCTCAGTGTACCTTTTAACACAAATTTAGCCCACCACCCACCCTCTTCTCCTTTTTTTTTTTTTTTTTTTTTTTACCTATAATGCATATTTAAAAAAAGAAATTAGGTTAGAGAAAGAAAAGAGACCATAAAAGAAATGAGGCTTTCCATTTACTATTAACAACAACAAAATAATAAAATTAAACTTTTCCAAAATGAGGTCTTGGGAAGATTTTCACCTTTCTCAAACTTTGTTTTTAAATTATTCATAAATACTTTTCTTTCCATTGTATGAGTATATAATGATTAATACATTTCCATAGCTCTAAATTCCACTAATAACAGATGCTCAATACTCACATTTCTATAACTTCTTTCAAGTCAATCTTCTCTCCTCTTTAATTCTACTAATTCCAGTTTCATCAGCTTTACTCTTGTTACCATATGTTTTTCTCCAAGAAAGGAAAAAATATATTTCATTGTCTGTAAGAATGTTACAAAAGAATTTAAGAAACTGGCTTTAATAACACAAAAAGCTTTTACTTCTAAATGACAAAGAGCTATGGGCCAGTTGGAGGGGTATTCTTATTTGCACAACAAACACAGTAATTGTTTTCCCTGTGAGATTGGAAAGCCTGACAAATATGTTTATTTGCCAACAGTTTTCTATTGGAAAACTAAGCTTATTATCTTATTTGGATGACTATGTTGGCCAGAATTTTACCAGTGACTTAAATGATCTCTGTCTTTAAAACTGTTAGGTATAGGGGTGCCTGGGTGGCTCAGTTGGTTAAGTGTCCGACTTCGGCTCAGGTCATGATCTCACAGTTTGTGAGTTCGAGCCCCACATCAGGCTCTGTGCTGACAGCTCGGAGCCTGGAACCTGCTTCAAATTCTGTGTCTCCCTCTCTCTCTGCCCCTTCCCTGCTCATGCTTTATCTCTCTCTGTCTCTCAAAATGAATAAATGTAAAAATAAAATAAAATGAAATAAAACTGTTAGGTGACAGATATCCTCAGAAAGTGAGAAATAGGACTACAGAAACTATGTCAGGAGGAAATTTATCTTTTTCCAACATATTTTTAAAAATTCTACATAAATATTTTCCCATGAAATAAGTGTTTAAGTAGCCAAAGGAATGTTGATGTATTTCTAATTATTAATCCTTAATGATAAAATATAGACATTTGTGAATTATAGTACTCTTAGGGGTAGAAATCCATCTTTTTAATTTCATTATGGAAAAATTATCTGTTCCATAATTTATAGAAAGCTAACATTTTTTTAAAAGTTTTTAATTTAAATTCCACAGTTAGTTAACATACAGTGTAATATTAATTTCTGGCACACAGTATAGTGATTCAACAATTCCAGACAACACCCAGTGCTCATCATAACAACTGCACTCCTTAATCCCCCAAACCTATTTAACCTATCCCCCCACCCACTTCCCCCCTGATAACTATCAATTTGTTCTCTGTAGTTGAGTCTGTTTCCTGGTTGGCCTCTCTTTTTTCCTCCTTTTGCTCCTTTGTTATGTTTCTTAAATTCCACATATCAGTGAAATCATATGGTATTTTCCTTCTTTTGACTGACTTATTTTGCTTAGCATAATACTCTCTAGTGCCATCCACATCATTGTAAATGACAAAATTTAATTATTATGGGTGGCTGAGTAATATTCCATTGTATATACATACCACATCTTCCTTATCCATTCATTAATCAATGGACAGTTGGGCTGTTTTCATAATTTGTGTATTGTTGATAATATTGCTATAAACATCGGGGTGCATGTATCCCTTCAAATCAGTATTTTTGTATTCTTTGGGTATGGATTGTAGGGTAGTTGTATTTTTGACTTTTTGAGGAACCTCCGTATTGTTTTCCAGAGTGGCTGCACCAGTTTGCATTCCTAACAACAGTGCAAGAGGGTTTCCCTTTCTCCACATCCTTGCCACTCCTGTTGTTTTTGTGTTGTTGATTTTAGCCACTATGACAGGTGTGTGTGGTGATATCTCATTGTAGTTTTGATTTGTATTTCCTAATGATGAGAGATGTTGATCATCTTTCCATGTGTCTGTTGGCCATCTGTATGATATTTTTGGAGAAATGTCTATACATGTCTTTTGCCCATTTTTAAATTGGATAACTCACTTTTTGGGTGTTGAGTTTATTATTTACTTATTTGCTTGCTTGTTTGTTTATTTATTTAAGAGAAAGAGTTCACACAAGTGGGGGAAAGTGGCAGAGGGGAAGAGAAAGAGAGAACCCTGAGCAGGCTCCACACTCAGCAGGGTTCAATCCCACAACCCTGGGATCATGACCTGAACTGAAATCAACAGGAGGACATTTAACTGACTGAGCCACCCAGGAACTCCTGGGTGTTGAGTTTTATAAGTTCTCTTGTATTTTGGATATTAACCCTTTATCAGATATGTCATGTGCAAATATCTTCTCCCATTCTATAGGTTGCCTTTTAGTTTTGTTGATTGTTTCCTTCGTTGTGCAGAATATTTTGTTTTGATGTATCCCCAGTAGTTTATTTCTACTTTTGTTTTCCTTGCATCTGGATATATATCTAGTAAATAGTTGTTATAACTGATGTCAAAGAAGCTACTCCCTGTGCTTTCTTCAGGATTTTATGGCCTCAGGTCTCATATTTAGGTCTTTATCCATTTGAGGTTTATTTTTGTGTATGGTGTAAGAAAGTGGTTCAGTTTCATTCTTTTGCATGTTGCTGTCCAGTTTTCTCAACATCATTTGTTGAAGATACTGACTTTTTCCCACTGGGTATTCTTTCCTGCTTTGGCAAAGATTAATTGACCATATAGTTGTGGGTTCATTTCCGGGTTATCTGTTCTGTTCTATTGATCTGTGTGTCTATTTTTGTGCCAGTACCATACTGTTTTGATCACTATAACTTTGTAATATAGCTTGAACTCTAGAGTTGTGATGTCTCCAGCTGTGTTTTTCTTTTTCAGGATTGCTTTGGCTACTCAGGCTCTTTTTGTGTATCAGTTCTAGTAGTTTTTGGTGTAGTCTTCTGGATTGTCTATATAGAGTATCATGTCATCTGCAAATAGTGAACATTTTACTTCTTCCTTGCCTATTTGGATGCCTTTATTTCTTTTTGTTGTCTGACTGCTGTGGCTAGGACTTCCAGTACTATGTTAAATAACAGTGGTGAGAGTGGACATCCTTGTCTTATTCCTGGCCATAGAGGAAAAGCTCTCAGTTTTTCTCCATTGAGGATATTAGCTGTAGGTTTTTCATATGTAGACTTTATTATGTTGAAGTATGTTCCCTCTAAACCTACTTTGTTGAAGGTTTTTATTATGAATGGGTGTTGTACTTTGTCAAATGCTTTTTCTGTATCTATTGAAATGATCATATGGTTCTTATCCTTTCTTTTATTAATGTAATGATATCACATTGATTGATTTGTGAATATTGAACCACACTTGCAACTCAGGAATAAATCTCAGTTGATATTGGCAAATAGCTTTTTTCAATGTGTTGTTGGATTTGGTTTGCTAGTATTTTGTTGAGGATTTTTGCACCTATGTTCATCAGAGATACTGGCCAATAAGTCTCTTTCTCTGTGGTGTCTTTATCTGGTTTTGGTGTCAGGGTAATGCTGGCCTTAAAGAATGAATTTGGAATGTTTTCTTTTCTATTTTTTGGAAAATTTTGAGAAGAATAGGTATTTACTGTTCTTTAAATATTTGGTAGAATTTGCCTATGAAGCCATCTAGCCCTGGACTTTTGTTTGTTGGGAATTTTTTGATTACTAATTCAATTTCTCTGCTGCTTACTGGACGGTTCAAGTTTTCTATTTATTCCTGTTTTAGTTTGGTAATTTGCATGCTTCAATGAATTTATCTATTTATTCTACTTGGCCAATTATTGGCCTATAGTTTTGCATTATATTCTCTTATAATTGTATTTTTGTGGTGTTGATTGTTTCTCCTCTCTCATTTGCAATTATATTTATTTGAGTACTTTCTCTTTCCTCTTTGATAAGTCTGTCTAGAGACTTATCAGTTTTATTAATTTGTTCAAATAATCAGCTCCTTGGGCTGCCTGGGTGTCTCAGTTAGTTAAGTACCTAACTCTTGATTTCGGCTCAGGTCATAATCTCATTCTTTCTGAGGTTGAGTTCTGAGCCCCATGTGGGTCTATGCACAGATCCTGCTTGGAATTCTCTCTCTCTTTCTCTCTCTCCCTCCTTCTCACACTTGAGCTCTCTCTCGCTCTAAAATAAATAAACAACAACCAGCTCCTCTTTCCATTGATCTGTTCTATTGCATTTGTTTGTTTGTTTCCATGTCATTTTATCTCTACCCTAATCTTTATTATTTACCTTCTTTTGCTGGCTTTAGGCTTCACCTGTTGTTCTTTTTCTACCTTCTCTGGGTATAAGGTTAGGCTGTTTATTTAAGATTTTCTTGCATCTTGAGGTAGGTCTATATTGCTATGAACTTCCCTCTTAGGACTACTTTGCTATATCCCAGAGGTTTGGGATGGTTATGTTTTCATTTTCATGTATTTTTAATTTATGCTTTCATTTCTGCATTGAGGTATTTATTTTTTAGTAGCATGTTATTTGTCCTCCCCCATGTATTTGTGATCTTCCAGATCTTTTTCTTGTGGTTGACTTCTAGTATCATAGCATTGTAGTTACAAAAGGTTCATGGCATGACTTCAATTGTATTGTATTTGTTGATACCTGTTTTGTGGCCTAATAGGTGATCTATCCTGGAAAATCTCCCATGTGCAGTTGAAAAGAATATGTATTCTGCCATTTTACGATGAAATGCTCTAAATACATCTGTTAAGTCCATTTTGTCTAGTGTGTCATTCAAAGTCATTGTTTCCTTGTTGATTTTCTCTTTAGATGATCTGTCCAGTGATGTAATGGGGTGTTAAAGTCCCCTACTATTACTGTATTATTATCAATTAGTTTCTTTATGTTTGTGATTGTTTTATATATATTTGGGTGCTCCCATGCTGAGTGCATAAACATTTACATTTGTTATATCTTCTTGTTGTATTGTACCTTTTGTTATGATATAGTGCCCTTTTTTGTCTCTTGTTGGTCTTTGTTTAAAGTCTAATTTGTCTGATATAAATATTGCTACTCCAGGTTTCTTGTGACATGTATTTGCATGATAAATGTTTCTGGATCCCCTCATTTTCAATCTGCAGGTGTCTTTAGGTCTAGAATGAGTCTCAGCATATAGATGGCTCTTATCTTTTTTATCTCTTCTGACACTCTTTGTCTTTTGATTGGCATGTTCATCCATTAACATTCCATTTACTGTCCATTTACATTCAAAGTAATTATTGATAGATATGTATTCATTGCCAGTTTATTACTTGTTCTGTGGTTGCTTCTAGAGACCTTTTCTGATCTTTTATCGTCTTTGTCTCTTTCATGTTTTGCTGTTTTTCTTTAGGGATATATTTGGACTTCTTTCTCTATATTCTTTGAATATTTATTAGTGGTTTTTGATACATGGTTACCTTTAGGTTTGTATAAAACCTCTTCTGCAGATAGCAGTCTATATTAAGTTGATGGTCGTTTAAATTTGAACCCATTTTTGTCTCCTCTTCTCCCTATGATTTAGGTATATGTTATAATATTGTGTGTGTGTGTGTGTGTGTGAGTTCCTTAGCTGATTTTTTACAAAAATACTCATTTTTCTTGCTTTGTTTTTTTGCCTTTATACTGTCACTTTTGGTCTCTCCTTTCCAATCAAATTCCCCCTTTAATATTTCTTGTAGAGCTGGTTTAGTTTTGTCTGAGAAACTCTTTATCTCTCCTTTTATTCTGAATGATAGCCTTGCTGGATAGAGTATTCTTAGATGCAGATTCTTCACATTTCAGCCTTTGAATATATCATGCTACTCTTTTCTGGCTTGCCAAGTTTCTGTTGAAAAATCTCCTGACAGCTTTATGAATTTTCCCTTGTAAGTTAATGACTTTTTTTGTCTAGCTACTTTTAAGATTTTTCTTTATCATTATATTTTGCAAATTTAGTTACAGTATGTGTTCATGTTGGCCTGCTTTGTTGATTTTGATGGGAGTTCTCTGTGCCTTCTGGATCTGGATGTCTGTCTCCTTACCCAGATTAGGGAAGTTTATTATTTCTTCAAATAAATTTTCTTTCCCCTTTTCTCTTTCTTCTTTTTCTGGGACTCCTATAATACAGATGTTATTATGTTTGATGGAGTCACTGAGTTCCCTAAATCTATTCTTATTTTGCATAATTCTTCCTTCTTTCTTTTTGTCAACTTCATTGCTTTCCATTACTTTCTTTTCTAGGTTATTAATTCATTCCTTTGCTTCTTCCAGCCTGCTGTTCATTGCATCAAGCATGTTTATAATTCCATTTATTGCACTATTCATCTTTGAATGATATTTTTTTAACATTTTTATCTCTGGGGTAAGTTTCTCACTGATGTCTCAATTCTTTTCTCAAGTTCAGTGAGTATTCTTTGGATCATTGCTTTAAATTCTCTATCAGGCATATTACTTCTACCTGTTTCACTTAGATTTCTGGCCATGCCCTTTCTTATTCTTTCATTTGGGATAAATTCCTCTTTCTTCTCATTTTGTTTAGTTCTGGTGTATTTAGGATGATTTGATAGTTGTCTAGTTGTATTCATAAGAAAAAGTTGAGCCCTCCTACTCTGCCCCCATCTTCCTCTAAAGGTAACATTTTAAAATTAAACAAATACATATTGCATTTAAAAATTTTTAAACTAGTAGATAATAGAAGATTTGAAAAGACAATGGTATACTGAGTTACTATTGATAAATTTCTTTGCTCTAGAAACTGTTGTTTCAATCTTAGATGCATCATATCTAACATTTATTTATAAAATATGATTTGAAAATCTTATGGATCTCTAGCCACTTTTCTAAAAATTATTTTTTAATCTGTCCTAATTCTTAGTTCAGCAATAATGAACATATATTAAGTGGCTAATACATATTTGTTGATGAATTAAGTTGTATCATTACAGTAAAAAAAATTTATTGTGTTTTAAAAGTGAGATAGTCTTGTGACAGTAAATCATTTACCTATTTCAGTTCTTAGTCTTTTGCCATTTTACATTTAATTTTTATTCAACATAGTGATCAAAGCAAGAAATCATTTACTACCAAGTTACTAAGGCACATGAAATTATGAAACAAGAATAAAATTATGTATGATAAAAATATCTGTCAATTCTTAATTATGACAAGAGTTCTAGAATGATTAACATTTGTTCCTTATCATGTTTTGTTTATATTTCTTTTGTTATACTCATACCAGAAACATGTAATGTATTTAGATTTTACTGTTGTTAACAGGCAATTCCCAAATGTGTGTGCCTTAAAACAATACAATTTTAATTTTTGTATAATTATATTTCCTCACAGATTGACAGGAATCTCAACTCACTGCAGTTACTAAGGAATATAGACAGATGGAGTATCCACTAAATTGAGTGTTTCCCTCTCTTTGTCAGAGTCTCATATAGGCAATTAAATATTAGGCCTGAAAATAATACACAGAACTTATTTACCTGGACTACATGGAAGCACAAAGCACTGGTGCCAAAAAAACATAATCCTACCATAGTTTCTGGAAGGTGTAGAGCTGAAATTACATTTTTGAGTATGAAAACATTATTCATTATATTTTTGTTATAAAAACAATTTATACATATTATAGGTTTGTATAGTGCAGCGATGAAAAGCACACATTCTAGAACTATAATGCTGTTTTAAGTCCTGGTTGTGACACTTAATTAATTACAAGTTGAGTGAGTTACTTAAATTCTTTGTTCTTTTGTTTTCTCATCTGGCTATATTGGTATCTTTCATAAAGTTCTGTTGTGAATATTAAATATGGTAATTATGTGTAAAAACTTAGAACAGTGACTGGAATGGGAATTGTTATAATTTTGGCATATGAGCTCAATATAATGCCTTAAAGTCACATCTCAATGTCATTGTAGATAGGATTTTTGTTTTTCTTATCCATGTATGTGAATGCTTTAGGATTTATAGTTGGATAAGATCTAAGATTCAAATATACTTTGTGTAGAGAATTAGATGAACTGTCTTCTCTATCCTGAATTTATTGTATCTACAGATTCACATGAAGAGCTGAGGGAAATAATATCAAATGTAACCCATACAGGTTGCATCTTACATCGGCAAATGTAGTCTGAAGAACCTCCTAAAACTGGCAGAGATAAGTGCAAGAAAGGAAGAAGTTGGATGGATAAGTCCAGACTTTGGCCTACTAGCAAGGCTGTTCCCACAGTTTCTGGCAGGGACTTCAGTGAATGAGAAGTAAGGACCCTATTTTTTTTTAAAGGTGGTACGTAGGTTCCTGGTTATCTCTTTCATGGTAAGAATTCCCAAAGTAGAAGCAAGAGAAATTCTGACTGGCAATAATGAAGAATTATCTATTATTGCATTTAGATGGTTCATAAGGAGAATGCTCACACAATTACTACAGAAGTATTAGTATTGGCCTAATTTGGAAATATCTTAAGTCTTCTTAGGTATATTCTTAATGTGGACAAATTTTTCACCTTGTAAGAAAGTTAATTTTTCATCAAAATTAATGAGTGAATCACAATATGAATAATTAAAACTGGTAATACTGTTACAAAAGTAAGTGTAACTATGAAGTAATTGTACTAAAGCTCTGTGTGGTTCCTAAAATAATGCTGTAGGCATTTCTTTAACAAAGAAAAAAAAGTTTTATAAAGGAGCAGAATTAATTCCAAATTTGATCTCTTGGAAAGTTAGCGTTTATTTGAAAATATAGGTAAATGATAAATGGTATTTTTATTAATTAAATTTATATATGTATTAATTTATCAATTAAATTTATATATATATAAATTTTATAAATTAAATTTATAAATTTATTTATTTATTAAATAAATTTATATATAATAAATTTATATATATAAATATATATACATATTTATATATGTAGTTATGTAGATTCATTTATTAATTGTATATTTATATATACATACACACATATATATACACAAATATATAACTAAATTATTATTCATGGAAGAATACAAAAGGGGCTAAATGTCTTGGTTTGATTTAATAAACCTACACAGGTCTAATAAGATATGGTATATATTCTGAAACTAGACAGGTTTTACTGGGGGAAAAAAACACATAGTGGAAAGAGAGGCACATGGCTACTTGGTATTTAGAATCTCTGACTATGTTAACTGAGTAAGAAGTTCTTGCTGTCCATGTGCTATGAGCACATGGTGGTACTGACAGGGATTTTTTACTCTTGGTTCCCTCCAAATTTCTAAATAAGACAAGATTGATAAGACAAAAACAGAACAGGGAAGTAAAAATATATATACATCTGATCAATTGATCCAATGTGATGCTCAGTTGGGGCTCCTATGAGCACTCTAGATCAGATGAAAAGATCCAGCTGCTCCTTTTCCTAAGTCCTGCAATGAGATTGGATCAGATCTATCCTGCTGAATATGTAGTTACTTAAGAGTTTACAGCCCCAGTGATGGGGATTCTTTCTTCCTCCCACTCTACCTTCTTACAATGCAAGTGTTAGAAAGGCCTAATACATATGAATTAAACAAAGGAGAGTTTAGAGATCAAGGTATCTGGGTATGAAGGTCACGTATGCATGAAGATGTTGGAGGTTTGGATAAATTTTAGCTTAAATACGATGACCTTGGGTGAAGCTGAGATCAGGCTTATAAGCAAAGGGAGCTCCTCTATCTTCCACACACTATCCAGTCTCCTGGAAAGTCTATCTTAGCTGCAGAGTCTCTCATTTGGCTTTTAGAGAAATAAAAACTACAAATTTTTGGTCAATCTTGTCTCTATTCATATATTTCAAACCCTGTTCATATAATCCTAAAACACCAGATCTGATGGAAAAATTCAATCATAAATCCACACTATGGAATCCAAAGCTATGGTTAAGCTTCCAGGTTCATCAAAATGCGTCTTTCCTTGGAAACAGAAAGCAAAATAGGAGCTGTTATATGATCCATAGAAAACTCTTGACACTAGTTGTATTTTAGAATTTAGAATTTGCTTTATAATTTTATGAAGATGATAGATTATATATGCATATATTATGAAACACACTCTGTGGAATCTGTGGAAGTTTCCCATAATCAAACACATGTGCTCAAATACAACTATTCAAACTAATAACCACACATCAGTTGAGGTCACATTTGCTATGACTTTTCTTTCTTAATTTGGTATTAGAACTTTTTGATTTTTGGATTTTGATTAACTTAAATTTAATGACTGTGGATCTGACTTGCAGATTTATTTTAGGAACCAGAAATAAGGAGTCAGATCTATTAACCTTAACTAAAGTGCCCACAGAATTCCCAATTGAGCATGTAATGGATCACATGAATGGATATTTTAAATGATTAGGCTCTTTTTTTCCTTATCAATAGCAGCCAATTTTGTGATATTTGGAAGGTGCCAAGTATAAAAAACCATCTCAATGCAAAAATGTGCCCCCAGCTGGCTTAAGAAACTTACTCACAAAGTTGAGTGAGTCAAAGATATTAAATATAGAAATCTGAGCCAATGATTAAGTCCCAAAGTTAAATACTGTTGAACAATCCAAGCAGATGCTTGAATTTGGTAGTTTTTGAACATTCAAAAAGAAGTTTTCATTTTCATCTGGATATCTAATACAATAAAAATGGGCAAATGTGTGTCTAGAAAAATAACTATGAATCTGGGCACCTGAGTGGCACAGTGAGTTAAGCATCCAACTCTTGATTTCTGCCAAGGTTATTATCTCACAGTTCATGAGTTCAAGCCCTACACTGGGTTCTGTGCTGTCAGCCCAATGATCTGCTTGGGATTTTCTCTCTCTTCTTAGCTCTCTGCCCCTCCCCACTCATGCATGTGCCTCTGTCTCTTTCAAATTTAATAAATATTTTCAAAAAGTAAAACAAGAAAAAAAAGAAATATAATCATGAGGCATGCATATTAAAAATATACATGCACTATATCTGCACATATGTACTTAAAGTGGTGTGCTTACTTAAAGCTAATGAGGTAAATTAGAGGAAGATAAATTTCAGGATTCTGTTAAAAATGATCTGAATATAAATCAAGAGAAAATAAAATCATGTTCCCTAAAATGATCCAATATTCATTTACATACTCATCTACTTTCTCATTCAGTCAAGCAATATTTGAATATTATGACTTTTACCTCTTCTCCCTCAAGAGTTTTTTTATATTAGATATTGAAAAAAAAGAAAGCAAATTCCTTTGCCATATCCAAGCCCCAGGTTGCCACCTAATAGATATTACCTGATTGCTACAAACTATAGACTTAAGTCTTTACAGAAAAAGGCATCTACTTCTGTGGGAAGAATAACAGTTCCTTGGTCAAGTGTTGGTTCAGTTATTAGCAGTTGCGCCATCCGCACAAACCATGTTTTCTGTGTCAACTGAAGTAGGGATTCCAATGTCTCTCACAAGACAAAGTTTCACAGTAGAGATGCCCACTTCACAGTCCCCAACTTTAAGAGCATCAATTCCTGCAACATCCACAGTTCAGAATGTTCTGATTAATGCATCATTAATTGGGTACAAAAACATTCTTTTTACCACTAACATGGTGTCATTGCAAAATACTGCAAATGAATCATCAAATGCATTGAAAAGAAAACGAAAAGATGAAGATGATGACTATGATAATTTATAATCTAGCCTTAATACTTAAAATGTATACTTGATCTTGAATCCATTGTACTGAGATTAAACATGCATGCTGGGTGTTTTCAAATTGTGTTGTAGAAAACTCAAATGGTAATGAATAAATATAGTTATTCTTTCTGACTGAGATATACGATTTTCTTTAATAGGATTAGTAATGGCTTTTCATCAGTCTTTAAGTATAAAAAATAAAGTTCTCATTCATTAAAAAAAAGTCAACATAATATTAAGCCTGCACTTGAGTTGCTCACAATCTTCATCAACCCTTGGACTATCCTTGCTTTTTCTCTGGTGGCAAAGGTACTTTCAATTAGTGGAATCAGAGGTGTCTATAAATTTGAAAAGTATGTTCTCTGTAGCTGATAAGAACTTTGGATTTTGAGTCCATTACAATCCTGAGTGTAAAATTCAAGTAGTTTGTGGCTTCCCCTCTTTTTCTCAGCAATGTCCTTCCATTTATCCAGTATATAACAGAGGGTGTTACTATTATTGTACTATTATTGTACACAATAACACATTGAACAACGAAACAAATTTAAATATAAAACTTTAGAGAACTCTGGAAAAAAATTAGTAAGTCTTTAATTTTACCCATATTCTTTCTCTATCATTTGGCTACTGCAAGGATTCTGGAGAGGAGTCTGGACCTTCGTGGGGACCCAGATCTGAATGTAGAAATTAATTACCTCCTTCCAGTTAATAGATTCCTTTAACCTCCGTTGGAAAGGGAAAACAAAACAAAACAAAACAAAAAAACAAACATTAAACAGAAGGTTTCCAAGTTAAGCAGGATGGTTGCTTTGAAGTTCCTAAATGCTTTCTATTAACACTTTTTAAGTTTTTCGCTTCTTGATTGTCTAAGTTGTTTCAAATTACACAGTTTATCATTCTCTTCTCTTGGAAACCCTTGCTGGATAACTTAAAGAGATCATGATTTAACTTTCTTTACAACTTAACTTCAAGTTGAGTTTCCTTCCTCAGAGAGTAAAAGAAAGCACCAACAATGCAATATCAATAGGAATACCAATAATATATTGATTGAATTGTCTGGCAAACTGAATCAGATTTTTTTATAACTCTTTTTTTCCAACAATTTCTTATTGAAGACAAGAAATATGTCCAAACATATGCCTAAAATGTATTCAAATATAATCTTAACTAAATTAGTGGCAAATGCAAAATGTAGTGGTTAAGTTTCCTCTGAGTGGCTATCAGTTCTTGCTATAGAACTCCACTGTTACTCCAGGGAGAGAAAAAGCGTGCTCACAAGGACCTACTATTGATCTAAATATCCTTCTTTTTATTTCTGTTTAGTTTCCTTCTGTTCCACTGGCACATCCCGTATGGGGTTGATTGACCCTACATTTTGAAATACAAAACTCTTAAAAATGATAGGAACTTGACTCTTTTGTTCCTGATCTTGTTAACATGTGTCTTGTACAATACAGATAAAGGTTTGCAAATTGTGTTGATCATTCAGAGGACCAAATATTGGTTTCATTGATTTGTCTTCTTTTTCATTGATTTCCACTTTAGTCTTTTATGTTTAATTCTTCTGTATGCTTTAGGCTGAATTTTCTCTTTTGTTTTTTATTTCTAAATAGAGAATTTTAGGTTATTGATTTAATATAATTTCTTTATTAATGTAAGTATTAAAAAGCTACAAATTTCTTTCTGTGTCTGGCCTTATCTGCTTTATCTGTTTGGTATTTTACTTACTAGATTCTAAAGATTTCAAACATGGGTTCCATTAATTAACCTATTTGATACAAATGTAAGTTCAACAATCTGTTTACTGTTAAAAATAAAAAAATTAAGACAAGTTAAAAAATTAATAATCACAGCACGAAGGAGAAGCATTTCACCCTATCCATGCATGCATTTTCTAGTGACCACTAAAAAGTCATCTTCCATCTCAAGCCACAGGGGAATATATAGTTGTCACTCTGACCACATCCGAACAGCCTAAAGAGGGTTTCATAAACACTCTAAAACTTTTCCTTTCTCCTCTCTTCCTCTTTTATATTTTGTTCAGCCTCTTGAACTTTACAACTCTAAAGAACCAATCTTTTTTTGGCAGAAAGCTGCATGAGTGATAATCCAACTGAGCAGTGTCATCCTCCTGAAGGATGACACTGGAAATTGCATGATTCGTAAGGGAAGAAATTGTCACATTCTGAATGGTGTTTCATTACGAGTCTGAACCAGAGTGTATCTTCACGCATACCACTCTACTCACACCAGTCCCAAATTATCCTGCCTCATGGAGTTCAAGTCATGAATGTTCATGTAGTGATAGCTCAAAAGGGCAATTTATATTGCAGTTAATGTACTCAAAAAGTCTTAAAGGTGAAAAATGCTATGAATTGTTGGAGGTAATTTGATGAGTTTCCACATTAATGCAATTTATTAAAGAGTTGCAGCCAGTATATAGTATTTTCTTGATTTTAAATACAGACATTATTTCAGTCTAATTCATAAAATATGAACTTTATAAAATAAGTACATAAGGTTTTATTATTTTCAGTATGAAAAATTTCTTTGGATTTTTTGAAAGCAGTTTTTTAGTGGCAAGGGTGCTTCCATATGTTTAATCATTTGGCAAAGAGCCTAAGGTCAAGAAAAATTTTAATACTGGAATATTAACTTCATGAAACTATTACAAATATTTAAAAATAAATCAGATATACACACATTTTAAGTTTTGTTTATTGTGAAAGAAGAGGTACATCTTTTTCTAGAAAAATCAATAGAATGGGACAAATTTATTTTAGCCAATTATAAATGCTCTAATAGTATCTGATTTGAAAGTCCTTATTCACAAATATAGAACCTGTTGTTAAGGTCTATTCTCATGTTTATAAAATCACAGTTTTATTTTTTAAATAGAAAATTCAATGTTCTGAATTTACATATATGGTATGAATGGATATAAATTTATATTTTATTTGAAAGTGATTTGAATGTTGAAAACACTGCTGAATTATTTTATATTGTCCATATATATTATACTTGAATTTTAACTTAAGTTGTATTCATATAATTCCGTTTTTACATTAATATTTTCATAATTTCAAAGGCTTAGAAGAATAATTACATTCAGTCATATCTCCCAGAGGGTAGGTTATTTTTTATTATTAAGCAGATACCTAATATATCATTTTAATTCTGTTGTTGATTTTTCCCCCATTTTTTGAGTTATTTTCTTACTGATTGCTGTGGGTATTATAATATGCTCTTATCCCTCACAATTCTAGTCCAAATTAATACTAACTTAATTCTGGTAAACACAGAGGCAATGTAGGCATCCTGAAAATATACTTTCTCCTTTCCACCTTAAAAAGTATGATCTTGGGGATTTGGGAGCCTTATCTGTTCTTTTCTTTTTCTTGTTTTACCTTTTGCCACCTTAGCTACCATAGCACAAACAAACCCAGGGATCCACTGAGCCAGCTCTCCTGGGATTAGACTGATCATTTTTCAGGTCCATTGGTAACTTTCACCTCTCATAAGAAATTACAGCTCAGCTTCTATTTCATATATGGGTGATTCCATAGATATCTAGGCAACAGAGCTTCAGAATCCCCACCTCTCCCGCTTTCTTTTCTCCAAATAACACGTTAGTCATGTTTCTGTGAATGGAGATAATTCTAAAAAACTTCATCACTGTTACTATTTGGGTTAGGGAGTCCCAAGTCCACTCTCATATTTGTTGATTTGTTAGAACTCAGGGGACTTGGAGGCTATTATACTCATGGTTTTGAGTTATTTCAGAGAAAAGAAACACAACAGGATGAGCAAGGGGGAAAAGACACATCTAGCAGAGTCTGGTGGAATCCCACCATGGGCTTTCTATGTGCTCCTCAAAGAGCCCCCCTTAGCACACTCATTCCTCCACCAGTGAAATTTACACTACTCTGCACAGGAAAGCCACTTTAAAACTCAGAGTTTGAGGTTCTATTGGGGGCGGGTCATGCAGGCGCTCTGCCTAGCCACAGCTACCAAAATTTAAGATTCCCAGAATGAAAGTGGATGTTCACCATAAATCACATTGTCGGTACAAACAGCCTAGGTTGGATGGTAGAGAGACCTAATCAGTCTACAGAATGTTCCAAAGCCAAGTTTCCTAAAGCCACCCAAGGGCCAGCTCTGGAAACAGGCCCTTCTAAGGATCAGACCTGTTATGAGCATTTTCCTGTACTGTCATTCCTCAATTCCTATCCATTATTTAGTGCTAAGTCTTTAATAACATGTTACCCCATGAAATTCTCCCAATAATTCTTTGAGGTACATATTTCCATTCCTTCCACTTTTCTGATGAAAAAAAAATACTGAGAACTGAAGAAACAAAATCAGTATATGTGCTGCTGAAGCGAGTACTGGAAAGACCAAATTAATTTCAAAAGTTCATATAACTAGGAAGAGGTAGCAAGGTTTGACTTCAAGCCAAGATTCTAATTATTACAATATACCCACATGGTATATCTTCAGGAAATATTTTGTGAATGAGTGGATGCCAAGTGAATTGGGGCTGACATTACCATAGTATTGAATATTACTGTGTAAGTGCAGAGTACTGTATCTTACTGTAACTCTGTGAATTAAGTATAACCAAAGTTATTATTTTCATTAGGCATAAGAGCAAAATCAAGAGCTGAAGTGTATAGAAATATACACTTATATATATATATATTCATATCTATATATATTTACAATATTATATTATTTATATAATATTTTTATTATATTTACATATAAGTATATAGCTCTCAATTATCACTTAGAATTTATTTATTTATTTTTTTAATTTTTTTTTTAACGTTTATTTATTTTTGAGACAGAGCATGAACGGGGGAGGGGCAGAGAGAGAGGGAGACACAGAATCGGAAACAGGCTCCAGGCTCCGAGCCATCAGCCCAGAGCCTGACGCGGGGCTCGAACCCACGGACTGCGAGATCGTGACCTGAGCTGAAGTCGGACGCTCAACCGACTGAGCCACCCAGGCGCCCCTATCACTGAGAATTTAAACTTCCTGACTCATTGCGTGCTTTCTTTCTATACCTAGAAATACGTGTCTGCCATGACAACGGTGGCTTTTAAATATTCTAATTAATATGCCCAAGCACTGCCAGAGACAGGAAAACTGCTTGCAATTTTGGTGGGAGATAAAGCTCAAAGGATTAAATGTAAATTGTAATAGCTTTTAGAATGCAGGTCAGTTGGGTAGCAAAGCTTCTCTAGATTCTGTTCTTCAGGGGTGAATATTAATCCATCACATAGAAATCTGCTCACATATCACATCAAGGCAGAACCACGAATGTCTGGCAAGCTTGAACTTCATGGTACTCACAGAAACAAATTCATTCAGACAAGACTCCTCTTTTTTTCCTATTGTAATACTAAGTTATGCACAGCAAATATAAAGAAAAAGAAAAATATTAAAGATTAATCCAACAATGAATATAATTTGTCTAGAGCAAAATATGATATACAAAATAATTTTTTAATAATACTTGCAATAATCACAAATCTTTCTAAAAGATAAGGGCAAGAAATTCAAACATTATCATGGAGGTGTCTTAAGCATCTCTTTTCATCATCTGAAAGAAGCAGGCTAAGAATGTACAATAGGAAGTGTGCTTTTAGAAAAAACTTAGGTTTCAGCCAATATTAAACTTCCTTTCTGATATCTTTCTCTCCCCCCTGATGTTAGCAGATTAGTTGGTACAGATGTAATTATTTATTGTTAGTCTCTTAAACTAATAATGTAACTCTAAACGAACACAAGAAACATAGACTGAGTGCCTAGTATCAATTAATTAAAACACTTCCTGGGTATTTTAAAGTATGGCCTGGAGCTGAGAACTATTGAATTAGAGGATTCCCATTCTATTATTTATAGAATATTTTCCAGTTAGCAATTTTGATACATTTTTATGTCAATGATACCAAATGTGCATTTCCCATAGCTAGATATAGCAGTCCATAGAAAATAAATTATAATTTTGAATACAACAAATGCTTCTGATAAATGTCTTTAAATATCAATTTAAATTCCAATGTGACGTTTCAGAGAATTTAGAAAACTGAAGCTTTCAGTTTCATATATATATATATATATATATATATATATAGTAATAAACAATGTTCTCATTGGCAAACATAATGTTTTCAGTTTAGATGGTAACTTGTGTCAGAGCTGGCAGGAAAAAACAATTAAGTTCTTGAAATCAGCTAAGAGACATATTTGTTCATCAGACTCCTATAAGACAGTGTCTTTGTCTTTGTAAATGTTACTATATTGATTAAAATTTTTACATGTTAGGTTTTTTGGCTTGGCTTACAATGCCCTTTACAAACTAACTTCTCATGCATTCTAACTCTAGTGCCTGAGGCAGCCACAGTCTTTCATGATTCCAGAAATTTCCTTCTTTTACCCCTCTCATCCATTAAGACTTAATGCAAGTTGGGGTCCTAAAACTCTAGTCTTTTACTTTATACTTTCTAATAGAACTAAAGGTCACATCTCAATATATATGAAAAAATATATTTCAGTGTCTTGAAGTTTGTTTGATTATAAATCTATCTGATGTACTACTTTGTGATCAACTGATTTACAGTTCTGTCTTAGGTAAATCAGTTCTATCTTATTCATTTTTACATCATGTAAACACAAACTATTAAATCTTTATACATTTATAGAGGCTACCTGGATAATTTTTACACTTACTCTTCTCTAAAGAGATTGAATTTGGTCACATGTTGTGACTGTTGGAAACATTGCTTAGCTGAGTGTTTCCACAAACTAAGCAGCACATCAGAATCACTTATTTTAAGGACGGCCCTGTGCCCAGAGAATCTGAGTCAGTAAACTAGCCAGGCATCTGGTAATCCTTCATGCTAATATGAAAACCATCAGTTAATTCAATATATACTTATCTAGTCTGGCACTTAAAAGGTGCTAGGAAGTGTATCAGTGAACAAAACAGCCCTGATGTTTACCTTTAGGGAGATGACAGTAAAAATATAATTGGGAGTGATAAATACTATGAAAGAAAATACAAGGAGCCTAACCAAAGTTTTGAATGGGCAAGAAAAGCTTTTTTGAGCAATGATATTTAAGCAAAGACCATACAAAAATAAATGGAAACTAAGTAGGTGAAGAAAACAATTAGGAAACAATTAAGTGACAAAAAACCATTTCAGGTAGAAGGGAATTCCTTTACATTCTGAGGCAGCAAGACTGAACTTTGAGAAATCTAAGAGACTCCTGTGAATGGATCAATGAAGATTTGTGCAAAGTTAGTTCAGAGTTGTGTAGGGAGTGGAGTGATGAATAATTCAGACTTTCAAAGTCAGGTTAAGGATTTTGATTGTTATTCCAAAAATAATGGGAAGAATTTTAAAGATTTCAGCAAGACATTCATATCACCATACTTAGATTTTAGAAAGAATAGTGGCTGCCATGTGAAAACTCCATGGTATTGGGTGCTTCCACCCAATTGTGGTACCATTTGTGGTAGAGATAACAGTGGGAGCAGAAAGACCAGGGAGAAGTTTGGAACATAAAGTCAGGTGAGGAATATCTTAGACTGTGGTGACTGCCAGAGGTAGGGAGAAGTAGACATAGTCAAGACATATTAGGAATTAATGATTGCTTTTCAGTCCTTTGGAAATGCTTCCTAATTTCATTCGGAGAGGAAATAACTTAAAATGGAAAACATGAGTGCTTCGAATTGTAAGGACTCATGTTGTGGCCCTGACACCCCTATTGACTTGTCCCCTGAGTAAATCTTACAAGCTCTCTGTTCCTCAATTCCTCATAAAGAAAATAGGAACGGAGTTAAATGGATGCAAATATGATTTCATAGCATGAAACTATTTCTTATTTTTTTCTGAAAGGGACTTGGGTCTATAGTACTGCTTGATTATCATTTAGAAAACTGACTCTTCCAGACTACCTGAAACATCAATAATATCCTCATTTTTGGTTTTGAAGAGACATCTGTGCCACATTTTATAATTTATTACCCTGAAGTATATTAAGGTAAACCTTGTAATACTCCCCCTAAAATTCCTCCACCTAAAATTAGGCTTAATGATGAGTGATAGCAATATACTTACTTCTATTTTTAAATAAAATACAATTTATAAAAAGTAACTATTAAAATGATAGTTTAATGGAATGTACATTTTACTTTATGTGCTACACAGTCCTTAACTTGTTGGAAAGGATTGATAGGAATAAGTCTTAATATACAAATGTTTTTCATAAGGATTTCCAGCTTCTCTAAGAATTAACCAATATCAATTTTCTAATCATTTATTCATTCACTCAATTCATATTTATTGAGTGTCTACTGTATACCACATATAAGTATCATGTCCTAGAGAACAATACAGGCCGATTACTTGGGGAAAACATTGTCAGGGAAGATTAATGAGAGGAAGTAGCATTTAAGGTTGAGACCAGGAATATATTAATTTCCTAGTGCTGCTGAAACAAGGTACCAAAACCTGGATGGATTAAAATAATAGAAATTTATTGTTTCACAGTCTGAAGGCTAGAAGTCTGAAATCAGGGTGTTGTTTTTCTAGCTTCCGGTGTTTGCAGGCAAATCTTTGGCATTCCTTGGCTTGCGAATGCACATTACTCCAGTCACATGACCATCATCTCCCTTTGTCTCCTCACGTTTCCTTCCCTCTGTGTGTGTGTCCAAATTTCCCCTTTTCATAAACACACTGGTCGTATTGGATTAGGTCCACCTTAATAGTCTCATTTTCACTTGATTACTTTTGTAAAGACCTTACTTCCAAATTTGGTCACATTCTGAGTACTGGGGATTAGGACTTATTTGAGGAGGGAAACATATTTGGGGAGGGAAACATAATTAAACTAGAACAAAGAGGAAAAGTTAACCAAGCTAAAAACAATAAAGCAGGAGCAAGAACATTCCAGAGTTAAATGAGCTATGTGCCATTACTGACTTAAAATTCACACTGAAAATAAGAAAGTAAAATGTGGTTCATCAACAGGATCATTTTATATTCTTTAGAATAGTACCCCAACTGCTCTAATTAGTCTTATATGGAAAGTTTTATAAATGGGAGTTTATAAAGATTTATAAATGGGATACCCAGGAATATTTCTAGCACCCACAGTTGAGGACTTACTTTTCTTCCTCATTTCTCTGCTCTCCTTTGTCAGTTGCCTCTCTGAGCCACTGTTCTGTTACTTGTTTATAGGGGAGTTGTAGTTTTTCATTCTAAAAGCTCATCCCCTGGTCAGAGATTCTTAATGTTTGCTGTAAGATGCCCAGGACAGAAGATGACCATGCCTGACACTCTGCTGGGCATTCTTCACTATATTAAACTCCAGTTTTTGTTTTGTTTTTATTTTTTTTAATCTCAGGAATAAATCAGGATATGTGGGAATGAAAGTGAGTGTAGCAGGATCATATCCTTGATATAATACATAAAATTCCATATTTATTCTTAAAGCAAATCACTGACATGGCAATACTTGGGCAACCATTATTTAGTCATGTCTTTACTGCCATCACAACCTTTGAAAAGATCAGGCTCAGTCACTATTCTTAAGAATACCTGATACCTGAAACTAATATCACACTGTATGTTAACTAACTGGAATTTAAATAAAACTTAAAAAAAATAAAAATAATAAAAGAAGAATACCTGACAATCCATTCATTGCAATTCATTCACTTATTTAGTCTTAAAGCTACCAATTCAGCTGACATCTAATTAGTGCTTGACAGGCACCCGGCATTGTGCTAGGTAACACAAATAGGAGGAAACCATTGATCTTGCCTTTAAGTGGTTTGCAGTCTATTAGTAAACTGAAATAAGAGCACGAAATAACCATTATTCTCTTTTGATACTGTTGACTTTACCCAATCAGATGCCTACCCAGAAATGTCTGAGAAGTGAAGGGTGATGTTAAAAATGGTCTAGTAACGAAGTATCCGAAGAACAATTTGTTTTGTATCTTACCTGCAGAGAAGTTGTGTTTCCAAACATTTTCCCTATTATCTGGTCCAGCACCCTCCAACAACAAATAAATTTGCATTTTTGTCAATTTTAATTTAAAAAATCCTCTGAGCTCTGTTTTCTCACACTTTTAATTTCTTTAATTTGAAGGTATTTCTTAATTTGAAGAAATGTCATTATATAGTGAAAATAGGGAAGGATTTGTTATAAAAAAATATGAATCTTGTGGGTTGTCAGGCACAGGGGTTAGAAACTTGAATGTACAGGGTAGTAAAGTGGAAAGTTTAGGGGCCAAATGTGGAGAAAAACATTTCAGTGTAATCTAAGAATGTTTTGATTAATGAATCATTTGAGCAGATGGGATATTTTAGGACAAAGGGAATAGAAGGTGATGCAAATGCCCATAACCAAACATAACCTGTCCAAGACACTCAGTGATATGTACATTTTGTGATCCATTTTAAATGTGGTAAGTGCCAGGGTTAAAGTCTTCCCAGTTCAATGTTTGTAGGGTGTTAAGAAAGATTATTGTCAATGATGTTATTATCCCTGTGTATATTATCCCTACAACATCCCTTCAAAACAGTGTTTTCTATGAGAGAAGGGGCCAAAAAATTATATAACCATTATTTTAAGGCAAACCCATAAAATAAAGTGACAGAATAAAGTAAGGACTATAAAGTATGTAACATGATCTTCATATTTGGACCATTGAAATTTGCTGCTGTTTTTGGAGGATGGGGGATAAAGTGAAGAGAATTAAATGTACTATGTCTCTAGTTAAGTAGAAAATGATGAATACATCTTTTGATTCTGATACACACTAAAAATGTTTCAGGTACCTGTCATTGGCTTGAGCAGGTAAACTATGAGAAAATCCATAAAGAATTGTTAAGAAGTTCCAAGTAGCAGCTTATATCTTAATGATTCTGAGGATAAAAATATCATCTTCAAAGTGTGAGGGTTGGTGTGGTTAAGGAAGAAAGATGGAACTTCTGGAAAAAGGCCAGCTTTGAAACTATATAATATTGAAAGGTGAGCTGCTTTCCAACTGCTCTTACTGGATGTACCTAACAGATTTGTATACATATGCTAAGAAAACCTGACATTGTTAACAAAAGAGCAAGTGACCTGCATATAATCTCTGCTACATTAAAAAGCTGTGTTTTATTAATTAACCCTAGAAGGTACATTTCCACTTGCTTCTTCCCAATTCCTAGATTTCAGCAGAGGCCAACGTAGTCATAGCACACACGCATTAGTGATTTAATTCCAACTGAACACAAAACAATCATTTATACTACAGTCTAAGTCAATTTTTACCATTTTTTTTAGGAGTCTAGAAGAGGAGACTACCTGTTATGAAGTGAATGGCTATATTAAAAAAAATCTGTTAGGATGTTCATGGCATTCCAGAGGAGTCACACATCTCCCCATACATTCCATTTGTACCATTTGAACAGAGAGGGGACTTTTTCATGGTTGGCATTCCACCCATTTCTCTAAATGAATACATAGAAACCCACCCTGCAGCATTTTTACTCTCCTCCTACATCAAGATATTAATAAGTTTCCCTGAACCCAAAAGACCAAAGGGCAAAACTTAAAATACACTATTATTAGGTCTAACCCAAATGTGAAACTGTTGTGAGCATAGGGTTCAGTGCTGGTGCTGAAATTCCCTATATATCCTATATTTCCTCAGTGGTAAAAGTCCCATAGCTTGGATGGGATAAAAAATCTTCATCATCAAATTCTAAAAAACAACATATTTATGTTAAATTCCCCAAAAGCTTTCACTGTTAACTATTAACAAACTGTTAACCTGACATGGTATCATTTTTTTGTCTCTTGTAACCCCATCTGAAATACCAATCCTAATAAAGCTGTTTAAAGTATTCCTATGTAAAAGAATCAAGGATTTGGTGGTTTAGCAGCTTTCAATCAATTGGCCTTTTCCTCGACAGTAATATATAAGTTTTTAATGAATTTAACAATTTACTCTATGGTTTTCTTCCCATGAAGCAATGAGTTATGATATCACGCAGGCAAGCAAGATAAATCTCTCACCCATGATGGCTGATTTATAACAAGCCTTTGTAAATTGAATATTCATGTTACAAAAAGTTCTTTTAAACATGAATGATATATAATGACATCCATAACTCATTTTTCTTCTTTTACTTCTGTTCACTGCAACACTGGTATATTTCTTCCTTCTCCCTTCATTTTTATATGCTTGATTTACAATTTCTTGAAATGGAAAATATATTTTAACATGCAGTAAGGTGTGTGTGTGTGTGTTATGTGTATATGTATGTGATTATATCAATGTAATCAGAATAACTGATTACATTTTGACCGGAGCATAGGATGATTAACATTTGGGTTCAGGAATAAAAACACTTCAATTATCACAAATCCTGGATGAGTAAATAACTGATATAAAAGCTCTCATGCCCACAGTGTAAATCTTGGATGAGAGGGAGGAAGGTTTTCTCTTTTGTATTTCAGGATCTAAAATACCTTCTTGGCATTCTCCATTATATTTAATTTTTAATCTTTTCATACACAATTAAATTGGCGTGGATATGCCTATAAGAACATTGGAAAATATTCTGATTTATTGGTCACTTTTGTGACTGATATTTGACGCAGACACTATTTGTAAACCTGGAAATTTCATATAACCTAAGTTTTCCAGATTTTTTTGAAAAATCAGAAGATGGCAACATTGAGCTCATATTCTTCATTACAAAGAACTGAATGTTTCTCAGTAGCAGTATCTTTCAATAAAAGAGTGACTATAACTTAAACATTTCAATGGTTACAAGAGTCAGGAAGGCAAAGTAAATAAGTGAAGTCAGCGAGAAATAACACATTAGGGTGTTTCAGGGCTGTAGCAAATGCACATCTTTTCTTGAAGGAAATAGCTGCTACTCGGCATTAGTGTTATTATGAGGGAACACTGTCTCAATGTTGCCACATCTAATGTTTCAAGAAAATCTGGAAAGTCAGATTATTATGTGAACCTTCTCAGTTTTAGAGCACAATGTGGGTCAAACGTTGGCTGACTAGATCTAGCCTGAAGATCACCAGTTTGCAACCCCTAAGGTAGACGATTTTTTTTATGTTTATTAAAGAGAATTTTAAACATATATAAGAGTAGACAGCCTAGTGTAAAGAATTTCCTTGTGGCCAACAAACATTAGTCTGTTGATCTCTCCCATCTACATGCCATCTGCATCTCCCATCCTGTATTGTTTAAAGCTAATCCCAAACATCCTATCATATTATTTATAAATATTTTAGGCTACATTCAAGTTGTTTTTAGGAAAAATAGAATGGTAATATGTTTCAGAAAAGAAAAAATTTCTACCAGGTCACTTAAACAGAACTGATCCACCAATGTACTAACACAAGTTAAAAAGTTACTGGGCACCCAAAATTACTTGAAAATTCAATACAATTCAAGTGCCTTACAGACAAAACCATGAAATTTAGAAAATTCACTCAGCTGATAACTAGAACACGTGAAATAGTTTATTCCTTCTCTGATTTCTTTGCTCCTGAGATTAGGTTTTCGGATGTGATAGCTTTAATGAATATCTTTCTATATATCCTACTGTTTATAAAGTTGTCCATAAAAAGTAAGTGAAACTTGAGCCACTCTTACTTATTTCCAACTCATATCTTGAAACACTATATGCACATGAATTTTCTAATTCTTTTAAAAATCATATTTACATTAAGTGCAAATATATATTTTACCATAAAGCAGAAAAATGTAGGTATCTCCAGAGACACCATTAGAAACTGATTTACATAAAAGTAGCAGAGGAGAGTTATTTGCTATTCTGAATAAATTTTTTGAGAGTATGCATCTTATCCTAGAAGGCATTTTACATTCAAGACTGCTGGACAGTAGGCACTAAACAAAAGTAGACTAAATTTTTTTTAAAAGGAAGGAATGTCACATCATCACCATGTATTTGCTCATAGAATGTGGTATTATAATGATTTTGCTTGGTTCTGTGCAGCAGTTTCAGAATGAAACTATAATAATCATACTTTTTCCTTCATTTTCAGATTCAGCTGAAGTGTTGAACTTCATTAACCTTGTTGGAAACTTAGAAATATAATAAAACTGCTTTTGAATGTCCCCTTTTAACCTATGATTTAGATGAAACTGAAATTCAAAGCAAAATGGGATTGAAACTAGACAACACATACATTTGTGGAATTAAGAATGTAGCGTAATTTGATGCCATGGTGCCTTTATCAGATTTACAAGAGCACGGGGGTAATATTATTGGGGACAAGAGCCAGTTTAATCACAAAGCTTTCATTTAATTACAGTTATATAAACAACCAAACTTCATACAGACTTTTGGTAGTCCAAATCTGAAAACGGTATCTCCTTCCAGCAGGAGACAAACTCGCTGGTGGTCTGCTCATCGCACCTCTGGGATAGTAAGGTGAAAGTGGGGAAGATAGAACCGGTTCTGTTGTTTGGGTGGCTGGCCTTCTCAGTTACCACTATTTCCACCAAAGCTGCATCATAAACCTGCCAATCATCCTAATGAGATGCAGCTGGTCAATTAATTGAGCAATACTAGAATGTTCACAGACATAAGCTGCATTCCCAGTAATACCAAGGATTTCGGGCAGGGAGGCATCATAATTAGATGATGGCATATAGCAATAGAAGGGTGGATGGCAGACAAGGCACTAAATAACAGGAACTGCTTTACACAACACCAAAGAAATAGCCTTTCCACACTTGGTCTCACTGCTCATTTGATTTAACATTGCCGAGAATGTTAGTTTCTGGTTTAACTAGAAATGGAGAGAGGCCTGCAGGGAGAAGAGACTTGTTTCTCTCATGAAATCAGTCTTGGTTTGAATAAAGGAAGAAAACATGGATATAGGCTGTTGCGAATTGGATGCTGCACTAGTGAGGTTTGAAGGGTAAGGATCTGAGACTAAGCAGTGCTATAGAAAAAATAATGTAAGAACATAGATTATTATATTAAATTCTTAGGAAAATGATTCATATTTGATGTGGTTCTTCTTAATGTAACTTATATTAGTTATGTCAAATATATGACAGTTATAAAATATGTTGCTACTTTAGCTCATTTTTATTTCCTTAAGATGTAGTAAATATGTAGTATTTTCAATTATGTCATTTCAAAAAATAGAATAAAATATCCATATTAATAATGCAAATTTATGATAAAATTTCTCATATGAAAGCATTTTACTATATAGCATACGAAGCATAATACTTTGCCCACCACTGAAATGCAATTATCTCTGGGCCAAAAGACAGCTAGAGTTTCAGAGCCTAGAACAGCAGTACATAATAAAAAAGAAATGACTTCTCCAGGCTGGAATCAGAAAAGGATTTTAGGTATGCAGAATTTAATTATCCTTGTTAGAATCAGGCCAGGAGGCAAAGCTTTATTCTCATGAGAAGCCTGATAGTGTTTTTAATGATCACAATCAAGCATATTTTAGTTTTCCATATCATCTGTATACAACTTCTTTCCTAAAATAGCATCTTCTGTTCCAGAAGCATGTAAATACATGCAGTCATTTTGTCTAAGGAGTCTAGCTACTTTTCTTCACAAAATTTTATCCCCAAACTGACCAGGACTGGTCCTGGGGGTCACAAGGTTTAATGAGCATGGCAGCATAAAATGTGCATTACCTTTTTGCATGTTTCTAAATCAGCACTTTCATTCAGATTAACGTATAAGAAACAGCCTATAGCCAGAAATTACACACCACTGATTCTAATTCCCACTGTCTTTATAAAATATACAACTCTGGACAGGATAAAGAGAAGAAGTTTTTATTTTGTTAATTTGAGAAATCTATATATTCATTCTCTTTGTGTGTTCCTAGACTCTGGATTATTTTTTAAGGAAAAGAGTTTAAATTGTGTTTGTGACCAAATGAAGTGAAACAGGAGGTATAATGGATGAAAAGTGCTGAACAGTGAATGTTTGAGGACTACTGGAGACTTGCATTCTTTGCTCTCTTACTAAGGTATTCCTGTGAAATGTTGCTTATCACTGATCATTCTTTCCAAGGAAAGGCTGAAAGTTCATTTGTTCTGCTTCATTGTGTTTAGAAATTAGAATTGTCTTCAAAACAGCTCAGGGATTTTTGCTTTTTATCACCTCTAATGCATGCTTTTGTCAAACGCTTACAGAGTTTTTGTTTTGTTTTAATAAGTTTTAGAAGAACCCACACAGGTGGATAACATCTTGACACTTAAGATGCTTTAAAAGTTGATTTTTATTGTTATTTTCCTTAAGTGTAGGGTTTTTTCACATAGTTCTTGGTAAAATTTCATTGAGATCATTTTTAAAGATTAAAAAATATATAGAAATATCAAGAAATGTTTACTGAGCATATGTAAATTGTCCATATGGTATTATATATCATATTTTTCAACTATAGTAATTATAAGGGTTATGCATTTCCTTCTAACATTTGCAATTTAACATTTATTATTTTTTTAGTATGCAATTCTTTGGGAGATGCATATAATTCTTTTTTATCCCATCCTTACTTTACATCATTCAGTTTCTTATATCACTTTCATTAGTCCTTAAACTTGAGATTCAGCAAAGACATCATAATTTTGTTTCAGTAAGCTCAAATTAACATCAGAGTTTGAAACAACAGAGAAATATCTGTGCAAATTTTTAAACTTGTTTTTATATCAAACTATGAGAAAATATGCATGTTAAACTTTTTATGCTTTATATATTTATGAATAATATTTATCCCACATGCAGCTATTGTTTGAAAGATGGAATAGGAATATTTTGGCAGTAATCCTATCATATGAAGAGGCCTTGAAAAGAATCAGTCCACTCCAAAATGTGGTAAAATCAGAGCTAAAGAACTCAGGATAAAAAGTGATCTTTTCTTTTTGTGATAGTTTCTATAAAGATTTCAAAGCCTTTCACAGTAAGTACTACAGCTGTTTGACATGCTAAACCATCTTTCTTATGTCATATATGAATTTAACTCACAATTAAAGCCCATTTTTGCATTTCAGAAAATATGGTGAACAGCTGTTCCCCTTTCTTCTTACAATCACCTTACATTTTCTAACATTTTATTATTGTCATCCACTCTGTTTAAGTTACTGTCTGGCATTCAATTTTGTTTATTTTTATTCCAAGAAAATAAAGGGGATTAAGAATGATAGCAGTCAGGGCATCTGGGTGGCTCAGTCGGCTAAGCATCTGACTTTGGCTCAGGTCATGATCTCATGGTTTGTGAGCTCAAGCCCCACTTTGGGTGAGCTCACCTTCTCTCTGTCTCTCTCTCTATCTGCCCCTTGCTCACTTGTGCCCTCTTTCTCTCTCTCTCTAAAAAAAAAAAAAAAAAAAAAAAAAAAAGATAGCAGTGTGCTATTTCAGGGATTGTCAGGGAATCTCTCTCTAACAGGAAGACATTCCAGCAGAGGCCTGACTGAAATGAGGGACCACATTTGGCAATGATTTGGGGGAAGAATGTTCCAGTTACAGGAAAGAGCAACAGCAAAACCCACAGAATAGTAGCGTGCTTGATATTCTCAGTGTGGCTAGAGCTCAATGAGTGAGGTGGGGAGATGGATGTTATACATTAGACAGAGTCCAGGTATAGACCATGTTTAATGTAAAACAAATCAAAGGATCATTTACAACACATTACTTCTCAATAATTAAGAAATCAAAGAATATATTTAAATGATTTCTGTTGAGAAAAGTAGGCCGTACATTGACACATGAAATTTTTCTCACTAAATGATTCTGAAAATGTCCCTTAGTAAGGGATCTTATTAAAAGATCTTATTAATAAGAGAAATAATTTTTTTCTTTTGGAGCTAAATGACTAAAATCTATATTTTCTAACTAAGATTAATGTCCAGTAAAACAAAATCAAAAGATTATCTAAATGTTACTACAGACTTTGAAAAAATCAAAAACTCAATTCAAATTTATCTGAGAATAATTTCAACGGTATTAAATAGGCCCACTATTTGGGAACTTACAGAGTATTTGATTCACTGAAATGAAATACCACATAAAACCATTTGGACCAAGGTAGTAAATGTTTGTTTTACAGCAAACAAGGTGTAGTATACACTTATGACCATGGGACCCAATGGTCATCTTAAATGCCACACAATCCAAAAGCTGCCAGACTATTTAGAGTAATGATATAGACTTTTGAAGTCTGCATGTGAGCTTGTGAAATATCATTTTGGAGCTAACACCCTGCAAGCATGGAAAGCTATCCTTCAAGATTCAGTATACACCTAGTACAAGGAAACTGGTCCTTACTGGATGTATGCTCATCGCTAGGGATGCCTGAAGCCATGATGTTTATCATTGGCCAAATTAAGGACAAAATGCAGCACTGGTGACTTATAATTGTTCATTTAAAGTCTGAAAGTCTCCTGGAGGCATCTGGTACTTGCCTGTTTACATCCTTTCTTGAAATTTACTAAATGACAAATTATACCTGGTTTAACTCATTACACAGACCCCTGAGTTAACTTATATGTTGGTTTTCCTGAAACAGAGTAACTTGCATGTATCTTCGTAGTCCATAATCCAAAAGGAAGTGCATCTTGTGCAAAGGACTCAGGCAGCTGTTTTTGACCAGAAAGTTTTTGACCTTTCTGTTTGCCTTTACTTTCTTTCTCATCTGTATCATATCCTTTACGATTATTGAAGTTTATGTGAGTATACCTTGTGGATTCTCAGTAATTAATCATCTGACCCTGTACAATTTCTGTGCATTGTAAATTAACAACCATATTATAATGCTCTGTCCACAAAAAAGTAGAATGTATGGTCTGAGATCCAAGAGGTAGAACTGAGTAGTCAGCTTACTTACAATGAGGCTTCAATAAGTAGAAATTATTTCATTATTAATTCAATAAATACTTATCAAGGGCATATTAATAATAGGTACTGTCATACAATGTCATGCAATGAGAATAATATGGTGAATTGTTAATCTTTTATAGGACACATGCATGAATGTACATGACACGTATTCATATTATTTAATATATTCTATTTGGAAGTTTGAAATTCCCAATATTTAGGCTTCAAAATTATTTCTGTAAATGATTAACAGCTTTACAGAATGCTTTTGAAGAGGTCATAGCATAATAAAAATCTACACTGACTTTTGAAGCTACTGGTCTTCTCAAAGCCATCTTCAGAAAAAGAAAACACCGTAAGTGATGATGGAAAAGTGTGAATTTAATCAAGAAAAAAATCTATATTTAGGTAAGGCATTGTATATGCTCAAACAAGCATTCTGAGCATAGCTTTAATCTTTCCTCTAAAGGAAGTTTATGACTGTAATACAAATCAATTTTATTTTTATATGAGCAATTTAAAAAGAGAATGAAGGAGATTATACTGACCTTTAGAACAATATGGTCTCTATTCTTTACTTAGGCTTCTTTGGTTTTATTTCTTGCTAAGTGACCTGGTGATACAAAGACAACAGAGCCATTTATTATTTTTATTATACAACAGCTCATATCACATAGAGATATTGTCATTGAAAAAACTGGCCGGTGCCTCCAGATGCAATAACAAAATGACAGGTTTTATGGCTAATTTCTTATTCACCAAGCTCCTGTATCTGTTCTTCTAGTCCTTGGGTTACTGGAAACTGAAAACTATACAATTATATTCATTAGCAATAGTTCTTCTTTATTAGATATTTCTGTTTCTGGCTTTATTTTAATCTGCTTGTCAGTCATAGTTGGCAACAATTTATTGAGACAAATGATAGCTTGTCACATTATTTTGAACCATATAATAAAATAGCTTTAGCATTAGTTCAAAGGGCCCAATCTCAAATGGCTCAATTGTATGACTCTAAATTACAGTGGAAATCCAAATTGTTTGTGGATGCTTCAAGTTTCTCTCTTTTAACATTTAAGTTGCCATTTGCGTTATTTTAACTTAAAAATACAAGCTGGTCCCATGACATGACATTTGCTGGAATTGTGTATAAAGCAATTTAGAAATTATGTGATAGGTTCAAGTAAGTTTAAAATAAAATCCCTAGTTTAAATAAAACATAATGAATCTACCCCCTCATTACCACATTTTAGACATGGACATGTTGTTTTATGACAGAACTGTAAAAGTAAAGGGAATGCAATATGTTTTAAAAGTGCAACAATTGAAAGAGTAATTAGGAAACTTACCAGGGACTTAAAATGTGACTATTTTAATGGCCTTCAGCCATCCCCAAAGTAATTAATGACAGAGAAAAAAAATCTTTGAAGTTGACTCTTGTCAATAAGTATGCAGTCCCTGATTTAAAAGATTACAGATATTTCCATGATCTGACAATGCAAAATTGTCTCAAAAAATAAATTATCTCATGAAGCTGCTTAAACATTATAGACTTCTATGAGGCTGCCCCAGTGTTTACCTAATTGTAGTTATTCAAATACTTAACAGCTATTTTTTTCAATGGTATTTGATTGAATTCCAATACCACTTGCATAGTTTGCTCAATTACTTCTAAATAATTTATATATTTTCATTTATTTTAATAGGTTTGTCTCCTCCTTGTTTCCTTTTCTAAAGTTCAGTGATTATTATTAACTGAAAAATATATGCCAAACTGTTTATTGTTACCTACCACTTTAAGAGAAATTGTGTTTCTCTAAAGGAAATAATTCTCTAAAATATACAATGTTTAAATATTACCATTTTCTCACTAAAGGTGAAGTTATGACTATTTGGACTAGGAAGTTTAAACAGAACTGCATGTGAAGACATTTAAGCATTCTAAGGCTTTATGATGAATATATTTTTGAGAAACAAAAGGGAAACATTTCTTAATTGGGGTGGTTAATGAGATTGGGAAGGGGAAATTTACCAAAATTTCTGGAATTAGGTTAGTTTAAATTAGTCAATATGGAAAAATTAAAAGTGTGTTCTGCTAAATCCAGACCCACACAAATCCCTTTAGAAAATCAAATGCACCATTAAACTGATATTTTGTTTATTTATTTTTAAATACCTATTTATTTTGAGAGACAGATCACACGTGTGTGAGTTGGGGAGGGGCAGAGAAAGAAAGGAAGAGAGAAAATCCCAAGCAGGCTCCATGCTGTCAATGCAGAGTCCAACCTGGGGCTTGATCTCATGAACTGTGAGATCCTGACCTGAGCAGAAATCAAGAGTCAGATGCTTAAATGACTGAGCCTCCCAGGCTCTCCTAAAGTTAATTTATACTGAATTTTATGTTATGTATATCTGTTGATTTTGGTGCTTTTAAACTAATAAGATATATGGGGATTTAATTTTATTCTTAATTTTGTTTAAAACTTTAACTTTACATATTGTTGATGCTCAATATTCCTCACCTATGATTTTCATTCTGAATAAAATTTGTATCTACATTTAACATTATTATAATAATGCTTTTTCATAAAAAGCAGAATTTGATAGATGTTTACTTATAATTGTTTGTCGGAAGGGTTTATAATGTACCCAATATAATGTTATGCTTAATAATTGAAAATTCTGTATATTAAAATGTTCTTTATTCCACACAGCAAATGTATACTGTCTTTTCTCAAGTTTTTATGGTTTTCTCCACTGATATAAGGTGAAAGTATGTAATTCTTAACTATCTTGCCTAGTCTTTGGCATATTTGGGCCACATGACTTATTTGCTATTTAAATATTGTAAATTGCTAGAAAGAATTACTAAACATTAAAATTGCACCATTTAATCATATCTATGAGATGAATTTTACTTGATTAAGTACTGAAAAGAACATATATAAAAATTTCTCCCTATCATATCCTAAATTACTTTGCATATTCTTAAAATTGATCCCTTCCAGGAACTCCCTATTGTCTTAATGTTAATGCTTTGCTAAGTTTGACAATAGGTAGACTCCCATAATCTGTGAGTCTTTAGCATATGGAAATCCCTTGAAGAAACTTCCTCTTAACTTTACCTCCCCCAAACTCCATAGTACATAAACAGTCACTCTTCACAACCTCAGTGCAGCTTTTTCTGTCCATGGATCCTGTCCCCATGCTTTAATAATATCACCATTTTGCATCAATCAATCAATCAATAAATAATTCCGGTATCCTTGACCTTTTTGAAGAAGTAGAAATCATGGCATGAGTACATTTGGAGTTACAAACTATTATTTGTTTAGAGTACATACACTCTGATTTTTTTTTCAGTAACTTTTTTTTTCTAATTATATTCACAAAAATAACCAGGTTAGTAATTGATTCAACTGCTGCTTGTTTGGCAATTTTCCCACAAAGCCTGGAATTTGATGGCTCTCAAAAATAAAAGTTTTAGTAACTACTCCCAAGTAGAAAAACAATAATAATATCCAAAATATAATTCAAGAAGCATATGGCATGCTCTCATATGTAGACATAAATTACCTCATATTTCAAAACTATGCATTCTTCATTAAATAATATAGATGGGGAAAAATTTGGGGAAGAAAAGGACATGAATGCTAAATAATATCAACATTTATCTGAGTCAGAACTCCTTGAAGATTTCTGATTTTGTTTGGAAACTGCAAATTCTAGAACTAATATTTAAAAATTCCACTATAAGTATAAAAAATATCATCTCTGTTATTTTGTCTCTGCTCTTCTCCCTGGTCAAAAGAGTAAAATGTAAATGTGGTAAATTAAAATAGTAACATTTAACATACTTGAAGTCGAAATTTTATCAAGTAATAAAATTACCTTAGAGTAGAAACACATTAATACAAGCATGCCCTTATGGATAAAATTCACTAATTAAATTATTGGGATTTTTCAAGTTCTTTGGCTTGAGTTATGTGCAGAAAAGAATTAATAGCAGTCCTAAGATTATTATCCTTAGAAAGGCTGTTTACAAGATTTGCCCTTGGCTGGCATTTGGGAACTTGGATTTCAGGAGGCAATGATGGGATCAAATGAGCACACACTTAGGCCAATGGTTCTCAAACATTAATGTACAGAAGAATCAACTGAGATTCTATTAAAATGTAGATTCTGATTCAGTAAGTCTAAGGTCAGGCCTGATATTCTGCATTTCTAATAAATGCCAGGTGATGTTGACATCATTTATTCAAAAACCACCCTTTGAATAAAAAGAACCTAAGAAAACCAACACCACTTTTGGAAGAGCAGGAGAGGCCAATGTTAGAGGGAGGCTAGAAATGAATTAAAAATTTTTTTAACTTACAACCTATTCTCCTAACACACTGCCAACTTATTCTAACAAAACTGTATTTCCAGTAAAAATAAAGACAATCATACAGTAAAAGTAAATCATGTCAGAGGAATATTAAATAAGTTGACTTACTTCTTTTTAGCAGTACTTACTGCTAAAAGAATGATGTCAGGAAAATGTGACCTAAGAAGTTTTTACTTCAAATACTATGAGAAGAGAGTGTCACTTTCAATGATTTTATAAATTAAGAGAGCACCAGTAATTTCTTAAAAAATAATTTTATAAAACTACTGAATCAAAAGAGAGGCATAAAAATTAATATACAGTTAAGGAAGCACTATTATATAAAGACATTCAATGAGAAAGAAAATCATGAATATAGAACTTAGACCAAACAGCTGTGGAAATTAAGTTAAAAAAATACATAGAATGTTATAAGTAATAGCTATGTAGTATTGATATAACTAGTAATAATTTATTTTTTATTTTTTTTTTAATTTTTTTTTTCAACGTTTATTTATTTTTGGGACAGAGAGAGACAGAGCATGAACGGGGGAGGGGCAGAGAGAGAGGGAGACACAGAATCGGAAACAGGCTCCAGGCTCTGAGCCATCAGCCCAGAGCCCGACGCGGGGCTCGAACTCACAGACCGCGAGATCGTGACCTGGCTGAAGTCGGACGCTTAACCGACTGCGCCACCCAGGCGCCCCAGTAATAATTTAGAAATAAAAAATTTAACTCTGCTAAATTTATAATTTTTATAGCAAGAGCCAATAGATATATTTGAATATTAAAATGACACTGTTTTAAATAGTCAACATATTTAATATTTTTATTAACTTTAGAGAGGTTTGGGGAAACATGTAACTTATTAAGAAATATTTATGTAAGTATCAGCAGTTACCTCAGGTTCAACTCAGATATATGGAATACAATAATGTAAATTATATATCACTTCTCTTTTTGATAACAGTCATTCTAACAGGTATAACCTGATATCTCATTGTGGTTTTGATTCACATTTCCCTGATGATTAGCGATGTTAAGCACTTTTTCATTATCTGTTGGCCAATTATATTCTTTCTTTAGAAAATGTCTATTTGGGTCCTTTGCTCATTTTTTAATTGTGTTATTTGGGGTTTTTGCTATTAAGTTCTATGTGTCCCTTTTATATTTTGCATATTAACTCCATATTAACATTTGCAAACATTTTCCACCATTCCATATGTAGATTATCTTTTCATTTTGTTGAAATGAACAAAATTTAATTTTGTTGATTGTTCCCTTTGTTAAACAGAAGCTTTTTAGTTCAGTGTGGTCCCACTTGTTTATTTTATCTTTTGTTACCTTTGCTTTTGCTGTCAAATCCAAAAAATCATTGCCATGACCAATATCAAAGAGGTTACCCCCTATGTTTTCTTCTAGGACTTTTACTGTTTCAGGTCTTTAAAAAGACAAGGGATAACAAATGCTGGAGTAAAAGGATCTTGTACACTGTTGGTGGGAATGTAAACTGCACAACTACTGGGGAGAACAGTATGGAGGCTCCACAAGAAATTAACAATACAATTACCATATGATCTAGTAATCCTACTTCTGGGTATATGTTCAAAGGAAACAAAACAATTGTCTTGAAGAGATATTTGTATTCCCATGTTGACTTTATTCACAGCTATGTAGTAGTGATATAACTACACTTTATTCACAATAATGCGTGATATAAACACAGCTTTATTCACAATAATCAAGGTATGAAAACCACCTAAGTGTTCGTCAAGAGATGAATGGTTCAAGAAAATGTGATATATATATACATAGTTGACCTTTGAACAAAATGGGTTTGAACTGCGTGGATCTACTTCTATGCAGAATTTTTCTCAAACAGGACAGTACTATAAAGGTATTTTCTCTTCTTACAATTATCTTAATAACATTTTCTGTTCTCTAGCTTACTTTATTGTAAGAATACAGTGTATAATACATAAAATGTATAAAATACATGTAATTTGACTGTTTATGTTATCAGTAAGGCTTCTTGTCAATAAGAGGCTATTAATTAAATTTAGGGGGAGTCAAAAGTTATACATAGATTTTTGGCTGCGTAGGAGGTCAGCATTCCTAATCCCCATATTGTTCAAGGGTCAATGTGAACATACATATGCACAATGTATATACAATAATATAATAATATATAATGGAATATAATTCAGCCTTAACAAAGAAGAAAATCCTTTCATTTGGAATAACATGGATGAAACTGGGGGCATTATGCTAACTGAAATATGCCAGACAGAGAAAGACACATACTTCATGGTATCACTTATATATGTAATCAAAAAAAGATTAGAACTCATAGAAACAAGTAGAAAAGTGGCTGCCCAGAGCTGGGAGCTGGGGGAAATAGGAAGACGTTGTTAAAAGGCTACAAACTTTCAGTTGTAAGATGAATTAGATCTGAAAATCTAATGTATAACATGGTGATTATAGTTGATAACACTCTATTGTGTAATTGGAATTTGGTAAGAGAGAACTTAAATGTTCTTGCCACAGAAAAGAGGGGATGGATTTGTTAACTCAAAGGGGGAGATTCTTTCATAATATCTATGTATATTGAACCATCACACTGTACACTTAGAATATGTTAAAATTTTACTTATCAACTATATCTCAATAAAGCTGAAAATTTTATACATTTATACAAAACATGTATAAATCATATTTATATAAAATATAATTTCCATAATATGTTCCATAAATATGAAATATATGTAAATATAACACATATAAATACATGTAAATTAGATTTTACATTAAAAATTCTAGATTTTGCAGCCCAACTCTAGATATTCTAATTCAGTAGGTTAGAGTTGAGGTCCAATAATTGGTTTAAAATAAATCCCCAGTAAAACTGATGCTGTTGGTTCAGGTACCATAGTTTTCAAACTGGTATTATTACAGTATTATAAAGCGTTTAATAGTAAGAATAGTGGAGTATCTCTGGCATAGACTAACATCTATCACTTATAAATGATAGTCTTTGGCAAATTAATTAACCTATCTTTGCTCCAGTATCCTTATTAATACATAGCTAGTGCATCATATTATTACCCTCTATATGTAGGATTTGTGAGGGTAGAAAAGATAGTAGGTATTAAGCAAGTACATCAGAATCATGCTCATAATACCTGCCCAAACAATGCAATATTTAAATTTGTATTTATTTAAAATAATATGCATTGAAGGGTGCCTGTGTGGCTCAGTCGGTTGAGCGTCTGACTTCAGCTCAAGTCATGATCTCACAGCTCATGAGTTTGAGCCCTGTGTCGGACTCTGTGCTGACAGCTCAGAGCCTGGAGCCTGCTTTGGATTCTGTGTCTCCCTCTCTCTCTTTGCCCCTCCCCCACTCACACTCTGTCTCTCCATCTCAAAATAAATAAACATTAAAAAATTTTTAAATAATATGCATTGAGAGCTGCTGGAATGATGTTTCCAAATGTTGTTGAAGGTTATTGATGGGTAGTAACATTTAATAATTTTGTCATGGTTTTTAAACTTTTTTTCTCTTTAGTTTGATTTTTTTACAGCTTTATATACAATCGATATACAGTAAACTGGACTAAAAATATAAACTGTATATCTTGATATATTTTAACATATATGTACATTGCTGATCTCAATACAATATCATCCCTCCAAAGTTCCTTTTACCATTTTATAATAGGTCCTTACTTCACTCTAGCTTTATATCCCTTATTCACACTGATTTGCATTTTATCAAACTGTGTAGACACTGAATTATGCATTTATACTTTTTGTCATGTGTACTATTTTTTTATCTGCTTTTTGTCCAGTATAATTACTTTGAGGTTCACTCATGTTGTTGCATGTGTCGACAGTTTATTCCTTTTTACTACTGAGCAGTATTCCTTCTGTGGGGATATACCCCAGTTTGTTTATCAGTTCTCTGGTTGATGAACATTGGTGTTTTTTTTTCCAGGTTTTCACTATTACAAATAAATCTGTGTGCATTCATATTTAAGTCTTTTTGAAGACATATCCTTTTATTTCTCTTGAGTAAATAGTAAAAAGAGGAATGGCTGGATTATATGCTAGGTATATGTTTGATATTTTAAGCAATTTCCAAGCTGTATACCAAAGTGGTTGTAGTATTTAATAATCCCAGCAGTGGTACATGAGAGTTCTAGTTATTCCACAATCCTTTCTAACTTGATGTGGTCAATATTTTAATTTTAGCTATTTTTGTGTTATGTGCAGATATCTCTCATAGTTCTAATTTTCATTTCCCTAATGACAAATAATTTTAAGCATGTCTTGATGTGCTTATTTTCCATCTGTCTCATCCTGCTTGGCCTGCCATAACAATACATCTTAGATTGGGCGGCTTAAACAATAGATACTTGTTTCTCACTGGGTACTGGAGAGTCCAAGTTCAAGGCTCTAGCTGATTGGTTTCCAGTGAGAACTCTCTTCTTGGCTGCAGATAATTGTTTTCTTGGTGTGTCCTCACTTAGCTGTTTTATTTTTTTTTTTCTAATATTTATTTGAGAGAGAGAGAACATGAGTGGGGGGAGTGGCAGAGAGAGAGGGAGACACAGAATCTGAAGCAGGCCAGCACAGAGACTGTTGCCAGGCTCCCAAAGTCACAGACTACGAGATCATGACCTGAGCCAAAGTCAGATGCTCAACCAACTGAGCCATCCAGGCACAGCCTCCTGTAAGCTGTTTTAATGTCCTTCTCTGACAGGGATAAAGAGTGAGCTCTCTGATATCCCTGCTCTTTCTCCTTCTCTGCTATTATCTCTGTTCTGGATGAGTTTTGATTGATTTCTCTTCCCCTTTTTGGTCACATTTCCCTGATCCTTTATAGTTTGGTAAATTTAATTTGTGTAGTAGACAGATCTTAAGATGGACCACAGAGATATCTGCCTTGATTATTTACATCCTTGTATAATTCTCTCCCCCTGAGTGTACTGGTTTAATGATTTGGTTCTAATAATCAGAATAAGGCAAAAGTGATAGAATGTCACTTCTTTCATTAGATTACAAGAGACTGTAACATCTATCTTGTTGGCTTACTCTCTCTACTGCGTTCTTAGCTTGCATGCTTTGAAAAAACAAGCTACAATATTAACACGTAAAAGCCCACGTGGTAAGAAACTGATGGCAGGTTACAGCCAAGATAGTGAGAATCTGAGGCCACCAGTGAGAAGCTGAGGCTACCAGTTGAACACTTTCCTACAAGGTATTGTACTGAATACTACCAATAATCACGTGAGCTTGGAAATGAATTTTTCCCTAGTTGAGCTTTAAGATAACTGGAGCCTAGCAGGCACCTTCTGAACTTTTAAGAGAACCAGAAGTAGAGTCTCTAACCCATGTCCAGATTACTGATGCACAGAAACTGTTTTTAGCCCTGAATTTGTCATGCAGCTTTTTAATGTGGTAATAGATAACTAATAGTTTTCATGGTGGACATTGTGAACATGTAAACACGAACTAACAGTTTTCATGGTGTACATGAAAGGTGGGACCAGGACAGTCCTGTCTCACACTATTTGATCTTGCCTCTTCACATTGAAAGCTCACATTCCTTAAACATTTATAGGATAAAAAAAAATCCTTGAGACTGGTTTTAAAGTATTTGCTTCTGCTGGGTGACTAGAGTACCACCGACCTGAAACCACATTCAACAGTATACTTAGCTTGGAGATTTAGGGATTACATTGGTAGTATGATCATAGTCCCAAAACTACATGAGAGGAAGTCTATGATTATGAATTCCTCTTGCTACATATATCAAGAAAAACTAAGGCAGGAAAGTTCCCTTAGAGTCTTCTTTTTTGGTGCCTATTTTGTTTTGATTCATCTTTTCACTGACCAAATGGTCCTTCATGGTTCTGGCTTTTTACAGGATTTATAAAACTCCCATATCTGGGCCTCCTGACTTTCATGATCAATTAAAATGAAATATCTGGATTATTGGTAATCAAGTTTTACTATTGTTTGCATATCCCCTAAAAGAATTTTGATAAGTTATAAATGTATGATACCTAAAATGTTTCAATTTAAATTTTGAATGGTCAAAAAATACATAATCTGTTGTGTTTTATCAACGTTTATTTATTTTTGGGACAGAGAGAGACAGAGCATGAACGGGGGAGGGGCAGAGAGAGAGGGAGACACAGAATCGGAAACAGGCTCCAGGCTCTGAGCCATCAGCCCAGAGCCCGACGCGGGGCTCGAACTCCCGGACCGCGAGATCGTGACCTGGCTGAAGTCGGACGCTTAACCGACTGCGCCACCCAGGCGCCCCCTCTGTTGTGTTTTAATATTGAACTTTCAAAATAAAACTGTTACTTCACCCTTCTAAATGTGTTTAGTAGAATATAAGTGAATCAATACCCACAATTATTCATATAAAAGTATATTATAATGTTATATTTTAACATTCATATATTTTCCATTATTTACTATGCTAAGATGATCCCATGTGTATTTTCACCTGTTGTGTGAAGATTCGATAATCTATGCTGTGGATTAACAATAAATTTTATCTGGAGTAAGCTACCATAGCCAGCGTCAGTAGCAGAGAAGACCTGAGCTCCTATTTTCCCACTGTCCCATTGAGAAGATAGGGTGCTGTGCTGGACACACAATATGGATTGTATTCTAGTTGATAGACATTCTTTCCCATTTCTCTCCTTCAGGGAAAATGCAACATTATGAGTGAAGAGTCACATGAATAACGTGCATACCAGCAAGTCTATATATGAATGACAACATTTTACAAAAAAATATCTGGAATACCAGCTGCTCATATCCTAGAAGAATTGTAGAGCCTTCTAAGGAGTGGAAAAGCCACTGATCCCATTGGAAACTCATTTCTGATATAGCCTTTGTTTCTGAGGAAAAAAAAAAAAAGAAAAGGAACAATCCTACTTATCTCATGATCCAAACAATCTCGTGAGAGTACCTTGGATCATTTTCAGTCAACCTGTGCCTTCCTTTACCAGTTCATATTTGCATGGCATCTCCTACATAGGAATTTATCTTATGTTATATTTTATGCACAAGTTTGTGGAGCCTAAATGGGGGGTCCCTCGATTGAATGGAGGCCACCAAATGTGAGGCAACAATAGGATGGAAGCCAATGCCACTGGAGGTGAAGTCATTCATTCACCTGAGGCAGAACAAAGGAGACAGCTTATTGAATACACTTCACGGGAGCAGCAGGCAGGACAGTAGAGACAGGCTGTCTGCAAAGAGGTAGGGGGTTAAGGCTGTTTTTAAAGGGGGAAGATCAGGAGGTATGGTGATGTTTGGAATTCTCCTTTATTGGTAACAGTGCCTAGTTGTAAGCCCATTGATCAGTTAGGGGCTATGGATATTTTGAGGTGGGTCACCTGATGGGTCTTTTCGACATTCCATTGCTCAAGCATGTTTGCCTGAAAGCAGCCTCTCCCACACTTTTTTGTGGCCTACCATATTCTCTTCGACTAAATTATGTTTATAAATTGAAATTGATTTTTCACTTCCTCTAAAGCTCTAAATGTTAACCAAGTTCCTTTGTATTAAATCACTACCCAATTATTAATAGTACACAATTGATTAAAACATGAAAAATAAAATTTTACTGGAAATGTATTACTTAATGAGATGGATAGGTCTCTTAAAATTAATTCATGTACTCATAGATGAGTATGACTTATTGGTAGAATAAAGTAAGTGTCAATGGAAATTAACAGGAAATGGCAAGAGACTATGTGGGCCACCAATAAATTCAGGGCTTGCAAACCATGAACTAATGATTGTCATTAAGTACATCATTTATAGTAGAATCCTCAGCATATTCCAACTAGATTAATACAAAACAAGTAAGTACATAATGCACAAATAAGCAAGCAGTCAGCTGACCAGTGATAGTGAGCCAACTTGCACCCAAGTTAAAAAAAAATGCATGAGAATTTTTCAGTGCCAAAATTTAGTGAAAATTACTTTCATAAATCTCAATAAACGTCTAAACTAACTTATCTCTGATATGTGTTTTTGAATCAAAGATCACTTTGCTATGTCAGAAATAAAATGGAAGTTTTTTTACTTTCTATTTGAAATCATGCAAAAGAAGAAGCTGAGGCAGTTCTTTGATTACAGGAACTGTGTGTAGTCAAGATTATTTTGGACTGTCCTTTTTAAATATTTGCTTTGTTTCAGATCTTTTCTCTTTTCTTTCACCTTTCTCTTCCCTTCCTCCTGTTCACAAACACTTCAAAAGTTTTGTTTTTATATTTGGAAAATGGAATGCAATAAAATTCAGTTATGTTAAAGTTTTGACTTTTTTAAAAAAGTGTTTTTTTGGAAACTGGGAGAATTATAACAAGAAAGGGCAAGAGAAAAACTAGAAATGATAATGCTGCTGGGAATTTGACTACAGGCAAAGTTTCAGGCAGATGATTTTTTTTTAAGTTTATTTATTTTGGGAGAGAGAGGCAGAGAGAGAGAGGGAGAAAGAGAGACTCCCAAGCAGGTTCCACCGTTCCACACTGTCAGCAAAGAGCCCACCATGGGGCTCCATCTCAGGAAACATGGGAGCATGACCTCAGCCACTTAACCAACTGAGCCACCCAGGTGCCCAGGCAGATGAATTTTTAAAAAAAAAATTGATATAAGTTAATGTGGAAACTGGTTTTCTTAAAGCTGTGGTCTGTATCCACATCCACTAGAAAGTTTTAATCTGGAAACATTATATAGTTTGAAGACCTCTGCTCTGAGCCTTGAGGATCAGATGAACAAAGGCTACAGTGCATTTCAAATTTCAGTTAGTAGTTTGCATTTGTACTTTCTTGTCATCTTTTGGTCTCTAAGGATTTTCCTTACTTTCCTGCCATGCAGCATATTACCTTTAGTTAAGGAAGTTAAGAAAAGATGTGAATATATAATCTTTTTATTTGGATGTTTTTCAAAGTGGAAGATTTTGTTTGTTTGTTTGTTGTTGTTTTGTTGTTTAAGAAGGAAGAGAAGATAGTTAATATGCCAATATACCTAAAGCAAATGCACTTCCATGTTATTTTAAAAATAAATATATAAATTTTTATTTATGTAAATAAAATATATAATTTTACTTGTTTTTTAAAAAACACTATTTAGGTTTTCTCAAAATCTTAGATCAATTGCCCGTTTTAATATATTTGAAATTCGGGGCGCCTGGTGGCTTACTTGGTTGAGCGCAGACTTTGGCTCAGGTCGTAATCTCACGGTTTGTGGGTTTGAGCCCTGCGTTGGGCTCTGTGCTGACAGTTCAGAGCCTGGAGTCTGTTTCAGATTCTTTGTCTCCCCTTCTCTCTCTGCTCCTCCCCCACTTGTGCTCAGTCTCTCTTGCTCTCTCTCTGTCTCAAAAATAAACATTAAAAAAATGGAAAAAAATAGTAATATATTTGCAATTCATAAGAAAAAGAATGTGGTTAGTCAATCAGTTATTAAGTAGGTTATTGCTATATGTACAGCACTTGTTTAATTGATAAAATTGAATTTCTATTTTTTAATTAAAAAATATTTTTTAAAGTTTATTTTTGAGAGAGAGAGAAAAAGAGCACAGGCGGCAGGGCATGTTGGGCAGAGAGAGAGGCAGAGAGAGAGAATATCAAGCAGGCTTCTCACTGCCAGCACAGAGCCCAACATGGGGCTCATGGTCACAAACCATGAGATCATGACCTGAGCTGCAATCAAGAGTCAAATGCTTAACTGACTGAGCCACCCAGGTGCCCCTATAAAATTGAGGTTTTGAATGGGAGATAGAATAGTGTCAAATTTGTGGATAATAAGGATTTGCATATAACATAATAAGAATCTTCAGGCAAAGTGAATTAATTATGATAGCAAAACGTATGTTTTTAATGTTTATTTATTTGGGGGGATGGGGCAGTGATGGAGGGAGAGAATCTGAAGCAGGCTCCGTGCTGTCAGCACAGTCTGACGTGTGGCTGGATCTCGCAAAGTATGAGATCACGACCCGAGCAGAAATCAAGAGTTGCATACTTAACAACTGAGCCAGCCAGACACCCCAGAAAATGTATTTTTGAAGGACACCTGGGCATTATATCTTCTGTGTTTGCTTCCTGGTGATAATATAAATCTAATGTTTGTGTACATTCCTCAAAAGGAAGGTAGTTATTATATTTTCAGGACCACTGATGCAACATATGAGTATATAACAGCAGTGACATACAAGAATTAGCTTTCATCTGTGTGGTCTTGTCAGAGATTCTAGATACCAAGAAAGCTATTTGAAGATACTATGTATATATTCTTGTCTCATGTGGCTACCACACTTCTGATAAGATTTTGTCTCAGGCTAATCAGATGAAGCACTTAAAATTGAGGGATGAGTGAGTACTGCCTCTACTTATTAATCCATAACTACTTGACATTCTTCGGGTGATATCAGGAATAGGTTTTGCATGACAACCATGGCTCCTATAGTTAGTTTTTAAGGGACTCAGAAAGTTATAGGAGAGAATGATGAGGTAAGAGTATCTCTTAGAGTCCAGCTGACAGAGTCTTTGAAGACACTGAGTTTTTGAGGAAGGTTTTGTGGGGAAATTGTATTTAGTGGAATTTGGCACCATTCACCTTCTTCTGACTGATAGGGTTAGTAGATAATAAACCCAATGATTTGGTTCTCTTTAAGCAGTAAAGGCTTTCTTGAAAATCCAAAGGGATGGGTAGTCTTTCACATAGAAGGCAGAAATTGGATGAATCTAGAGGGCTTAAATATGAGAGGGGATTATTAGAGCTGAGAAAACTCTGCCCCTCTAATTGAGTCTATTGTCCTGTGTGATTCTGCCCGAAGGAAGAGGCTGGTTCCAATGTAAAGTGCGTTTTTGTTGTTAATTTGTGTTATCTTAAAATAACACTGTTTTTAAAATATGTGTGTTACATTTTCCCCTCACACAAGGTCTATTTGATAATGTACAGTATGGAGAGGTTGGGTTAAAATTTGTGTTCAGTAGGAGCAGAGTTTAATTATATAGGACCTGTGAGATGATATAAAAAATATATATATAATATATATTATATATATTATATTATATTTATATTATATTATATTTATATATAATATATAATATATTATATTTATATATTATATATATTATATATTATATTATATTTATATATAATATATACAATATATGTATAATATATATATTATATTTATATAGTATATATATACAATACATATAAATATATATTATATGTATATGTGTATATATATATATACACATATATATATTTCTCTGTCCCTGGCACAGAGCTCCTAAAACCCTTATAATTTCCTAAGTGAAAGTAGCACTAAGAGCATCTCTTTTTCTTTTCTTTTGTTTTAATACAATTTATTGTCAAGTTAGCTAACGTACAGTGTATACAGTGTTTTGGGTGTAGATTCCCATGATTTATTTCTTTTTCTAATATTTGTCTTTGACATGTCCCTGACAGAGGGCTCCTAAAAGCCTTATAATTCCTAAGTGATAAGAGCATTGGAAATATCTTTTGTTCTATTTGAGACAACTCTGAATGGGTTCCTGGATGGCACCTGGGTGAGGGCTGGTCACTAAAAGGCCAAGCTATGATTGGAATCTTGGAATATGCATCCTCAGCCTCCACCTTCCAGAGTGACAAACACATTGACATCAGGAAGGTAATGTGCCCCAACTCCCCTGGGACAGAAGCTCCTGTGCTCAGTATCCTCCCAGACCTTGTCCTATTTACCTCTTCCTCTGGCTGTTCATCTGTATCCTTCTTCAGGTCCTTTAATAAAATGGTAAATGTAAGAAAGTGTTTTCCTGAGTTCTGCAAGCTTCTCTAGCGAGTTAAATGAACCTAAGGAACAGGTTGTTAGAACCTCCAATCTATAGTCCATCGGTCATAACACTGGTGATAGCCTGGGGTTATGACTGGCATCTGAAATTGGTGAGGAGGAGAAAACTGAGGGACTGAGCCCTGAACCTCTCGGATGTGATACACAGTGCCAGAATTTAGTTAAATTTAAGGACAACCAGCTGGTGTTGCACAGAATTGGTTGGTGTGGGAAAAGCATCACACACTTGGTGATCAGAAATGTCAGAAGTGAAGTGTTCTTTGTGAGTAGTAAAGGAGACACACAAGAGAGAAACAGTCAGGAAGAACTGGATTTTCCTTGCCCAGGTGGAATAATGAATTTTTCTATATTACAGGACTGTAATGCAGTAAGAAAAGAAAGTAATTTCTTTTTCAAACTCTAGTTGCTGCCTGCCAGACAAAGACCATCAAAACCATACCTGTGGTCAAACAAGGTTAGGTTTATGAGTTCTTGTAATGAAGTTTACTGTGTGCAATATGGAACCTAGGGCATGTAAACAAGAGGAGTTTTTTTGTTTGTTCTTTAGAAGGGACTTGTTACAGAGTTTAGGTCTGTGTTGGTGTTTTGGGAGAGAGATCAGTGAAATGTGATTTTCCTGTGATTTGGGTAGTGTTAGAAAGAGAGAGAAAATCTATGGGTGTGTGTGTGTTTGTGTGTGTGTATATACAAATGTATTCTTTTTTCAATCTCAGAAATGGAAGAAATACAGTGAATCTAAAAAAAAAAATTCACCTCATGAGAGAAGTCTCTCATGTGAGCCAGGAGAAGAACATGACTGGTTATTTTTGTGGTTTGAAACATCTTGTTTTTGTCTGTGCGAAAGATGTTTATGGAATGGTTTTATTTTTAATTGTTCCATCACGGTCAGAAAGTGACCTTTCATGATGGTACCCTCTGAAACTGTTTAATAGGAAAGCAATCATACGGTGATGGAAAGGGATACATAATACAAAAGGTGTTAGAGAAGTTATTACTACCGATCTCAATGAATAAATATCAGTTAAAAAGAATACAACTGTATTATAATATGGATGCCATTATCATCCTCATTTTATAGTTAGAGAAACTGAAATTGAGAGTGGTGAGGTATGCCTGAAGTCACCGAGCTATTAAGTAGTAACCAGCCTCACTTGAGAGTCTGGATACTTAACTAACGGGCCATGCTGCCTTATTTCCCCCAGGATCTATGATACCTAGATATATGACCCACCAAATTTCAAGGGAAGAGACGGGGACATGGATTTATTGGGATAAAACTCAGTATAAAAACCATTATGATTCAAGGGTATTATATCAGAATTGAGGACAGAACTGCAGGAAAATGTAATTTCCACAAAGCAGAAAAGCTGAAGGCAGAAATATTATTTAGTAAATCTGGGGGAATCCTATGTATTTGACCTTGTCAGCACTTAACTTTAATTCAAGAACTAAAAGAGTCTTTAAATGATGTAAGCTTCATGTAGTTGCAGAATAATTGAAATTTTCAGTTCTGATAAGAAGTTACATTGGGTGAATAATGTCACCAGAAGCTGTATATATTTCTGTTTGAGTCTTGAGGTTGCAGAACCATGGAATATCTTTACGCTGAATCCGCCCATGGCTAGTGGTACCTCTCATTCTGATAAATTGATATATCCTTATGTTGATAAGTCAAGAAAGTAAACTAATGTGTTAAAGATTGTGCACTGGCAGGTGATAGAGCATGGCATGTTCTCTTTCTGCACTTATAATCCATCTGATAAAAATAAGACGCCAATAGCCATTACTGAAAAAAATGGAGTGGATTGATTAAAATGGTACTCTAGAAATAGTGATATGCAAATAAATTGCAGGCTGCATTGAATAATCAAAGAAATTGATGTTAGGTAAGAATAGAAATTAGAAATTTGCTATCATGGGGTAAGTATTTTGACTAAGATCAGGCAGTGGGAATGGAAAAGATACTTTAAATAAAATGCAGTAGAATTAATCATGAATTAACACTGAGACAATGGAAAATAAGAAAGAAAATCTTGAGTATCAAGTTCAAACAATTAAGTGTTCCACAGAAAAGATGCTGAAGAAGGAAAAGAAGGAACTAGAAAAAAAAATGAAAGAAATTACAATTCAACTACCGCTGGCTCTTGAATAGTTGAATAGTGTGGAGGGTAGGGGGGCTTGGGGGCACTTACTCCAGCAAGGTCAAAAACCCATATATAACTTTTGACTCTCCCAAAACTTAACTACTAATAGCCTACTGTTGGTCAGAAGACTTACTGATAACAACATCTAGTAACACACATTTTGTATATATATTATACACTGTATTCTTATAATACAGTATGCTAGAAAAAAGAAAATGTTATTAAGAAAATCATAAAGAAGAAAAAATACACTTACAGTACTGTATTTATTGATTTAAAAAATCCATGTATGAGTTCAAACACATGTTGTTTAAGGGCCAACTTTAATGATACACTTATTAATAAGGAAGTATTTAATGAGATCCTATTTCATACAAGGCACGCCTCTAGGTGCTGAGGCAACAGCTGTGATTAAAAAATAAAAATACAAATTCTTTACCTTTACAGTGCTTTTATAATGGTTGAAGAAACAGATAATAGGCAGCTAATCATAAATAAATTAGATGGTGAAGAGTGCAATGAAGTTGGCAGGATTGTAATTAAAAAATAGCATAAAATATCAGAAACTAACAGAGTTTCTTAAATTCTCTAATTTATTTTAAAATTATTCGTTTAAATCTAAAAAAAATGGAAATTGTTTTAAAATTAAGAAAGATCAAAGGCAATTAAAAGTTGTAATGTTTTTTTTTAATTTTTTTTTTCAACGTTTATTTATTTTTGGGACAGAGAGAGAGACAGAGCATGAACGGGCGAGGGGCAGAGAGAGAGGGAGACACAGAATCGGAAACAGGCTCCAGGCTCTGAGCCATCAGCCCAGAGCCCGATGCGGGGCTCGAACTCACGGACCGCGAGATCGTGACCTGACTGAAGTCGGACGCTTAACTGACTGCGCCACCCAGGCGCCCCAAAAGTTGTAATGTTTTAACGGATGAACAGGGAAAATTAGTTTCCTAACAATGGTATTACTTCAGGCTAGAGGCGCTCCCCTCCATTATATCTGATATTGGGCTACCAATCCCAATATTAGGTCTTGGAAATTTGTGTTTTCTCTCTGGCATGTTATATAGTGTCCTCAATAATTTTCTTTTAGCTTGGTTCCTCAAAGAGTTTTGATCTGCATTAAATACAGGTCTGTGATTCTGACAGTCTTGATTTCTTTTTTACATCTCAGCTACTGTGCAGTTGCCAAATCTGGGCAGAAGTCAGGAGATAGGACTCCTGTCCAACAAATACTACATATTTGTAACCTTGGACAAATCATGCAAATTCTGTGAATCTATTTCATCATCTATAAAATGGGGATAATAGTACCTAATACCAAGTATTGACAGAATCAAATGAAAAACTATGCAGACAAGTATTTTATAAACTGCAAAATTCACTACAAACATAGTAGAGGATTATTTTTCACTACGTTACCTTGTAGAGGCTCACCAGGGCTTCTTAAGACTCATTTTGCTTTTCTCCACTGTATCCCCAGACTCCTGCTTTCCTTTGAATTTCTGAGCATTGCATATTAAATGAGATACAGTGATATACATATAAAGTGTCAAAACTTATATTAACACTTCCCTTTAATAACTTCTTTTGAGAAATTCTATAACTTGTAACAGAAATTTTGGAGTTCCTATCTGCTACTATCAAACTAGTTCTGCCTCATGGAAATCCGGACTCTATTTACAGCCATAGGCCATTGATTGCATATATGATTTTCTAGTGCTGCTCAACTGTAAGTGGCTGACTTTGCAGTCTTATTATTTGTGCCAGTTTTCAGTTTCTCTTCCACATTCTTTCCACCAACAGCATATGGCTTTGCATGGTCTATTCAGTAAATACTCATAATTATTCCACTGAGCTTTGGTGACGATGAATGTGTGTGTTATTGGAGATAAATTGTGCAATCTGCAAGAAAAACAAGGATGAGTTTTTGCTTGGATATTTTTACTCATTTTGCCGCGGAGGCAGATGCTCTACTCCATAGTGACGCAGGACTTTGCTTTGGGGACAGGGATGCAGAGTTCATCACGTGCTTTGTGCTTTCTTATTTATACTTTACGACTGATTAGCATGCCTTCTACAAACACTTCTGGTATATGGATGAACTACCTTCCGTACAAGGTTATAAGAATAAGATAATGCATGCAAAGGAGTATCCTTTACCATAAACAAAAACTAAGCTAAGTCTGAATGTAAATATTGCATGATACAAAATCAAAATATTTAATATCTCTTGATTAAATATTAGAAGTTGCTTTCTTTCTTGTGTTCTGACAAAATGAACGCACAGACAAAGGCAGTAGCTGAAGTTGTATCAGCAACCGATAAAGGGTTTTTTGTTTGCTTTTTACTTTCCCTCTGCTGACCATTACCCTCAAAACTAAAGAAAAAAAATGAAACCTCTCCTTTCTAGGTTTTACAGTGAAATGAAATAGTAACACATAATTTCAGGGAGCTAGAATTCCTACTGTCAAAGAAAAACACATGCCCAATTACCAGTATTTCATATTTTTGAACACAAGAAAATATGAAGTGTGATCCAAATTCATTTGTGCATCAAAGCTGGAAATACACTGGAATTTTCTTTTATTCTAGGAAATAATTCTTTATGAGAAAAAGGATGAAAAAGCTTTAATGTGGATTTACTACTCCCATTGCTGTCCTGGGTAAATCTTCACATTTTACTTTTTAACCAAAATATAAACCATCAAGTCACAGAAGGAACGAGTGAGCCTTTTTATATAAGCTTGAGGTCTGATTCAGTAGAAATGTATCTACAAATTTTGTGAACAAGGACATGAAAGTCTGTGTATGCTGGATCTGGAGGTTCATAAGAAGCTAATAAAATGAAAGGGTCGGGGGGGGGGGAAGCATGCCTCCTCTTTTGAAAAAGATTCTTTGGATTCTAGCGAAGTCAGTACAAATACCAAGAGTCCATTCGGGCACAGTGTGATAATGCTCAATCTTTACAACTTGGTTTTTAAAAAAAACCAATGTCTTGGTTTTTAAAAATTATTCATTTTTTTTCCCTGACATTCTGGAAAGCAGTATAACTTCTACCTTATTTTAATACTAATTGGCTACCCAGCTGAATGATGTCAATTAATCCCAGTTATTACTTTTTTAAAATATTTATTTATTTGGGGGAGAGTGCAAGTGGGGGAGGGGCAGAGAAAGGGGGACAGAGGATCCAAAGCGGGTTCTGCACTGACAGGCTGACAGCAGCTAGCCCGATGTGGGGCTTGAACTTGGGGCTTGAACTCGGGGCTTGAACTCAGGAACCACAAGATCATGATCTGAGCTGAAGTCAGATGCTCAACTGACTGAGCCACCCAGGTGCTCCAATCCCACTTGGAATATATATACAAGGTATTAGTATCTTCAAGAAAGAAGGGAGAAAATCCTGAACTAAATAAATGATAGCCAAAGAACATTGAATGCCAGAACACTGTTGGTCTGCTGGAATGAAGTGAAATGGAGCAGCAAGGATAGTATAGGCTGAGGATGACACGGAAGATTCACCGGTTGTATATGCATTGCAAACTGATGTTTATATGCGAAAGAATAACAGACCATGCTTGAGAATGCATCTTGAGGATGTCTTTCTCACTGAGGAACAGGGAAGTAGGACCAGGAAAAGAAAGGGGTAAGTAAGACTGTATTATCATACACAGTTCTGCTAAAATTAATTCTGGCTCAGTTTGAAAGAAGAGCTGTGGCAACAGTGTAGACCTCCAAATGGTCCGCTCAGAAGAAAACAATATGGATTATTTATACTACTATACTCCTTAGGTATTGATTAAAAGCTGCCCCTTTTAATCAGAAAGACTCTCTAGGGGTGCCTGGGTGGCTCAGTTGGTTAAGCATCTGACTATTGATATCAGCTCAGGTCATGATTTCATGGTACGTGGGACTGAGTCCTACATCAGGCTCTGCACTGACAGCACAGAGCCTGCTTGGTATTCTGTCTCCCCCTCTCGCTGCCCTCCCCCACTTTCTCTCTATCTCTCTTTCAAAATAAATAAAAATAAACTTAAAAACAAAACAAAACAAAAATAAAACAAAACAAAAAACACAAAAAGAATCTGTAAAATCCAGAGAAATCCAGCTATCTGTGGGCAAAGGTAAAATGCTTTCTACCAGCCTGACCCCCCAAAATACTATGTTGGCCTCAAAAATAAAAGCTTCAATGTGTATTGTGAGTAAAAATTTTCTAGAGATTCAAGGGTATACGTGCAGAACATTGACAGTATTAGCCACAAACCCTTTTTATTATGCTCCATAGTTCATGTAGAAAATTACTCCTGCATTCAGAGTGAGGTAAATTTCCATTACAAGCTGCAAGGGATGATCATAAGAATAATAAATACACTGTCAATTGGTTCCATAGGTGATAGTTTTAATCTATTTTCAGTTGAATGTATGCTTTTCCAGTTGTTTTGATGGGTTTATGTGAAAAGTAAGCCATTCATGACTTACAAGCAAAAATGTGGGTGATTAGTGCCAACAGCTGGGTTTTTGGTATGCAAGCGGCAGCTGTAGAATAGATTGCATTTTGTTCTCTAATGTGAAGGCTTAATACAATTATGGACTCATTAATTCTATGCACTAACCCATTTAGAAAATCGTTTTCTGAGAAAACTAGATGAGGGATGAGGGTAGGCAAAGCCAAGGGTAGGTTTCTTCAGGAGAAAAAAAAAAGTGAAGAAACTAATCAAATTGGAAAAAATGAGGTCCTGGAAAATAGTCACTCTTCCTTGTTAAATACTGAAAAAGAAATTTAGTAGAAAATTAAAACATTCTTCAACATGATGTGAAAATTTGTGTAGATTTCTAAAAATGTATATCCAGTCACTAGTCTTTCAGTAGAAACATGATATACATGCATTTTCTAAAATTACACAATAAATCTATTTACTTTAGTTATAAGATTAACTTATATTGTGTAATAGGGGGAAATACGAATGAAGTAAGGATTATTGCCATGGGAAGACTATGCACCTCATAGCTTCTGGTCCTAGAAGAATGAAGAGATACATGGAAAAGACCAATATATCTCTCTAAAAGCCCACCCAGGCCCCATGCTGCGGCAGATTTGCTGCAATTGCCATGGATGTTTATATAATAAAAATAAATGGTTGTTCTGGCAAGCCACTCAGGTTTGGAAGGATTTAGGTATTCCAACAGCAGACCAATATAATAAACCAGTCCCTAAAACCTGAATATTTTACCTCATTTATACCCACTATTTATTCTGATACTACAAAAATATATCAAGTTTCAGAAAAGTTTTATGGATCTAGAGGGAAGATCTATTGGGGTCAGAAAAAATAGGGTCTGAATGGAAATAAACTTTTTTCAGTTCTGCCTGTTAAGAACCCAAATCAGCATTGACCTTGAGCATCATTCCATATCTCTGGGCCTGAAGTGAAATGCTGGAGTAGATGAACTCTAAAATCCCTTCAATTCAAATATTCCATGATTCTTTGCATTACGGCCTTTGTTAAAACTTGCTGCTTGGCTATATGAGTAACACAAAGTCTAAGTCCCATGGCAGGATGCTAACCGTAAGAGCCCCAGTCCCTTCACTATCTACCTCATTCCCCCAATTTCACTTTAGTGAAACAGATGATTTATAGCAACTACTCAGAGGTGATTTACCCTTTGCAGAAGTCATGGCTATAATTGAGCAGAATAATTTAGACAAGTTGATAAGAATGAGCAAGTTGCCAGTCTTTACAAAGAAGAAATATAGAGGTTATGAAAATTGGTTCTGCTGACATCTTACAGAGCAAATCACATCAAGGATGAGTGGTGCTAAACATGGCATTGTGCTCACAGAATTTGTAGTGTGCTTTCCATTCCTCTGGAGATTAATGCCTGATTGACCCAACACATTTGAAATCATTCACATATAAGGGCATAAGTGTGAAGATGAACTCTAGGTGATTCGGTGGGCTATTCTACACTCAGGTGAATACCCTACTTCCTATCTCTGTCACCATCAGGATTAAATTATTCTGTCATTTTCTTCAAGTGGAATATGACTTGAAGAATGTCAGAAAGTCTCTTTCTCAAACTGTCTGTCTCACCCTGGCTCATAAAAATAGCTCAAATATCACCACTAGTCCTTTTCTAATATTTACTTGAAATTACTTCTGGAAGGGAGACATATTATATCATTTTGTAACTATTGACACATTAGTGGACGTAAGTGTTCACATTCTTCAAATAGCATATTAGTGAAAGATTCCTTCTTTACCTTTGTCCTCCAAAATATAATTGTGCTTTAGTGACTACTAAATGAAATCAAATTATTTTAGATTCCTTTAATCCAAGTTTAACTCTCCTTTTCCAGTTTATATTCAACTCTTTTCCATGTTCAACCATCTTCCTATATGTACTAATTCTAGATTCAAGTCAGACCTAGTTCTTAATTATTAAGTTTTTATTAGGTTAAGTTTATATTCTAAAATACACATTTTCTTCTTTTATGTATCAAAGTTTTTTCAAATAATTTCCATTCACTATAGCATGTTAGACGATGTTAATTACTGTTGAGGAAAATAATGCTGATAAGGGGAAAGAAAGTAAAATGTTGCAATTATAGTGATAAGGGAAACATCTTGGAGTAAATAGAATTTGAGTAAAAATTTGAGATTGTAAGAAAGTGAACCATATGTTTATTTGGGAGAAGAACATTCCAGGAAGAATTAGTTTAAATTGGAAAGACTCTGAGGCGAGCACCAGCCTTCTGTGTTTATGGTTTGAGATGGAATAAGCATAGGGGAGATTGTTAGGAGATAAGGCCAGAGAGAAAATGAACAGATAATGCAGGACCTTGAAGGACACTGTGAAGAATTTGCTTTCATTCCAAAGGAGATGGAAAACCTGGAGGGTTTTGAGCAGGAGAACAATATAATCTGATTTAAGGTCATTCTGGCCATTGACATGGTCATTGATCTGCAAAGACAAGGGCAGATGGCAAAGAATTTAGGAGTTTGTATCAGTGATCCAAGTGAGAGAAAATGGTGACATGGATAGCAGAGTTATTGAGAGCTGATCAGTTTCTTCATAGATGTTGAAACTAAAACCAATGAGCTTCAGTTACATTGAATAGGACTTTTGAGTAAAGAGGAGGATTTAGGCCTTACAAAAAGAAGAGTTTCCACTAAGAGAAAATAGTGAACATTAACAGGCATGAAAGGAGATATCTGACAGTTTTGAATATGTTACATTTGAAGTACCTAATAGGTCTCCAGATGAAAGTAGAATAGGAAGTTAAAATGCAAATCTGTAATTCAATGTAAAAATCTAGTCTAGAGATATGAATTTGGGAGATATGGCTACATAAATGATGTTCAAAACCTAGATGAGATCATCAAGAGAATAGTGTGCAGATGAAGAGGAAAAAAGCATTGATCTAAGGCAAAAGCTGCTAAAAGATCAACAAGATGAGGAATGATTAACAATGATTAGCAACATGGATATCATCAGTAACTTCATTAAACAGTTTTGACGGAGTAAGCCTAATTTTAGTAGGTGGAAAACACAATTGCAAGACTTAATCTAAATAGAACAAGTCCAGGCAAATTTTTTAGTTTTGCTGTAAAAAGAAAGAAGTAGAGTATGAGGATATTTGTGATGAGAACTCTTTGTTTTAGTTAGTTGCTTTTAAAAATGGAAAAAAAAATAGTATGTTTGCATCCTAAATTAGAATGATTCATCACAAAAGTAAAAATTGATAATGCAGGAGAATGAGGAAATAATTAAAGGAGCAATATCTTCAAAAGGAGAGAAGAAATAGGATTTTATAAATAAGTGCAGTGTGGCTAGGACCACGGACATTTAATTCAAATTAATGAATTAGCTTATTTAATTTATATTAATAAGGGCAAACAAATTTTACATTACAACATTTAGTTTAGAGAGGTAATTATGGTAGTTCTTACAGTGTGTGGAAATTTTCTTCTACATTTTCCCAATTTAAAGGCAACCATATTTATATGGAGGAGGAGAATCTGAGATTTGAAGAGTGGGTAGGGTATATGCACAAAGGAGAGAGGAAGCATGAGTGAACTAGGAAAATGTTTGCTTAAGAGGATAATATATACCTGGAAAGATTACTGGAGAACTGAGTAATTTGCTTGAGTTTAAATGTTTTAAATAATAATAAAGGTGAAGTAATATTATATTATTTTCTGAAAAAAAAATTTCCTTATGTAAGAAGAGCTATAAAAGTTAAGAAAAATAAGAAGAGGACAATACTTAGAAACTAACACATATATAGGCCTTTGCTCTTCATTGTGTAAATCATAAAAACATGGAAATTAGATACAATTTTCATGATGAACAGTGAAGAAAAGAGAATCTCTGTTGGAATATTAAGATTTTCCTTTCCTTCTTTATCTTTTTCATTGTCCTTTTAAATATTAATGTACTTAAAGAGCATCTCCCAATTATGTAAGTGTTAGTTGAGGTCAGATTTTAATTAATAAGAGGATGGTAGAGACTGGTCAGAGTGCCCAAGATCAGTAAGATTTTATCATACAAAAGACCTTTTCTCCCTACAGCATATGAAGATTTCTTCTTTAGTTCTTGTGACATGAAAATTGTAGCCATGTTGCTTAAAGAAAGGAACAGAGAGACTAGAGTTTAATTATACTGTTTTATTTCCCTTGCAGCTGTATCCCATTAGCTACTGAGCAATAGGAAAGTTCTTTGTAATCTTTGACCCTCCTACCAATACAGTCCTGTGCAAACTGGTAATTACAATCAATTATAGGCCATAGAGTGAAAGAGACACTTTTTTTTTTCTCTTACAGAGGCCTATGAATTAACTTTATAATCAAACTATAACTCTTCAACTTCCGGGCCTCAAGCTACTAATAAGTTCAAGATATATGGTTGTCTTCAATATTGTAATAATCTGCTAAGAATTGTGATGTTTCCTAACTCTGATTTTCATCATTGGTGGTTGGTTTTCTATGGATAGGCATACTTTCACGAGTTCTTGTGCATCAAGAACATGCAAAGTTCCTATTTGAAATTTCTGTAACAGAATAATAAGAGCAAGTAACACATAACTACATTTTCTTAATGCAGTTAATGTATTAATGCATTCAATTCTCACAATAAACTTACAGAGCAGGTACTAATATTTATTCTCTTTGATACCTGTGGAAACTGAGGCAGAGTAGAGAGTACCTTCTCACATTTAGGAGGTGCTAGCTCAAGGAATAGTACTCATCATCTAGCTTAGGGTTGGTCTTCCTAATCACTGTGCTAACTGCCTCCTTGACAATTGGGATCTTTATGGAGCCGTAAAAATTTATGGAAAAGGAGCCATAGTAAAAAAGAGAATAAACAGGTACACCTAGCACTTATCACACTACTGAATAGCTCACAGGGATCAATAATTTCTCATTGACTGCCTTCTCTCACTTAGCTTTAAAAGGAATGTGACTTTCCACTGAAGATGTTGTGATTTATCAGATTCTCATCACATACCTACTGCAATGTGATATAGAAAAGGCAAATAGCTGAGGTCCTAGGGTTTAGTCATAAGTGTTTAAAGATTATATCTTCTAACATATCCCTGGCCAATGCAATATTAAGTAGGTGTTCGAGCTCTGAGTGAAGCATGGAGAAAAGATATGTTAAGTAGGTATTTGCGGCCACACTCTCCCAATTTTCTGGGGTTCAGAGCAGCTTGTCTTTGAGAAGAAGAAGGAATAACCTCTTAAAACTATTAGAGAAGCTTAGCATATGGATAAACTACCAAAAGTTTATAAACCCTTGTTCACAGAACCTGCCTCATCCTCTGTAGAGCCAAGTGCAAAATAGAAAATGTAGGACCTCTTTTTCAAACAATACTAAGAACTACAAGAAAGTGAGAGGACAGTAAGCCAAGCATGGGCCTCGTGTGACTTACTATACAGATCATACACCCATGAAGCTGGCCTGACAACATTCCTTAATGTTGATTTTCAGTAATCTGAGAGTGGCATGCTAGCCTCACTCAACTCTAATGCAGCTTTTCCTGAGGTCCTGTATATTCCTCCATTCTAATAGCACAGGACACATCCTTCTCCTGTGGAAGTAACACTTTCACAATTTGCAATCAGAGAAATATTCTCCATCCCATCTATGTGTCTTGCACACTGAGCTGGACTTCGATTGTTCCTATTATGTATATAGATGGACAGGCCAGTGGCACGTTCTTTCTTAGTCTTTGGCCTGGCTTGTCCTGGAGGTATTGAAAGAGAATAATTCAATCCTCAGCTGACCCACCATCTTATCATTCTCTATGGTTTTATAAAAAAAAAAAACTTTTTCCAAATGTGGTAGAGAAAACCTTCTATCATTAATTCTTCCTTTACAAAAGACTGAAGGATTAAGATCGCTCTATCAGTGATCTTTTATTCTTCCACTTTGCCAGAAACTAGAAATAAACTTTGTAAAGGTCAGTTCTAGGAAATGCATTTTAAAAGGCAGAAAATTGTATGATAGCTGAATGTATCTTCATTCTAATCTTTTTTTCTGTTTTGCTATAGAAAGAGAGCTTGCCCAAGTTTTCTTTCTCGGGGCTATTTCTTAGTCACCTTTTTATTTTTTTTCTCTTTGACAGCACTTTTGTAGAAAGTTTATCTTTTATTAGCTTTTAGGCCTCCAGTCATCATGCACTGCAAAATCCTTTGGGGCATGTTGAACTTTCATTCTAGTGTTGTCTTTCTCTCTCAAAGCCTATCGCTATCATTTCTTTGAAAGGCTGTCCCCAGCTTAATATCTGAAGGTTAGTCTCTGATAGAACCTTTTAATCATATCAGCAGAGAAGTCAACCAGTAATATTACTATTCCAGTCTCATATTTATGAGTTTAATTAGCTTGGTTAGATATACAGCAGAGAAACTTTAGCCATTAAAGAGAATTTGTTGATAATTATTTAAATTCTTGCCTACTTTTGAACAATATACCTGAAAATGCTCATATTTAAATAATTCAATATAGTGCTAAGAGAATAATTAAAAAACATCTTGATTATTTGTACATATATATTAGGAATATAAATTTATACATTATGACATATTAAATTATATTGTTATATTATTTTCTCTGCAACTTTACACCTGATTTCTACTGAAGAGCTGAACATCAATAGCATGTTATATATTTTCTTTAGTAAATGGGTGCCACTTAAATAAGAAAACACATTGAAAAATCACATAAGGTCACACTCTCAGAAATATTATTGTATTCCTCATGCAGCATTTAAGTGTTATTTAACAATTTAATTAATAACATAAATTAAACATTTATGCTATTACCCTGAGGGTAGTGGTAGTCTTTGAGGCTCATTAGCAGGAGAACACAAAACTGGAAAGATATAAAGGAAGTGTAGTTTTCATTTTGTTGGATTCCAACTAATTTCAGTAAAATAAACCCAGTACTTTTGCCAGCTTTAACTCTCATGGAAGAGTAGACAGTCCTAAATCCAACCTTTTGATGTGGCCATGTATCTATTGCCAAGTTTCTTTTCTTAAGTCCCCTGAAAAAATATGTATGCCAATTAAGCAATATAAAAAAGGGAGGAACTTGTGCCTCATGCCATTTTCTCATTAATTCTAGGAAATGACTGTGGGACTTCTTCCCACTATTATCCAAGAGTTTAAATGACATCTTCCCCCAGTTGACTAAGGTAAAAGTGCCAGGTTTACTTTCATCTTGGATTCTATACCCTGAGCGAAGACCAGACCAAATAGTGCCCTTTGAGGCTGATGATGCCTTTCTTCATAATGTCATCCATTAGCGAAAGGTTTGAGAAAAGGTCAGTCTTACCCCACTGCAAAAGAAAATGTTGGCAATTCATGTAAAGTCACTTCTTGCTGCTTAGAAGTATCTTTATTTCAAGACTTGTTGCAATAATTTTCCCACCAAATAGATTTGGAATACCAAATAATATCATAGAGGTATATTTACAAGTAAATGACATATATTCTTGTATTAAATATTTCATTTAAATATTTTATTTTATTATTTTATTTTTTTTTATTTTTTTTCCAACGTTTTTTTTATTTATTTTTGGGACAGAGAGAGACAGAGCATGAAGGGGGGAGGGGCAGAGAGAGAGGGAGACACAGAATCGGAAACAGGCTCCAGGCTCCGAGCCGTCAGCCCAGAGCCCGACGCGGGGCTCGAACTCACGGACCGCGAGATCGTGACCTGGCTGAAGTCAGACGCTTAACCGACTGCGCCACCCAGGCGCCCCTCATTTAAATATTTTAAATATTTCCTTTAAAATAAAATATTTTTGAAGCATGAAGGAAGAAATCATTAAACAGGGTGGAGATAATAGTCTGTATCAGTCTATATTCAGACAGGAAGCACCACACTCAAAGTGTTAATTGACGTGAATATAAAACAAATAAACAAAACAAACAAACAAAAAACTATTTCCATGATGTGGCTAAGAATAAGAGAATCAATACAGTATCATCAAGTACACAGGGGCTAAGAACAGTGGGAAATCATTAACATCTCTAGGTTTATAGGGCTAAGAGGATGGGGCGATATAACTAGACTCAGAGAAAAGCTGTAGTCTTAGGAGCTCTGTCCACTAACTACTACCACTGTCAAACCATGGCCAGTGAACAGGCCAGGGGAAAATAAAGACCAAATGTTCTTTCCTTCCTCCCTGTGATCTCATAATGTGTACCTTCCAATGACTAGAACAAATGGGAAGCAAGAGTGAAAGGCAGCATTAAATATTAGAATTTTTGACCTCCAAATTGGGCAGAAAAGAATAGAAAACTGATCTGTGGGGAAACAGAGCAAAAACAGTACCCATGTATTTACCTTCTTTGAAACTGAACACACATTTTTTTTTTCCAGTATCTTTGACACTTTTTAAATAGAAGTCAGGAAACAGAGGTCTGCCAAGATGAGAATAGTTTGAAGAAAAGAAATAGTTTTATGGAAAAAGACATTAAACATTTAAGTTGCTCTCTCTATTTAAATGAAATCTTTAGGGGTGCCTGGGTGGCTCAGTTGGCTAAGTGTACAACTTTGGCTCAGGTCATGATCGCATAGGTTGTGGGTTCGAGGTCCGTGTTGGGCTCTGCGCTGACAGCTCAGAGCCTGAAGGCTGCTTCAAATTCTTGTCTCCCTCTCTCTCTGCCCCTCCCCCACTCGCACTCTGTCTCACTCTCTCAAAAATGAATAAACATTAAAAAAAATTTAATGAAGTCTTTATTTAATAATTACATTATTGTATTTTCTCTTCATATTATTGATACCAAAGATGTCCTCTGATAATTATCAACAGAGACTGCCATTGTGATTTGAGCCCCTTGGCATATTAATTATATTCTTACTTCTCAGAGATATTGGAATAACAGAAGTTGTCTCCACATCAAATAACCAGAATGGAATTTTTATTCACTTTATAATTCCTTGCTATGATACTCAAAAATATGAGCAATTCAACTGATATTTATTTGTCCTTTATCCTTAAGTGCTACAACAATGAAAATAGGAAACAACTACACAGATACCTATATTGGAAATCTCACATTATAGAGATCTTAATATAAGAAACACTAAATTTCTCTGATATCTAGGAAAGAGCATCTCATCTTTACTTACTTTTAATTAAGTTTATTACTACTTAAAGGGCATATAATAGTTTTTTTGGAAGTAGAATGTTTAAACATAATGTCTGTTATCAAGTTAAAACTAAGATGAGAGGACTTAAATAAAATATTTCACATTAATACAATTGGGTCAGCAATATAATACCCCCCCAAAAATAATAAACACTATCATAGGAATAAAGCTCACATATTGCAGTTCTTACATGTCCCAACCAGTTCTTTAAATGCTGCTTATTTAGCATGCATCCCTTTGAAAAAAGATCGTATGAATATGCTCTGTGGCCTTGGTAAGGAGCACTCCAAGACTATAAAACAGGTAGAATCAAACTGCAAAACCTGCTGAAACAACCAAAGATTAGCTTTGGGCTTATGGGGAGGAAGACACTGACAAAAACAGCAATCCAGAATCCTCATTCTGTAGCAGTGACCAAATATTGGTATTACTCTTCAAATATCAATTTGAAATTTATCTGCAGTAATTTCTACAATGATCTCATGTGTCTGCTTATGTAAAGTAATAGAAAATTAGCTTCTTTTATTTGTACCTTAAGTCTTGATTAATCTAGACTGCTCTATAATAATAACCTGTTTTTCAAAACTATGTTTCCAGTAGATAGTACCTTGCAGGCACTAGTTTTCTTTTAATTTTATATTTTTAATTTTCATACAGTATAATTCACTTTTTTGGTACAATTCCAAAATCAGGATATCAAACGGCTTCATAACCCTCAAACTACCTTGTATTATCCACTTATGGTCACACACACCACAATGATACATTCTCCATCATTATAGTTTTATTTATTCATGAGTGTCAAATAATCAAATCAAATGAAATCATATTCTTGCATCATGTAAACATTTGAAACAGACTTCTTCCAAACAGCATAATGCTTTTTAGATTCATTCAAATTGTTGCATGTATCAATAATTTGTTGAGTTTTGTGTTGTTTTTAATTGCTTAGTTTGGTATAATTATAAATAGAGCTGCTGTTCACATTTATGTACAGTATTTTTAGGGATCATAACTTTTTATTCTGCTAGATAAAATAGTGGTAATGTTGCTGAGTCATATAGTAAATGCATTTTTAAGCAACTGCCAAACAGTTTTCTAGAGTGTCTGTACCATTTTCCATTCTCGTCGGTATTGGGTGATAAATCTGTTTGTTAAACATCCTCTCCAGTATTTTCTATGGTTAGTATTTTTTATTTCATCTATTTTAACAGATATGTAATTGAACTTATCATGGTCTTAATTTGAATTCTCCCTAATGAAATACTGTCTTCTTGAAGTAGTTGGTTGATTTTTGTAAGTGAAATAATCAGAGTTGGTGATTTCTTTTTTGGAAGATTTTAAAATTAAATGTATATAATAGCTGTAGAATTTCTCTTTTATTCTGGGTTTGTTTTATTCATTTGTGCTTGATAAGAGATGGGTTATTTCGTCTCAGTTGCCAAATGCACATGCCTAGAATGTCCATAGTCCCTTGTTATCCTTCAAATATTTTCACAATCTACTATGACACTGTTTTCATTGCTGGTATTGGTGATTGGTGCCTTCTCTTTTTCTTTCTTAATCTTGCTAAAAGTGTATCAATTATATTGATTCTTTTGCAGAAGCCACTTTTGATTTCACTGTTTTTTCACTAATGTAAGTCTGTTTTAAATTTCATTGACCTCTTCTCTTCATTATTTCCCCTCTTCTGATAATCTGGATTTATTTTGTTCTTTTTCTCCTTTATTCTAAGTATAAATTTAGATTATTGATTTGAAATATATTCTAATACAAATATTGAACACTATAAATTCCCCTCTATGCACTGGTATAATCACATCATACAAATTTTGGTATGTTATGTTTTTGCTTAGTTTAAAATACTTTCTTATGGCTCTTGACATTTTTCTCTTTAACTGTATAAATTATGTAGAAGTATGTTGAGTTTTCTAGTTTAATTCCATTAAGGCCAGAGACACACATTTTGATTCTATTCTTTTAAAAGTGTTATTTATTTATTTATTATTATTATTATTATTTTTTATGATGCAGGGTAAGGTCTATTTTGGTGAATGTCTCATGTGTCCTTGAAAAGAATTCATATTCTGTGGTTGTTGGTTATTCTTCTTCTTTAAATATCAATTCATTTCAGATGGTTGGTGGTGGTGTTCATTTCTTCTATATTCTTGATTTTGTGTCTTTTGGTTCTATAGCTAATTGAGAGAGGAGTATTGATTTCTCCATCTATAATTAAAGATTAGTCTATTTCTCTAAGTTCTGGAAGTCTTTTGCTTTAAATATTTTGAAGGATATATATATATATATATATATATGCATTCATATTTAGAAATGTTATATCTTTGCTGATTAGATTCAGATCCATGAATGTGCATGTTGGGGCTCCACCCAAGGGTTTATAGACAACTTTATGGGGCTTATTGGCTGAGCTCCACCCTGTTAAAGCACTCCTTGGTATTTTAGGTTCCCTGGGAATCCCGTTTACTTTCATTGGAGAGACAGTGGGGATTTGTTTACCCAGCTCTGTCACACAGTTCCACAGATTCACCACATCTGAAGGAAGCTGTCATCATCAAAAGACAAAGAGACAAAATGCCACGTGGGTTTGCAGCGACACTTTTTGGAACACAGTTGCACCAATCAAAGAGGAAAGTTTTCCTCCTCAGAGTTTTGGTTCCTATGACTTCCCACTGCCACCTTTGCTGCCATGTTTTGTAATTGGTTGGAAGCTGAAGCATGAGAAAATAGAGAAAATTAACAGGGGAGGAGGGTGGATTCTGCATTCCTTCTAAGTGTCAGGAGGTCCTTTTTCCACATCCTGAGTCCAAACTACAGTGCTTTCCTAGAGATGTTTTTGTCTGCACCAAATGCCACTTCTGGGCTTCCTATTGTAGTGTGTTGAAGCTAGAGAATACGGAAGGAAAAAAGTGGTGAACTTGCTGTTGATTTGGTGTTACTTTGAATTCTGATATCTTCCCCAACTTGCCTATTACAATTTGCTTTCTGGAGTCCCCTCAAAGATATTATATATCCTGTCCAGGTTTTACAGTTGCATCCATTGAGAAAGAAAGGATAGAAGCACTTATTCATCTTATCACACACCCTCACTCCACACACTGAGAACTGAACATGATTAACTAACAAAATTAAGAAAATATAATAAAGACCAATAAAATGTTATTTTGGAGGATTTTATCGCACTTCTGCTATATTCTGTTGATACTAATTACTTCTATTTGTATTGTTTGTATATCACCTTTTAGTTTACAAAATCTTATCCAATAAATCTTTCCTACCTTAACACTGTTCAGTAAAAAACTAAACCATTTGAAATAGTTTGATCGGGCTTCATGATACAGTGTAACACATTTTCTACAAGGATTTTCAAGAATCATGTAATGAAAATCAATTCAAAATATAGATTTGGATGAGCAATTATTTCTTTTCTTCCTTGTTTTCACAGATGAAATTATATAATTCCATAAGTATATTTTAGTCAACAATCTTTTTGTTATATAGTTATATAATGGAAATGTGATCGTTGCTCTTTATATTATAGTAAGTCTACTAGAACTGTGATTAATCAACTAGTAATAGTAATCTGTGTTAGCTTTTTCCCCACTTTCCTGGCAATATTGTTATAAGCAAATTAAGGAGTAATTTATTTAATGACATAATGACTTAGTAACATCAAACTCAAATTATTTTTTAAAGTTTTCAATATATATGGTGTTTGTTAAAATAAAACTTTCTGTTTAAAAGACAAGAGAAATATCAGATGGTTTCCAACACAATTCCTACATTCCTAATTAGTGAAGATCTATGTATAAAAAGAAAGAGTTTTTTACTTTTTTAGTAAGGGCTGGTTTTAACTTAAAGTTGAATAAGACTGATAGCAGAAGTAGAACTTAAAGCAATTAGTCTGAATATTATAATATTTTTTCTGAATATATTTTGTGAATTTTTTCTACTTGCAACAAAAACATCATGAAATAAAATTTAAATTGCAGATTAAATCTAAAGAAAAATGCTTCTTTCATAAGACAACTTATGCCAATGACTTTAACCTTAGAGATTTGGGTGATCAGATTTATTACCATTAATATATAAATTGGACAATTGATACTCGGACATACCCATACACAAATAAATTTAAAAATTTATTGAATTAATTTGACAAATTATGTAAATAAAGTAAAAAAGCTCTTACAATGAAAACAAACTTTCAACTTTTACATTTTATTAGAGTGGTTTCCAGATTTCTAAACATAAAATTTTTTTTTGATTTTTTTAAACTTTTATTTATTTTCTGAGAGACAGAGAGAGGCAGAGAGCGAGTGGGGGAGGAGCAGAGAGAGAGAGAGGGAGACAAAGAACCCAAAGCAGGGTCCAGGCTCTGAGCTGTCAGCACAGAGCCCAACACAGGACTTGAACCCACGAACCGTGGGATCATGACCCGAGCCAAAGTTGGATGCTTAACCAATTGAGCCACCCAGGCACCCCTAAACATAAAATATTTTTAAGTAGGCTAGCTACAGTTTGTTCAGGATTTGTTCAGATTTATTTTGAGGACTTTATAAATCGCCTTTCTTTTACTACTCTATTTTTTTTTTTTTTTTTGCCAATAAGAAGTAAACCCTTACTAAATCTGTATCTTGAAGGTAATAAAAATAAAATACCCACACAATTCTTTTAAGAGTTTCTATTGATCTCTGTGAATTTTTTCTAGATTTCTAGCAAGTAGTGTCCTCTTAGAACCACTGCAGGTATAATGTTGGATCACTTTAATATCTGTGAAGAAGTTAGTAGATATATAATTTAGTTCTTCTTATAGATTTTTGAAGAGTGTGAACCTATTTTATTTCTTAGCACATTCCAGGTTGTTAGTTAAAATAATGGACTGCAGGTGAAAATAAATAAGTTAGTCTTTCATTTCGAACTCCTCTATAATACAAGACTGAATAATGAACATTATAGTATATACAGAAAGAGGGAAAAAAAAATGAAACATTTTTAGGTTGTTAATAGTTGTCAGTTATAACCAGTCTAAAAGGTGGCACATTCTACTAGATTTAAAAAACAAACAAACAAACAAACAAACAAAAACCTCTCCATTATGAATAACATATTTTGGGTTTGAAAGATACAGCAGGAGGTTATAGGATATCTTAAAGGTGTGTGTGAAAACAAGAGACACAAAAACACCATGGGTAACCCATGACCTTCTGTCTGTTTTTACTTACTCTTAGTGAACAGAAATTGCTCAAGGTTCATAGTTTCATGTTAATAGTTTTTTTTTATTCCAGTGTAGTTAAAAATACAGTGTTATATTAGTTTCAGGTGTACAATATAGTGATTCGACAATTCCATATATTACTCAGTGCCCATCAAGATAAGTGCACTCCTAATCCCCTTCATCTATTTCATCGATTCCTACACCCAACTTCTCCCCTCTGGTAACCATCTGTTTGTTCTTTATGGTTAAGAGTCTTTTTTTGTTTGTTTGTTTGTTTGTTTGTCTCTTTTTTTCCCTTTGTTCATTTGTGTTGTTTCTTAAATTTCACATATAAATGAAATTATATGGTATTTGTCTTTCTCTGACTGACTTATTTTGCTTAGCATTATACTCTAGATCCATCCATGTTACAAATGGCAAGATTTCATTCTTTTTTATGGCTGAATAATATCCCACTGTGTGTGTGTGTGTATCCCACACCACCTCTTCTTTATCCATTCACCTAATCAATAGACACTTGGGCTGCTTCCATAATTAGGCTACTGTAAATAATGTTGCAATAATATGGAGAGTGCAAACATCCTTTCTAATTAGTGTTTTTATATCCTTTGGATAAATACCCAGTGGTGTGATTACTGCATGATACAGTAGTTCTATTTTTAATTTTATGAGGAACCTCCATACTGTCTTCCACAGTGGCTACACCAATATGCATTATCACTAACAGGGCACTATGGTTCTGTATCCCCCACCTCCTAACCAACAGCTGTTCTTTCCTGTATTTTTGATTTTAGCCATTCTGACAGGTGTGAGGTAATAACTCATTGTGGTTCTGATTTTTATTTCCCTGATGATAAGTGATGTTGAGCATCTTTTCATTGTCTGTAAACCATCTGTATATCTTCTTTGGACAAATGTCTGTTTATGTCTTCTGCTCCTTTTTAATTGGATTATTTGTGGGTCTTTTCTTTTCTTTTCTTCTTTTCTTTTCTTGTCTTTTCTTTTTTTTTTTTTTTTTTTTTGGTGATGGGTTATATAAGTTCTTTATATATTGGATATTAACCCTTCATTGGATATGTCATTTGCAAATATATTCTCTCATCCCATCCCATAGGTTGTATTTTGGTTTTATTGATTTTTTTTTTCTTTGCTGAGCGGAAGCTTTTTATTTTGATGTAGTCTCAATAGTTTACTTTTGCTTTTTTTCCCCTTGCTTCAGGAGATGTATCTAGAAAAATGTTGCCACAGCCAATGTCAGAGAAGACACTGCCTGTGCTCTCTTCTAGGATTTTTTCTGGTTTTTCAGGTTTCACATTTAGGTCCTTAATCTATTTTGAGTTTGTTTTGGGGTATGGTGTAAGAAAGCGGTCCAGTTTCATTCTTTTGCATGTTGCTTTCCAGTTTTCCCAAAATCACTTGCTGAAGAGACTGTCTTTTTGCCATTGCATATTCTTGCCTCCTTTGTTGAAGACTAATTGACCATATAGTTGTGGGTTTATTTCTGGGCTTTCTATTTTGTTCCATTGATCTATGTGTCTATCTTTGTCCAGTATCATACTGTTTTGATTACTATAGCTTTATAATATATCTTGAGATCTGGAAATGTGATACCTCCAGATTTTTCAAGATTTCTTTGTCTATTCAGGTTTTTTTGTGGTTCCATACAAATTTTAGGATAGTTTCTTCTAGTTCTGTGAAAAATGCTATTGTATCTTGATAGGGATTGCATTAAACGTGTAGACTGCTTTGGGTAGTATAGACATTTTAACAATATTTGTTCTTCCAACCCATGAGCATGGAGTGTCTTTCAATTTCTTTGTGTTGTCTTCAGTTTTGTTCATCAGTGTTTTATAGTTTTCAGAGTACACGTCTTTCACCTCCATGGTTAAGTTTATTCTTAGGTATTTTATTATTTTTGGTGCAACTGTAAATGAGATACTTTTCTTTCTCTTTCTGCTGCTTCTTTATCATGTATAGAAATACAATAGATATCTGTACACTTATTTTGTATCCAGCAACATTTCCAAATTCATTTATCAATTCTAGAAGTTTCTTGATGGGGTCTTTAGGATTTTCTATATGTAGTATCATGCCAACTGCAAATAGTAACAGTTTTATTTTTTCCTTGCCAACTTGGATGCTTTTTCCCCTTTTTATTGTCTGATTGCTGTGACTAGGATTGCCAGGATTATATTGAATAAAAGTGGTGAAGAGTGAACATCCTTGTTTTGTTTCTGACCTGAAGGGAAAAACTCTCTTAAAGATGCAATCCATGAGAAAAGTTCAAAGGATATTTTATTATTGTCATTATGTTTGGTGAAAGAGCTTGGCCTCTATAATCCACATAGAGTTGAATTTCAATATCAAGTTTTCAGTTATTTGTGACCTTTGATAAATCTCAGATTTTTCAACCAAAAGTTAGTATAATAGTATTTACATCATATGGTCATTACATTGGTTTAAAATGTAGTTGAAAGCACTAAAACAATCTAGAATGGAGCAAAGAATTTTTTAAAGCATCAGGTTTATTCATGCCATTCATGTTTTGTTTAATAGCAATTGACAAAATAATCATTAAAGTGCAATGGGTGCTATGATAATTTGGATTCATGCTCACAACTAGCTCACCCTAAAAGAGGTTGGCAACGTTCAAGAGGAAAGGAAGTGATTTCAGAAGCAATGAAGCACAGACATAAAGAAGCTGATAAACTTTAACCTGACTTGCCAATGAATTCTAAATTGAACTTGGCAGTGTCTACTTCTCAGCTGAACATAACAGTATAGAGATAATGAGTATGTAAAGCATCAGAAAGTCTTTAAACTTTTTCCCCTATTACAAAACATATAACATATATGTACATGCATGAATGATATAGTCCTATGAATTCACCAGATTACAAGATGTTGAAGAGCTAAAAAAAAAAGACAACAAGATATGTCAATTTCTTGTTCTATCCCTTTTCTTCTTCTATCAAAGAAAGTTCATTGAATTGTGCATGACAGCAAGTGTAGCTATTATATGGACCATTTATAAGCACTCCAATTAAAAAAAATGAAATAACTTGTACAATTGAATAATTTAACTGTAATTATTACAATAATATTTATCAAAGCCACAATGGAGTGTGATGACAAGTTAAGCACCACTACTTAAAGGACAGAGGCATATTAGGTGTCATATAATTTTAAAATCCTATTTTTTGTATTATTTCATTTTATCATTATTATTTACTATAGTTTATAAATAGCAGCATTTTATAATGTATGGAATTATTACTCTGATTGCATAATATCCCATTTACCTAAATCCATTCAGACTGCTGAGCTATACTATCTACTGAAAAGAATGGCAACTAGTGACAACTTCTTTGACTTGTATATTTAATTAGATCCTGAAGTACTTATATCATCAGTGTTTGTATTCTATTTTTTAAAATTTTCATTTAGCTCTTTTAATTCATGTCTTTAAGACTAATGTTGAATTCAATTCCAGGACAAATTAAATTAGAGTGTGAAGCCCCCACCCTGTATCAGTATAATGCATCTATGAATAATGTAGGTCCTGCTGCCCCTGACTATATATAGAGCTCTTAGATAACATAGCTTCCCATAGTGACTACCTCTTAACTGAGGTTTGCCAGGAAAGGTCAAGGAGAACAGCTTCACTGGATCTCTTTTATCCTTATCATCAACACCATTATGGTGAGCTGAATCAGTTTCAGTTTTGCCCTTTTTTAAAAGTCACTGACACAGCAAAGAAGCTGATGTTTTGACAAGCATAGCACATCAGAACTACCAAACAGAGGAAAAGATACTCCTAACACTATTTTTATAGAATGAGGAAATCTTAAAGAATTTTAAATCATTTCCCAAGAGGATTCTGTCAATCATTTGTTAACCAATGTCATAAGTGAACATAAATGCTTTCTTTTTAAGTTAATCAGTACTCATACATTCAATATTCACTCAAAAAATATTTACTTATGCCTGTTGAGGGTCAGATACTCTGCTGGGCATTATATCCCTCAGCTGTCTTTGAGTTGAGGAGGATTTCTCAAGTCAGAGGATATCAAAGCAGTTAGGGAAAATACCTTCATTTGAATACAAAGAATGAAGAAATGCACCTGAAAAATTTAATCTATTAGTCTCAATCAAAAATGTTAACGTGATTCTGTATACATATTATTCTTTGGGAAAACACTTAAAAATCACATCCAAAGCTGGATGACCAGACAAATTGACATTTACCAGCCTCAGTATGATAGATATATTCATACCATGCTACTTCTTTAGCATTTTAAGATTTTGCTATTTTCTTTTTTGGCATATATATGTTCAGAATAAGTTTTTAATGATTTGTCTGCTTTTTGATTTGCTTGCTTTATAGAGGGAAGCGATAGCTATGTACACCAGGTGTTTTGCTTCAGGGAAGTGATGGTTGGCTAACTGCTGTTCTCAGAGGTTGCTTCCACTCAAACCCTATGTATTGCAGGTAGGGAGCTGGACCAAGCATAATTCTTACGACAGCAATTTTCAGCAAATTGTTCTGCTAAATAGAAATATATTACTTGAAGCCTGGAAAAGTGATGATAAACCTGACCCTTCAGCCCTACTTTTAAAGGTCATTTTGGTTAAACGTAAGCAAATCGTGGTACAAAGTACCTTTTACTTGCTGTTTCTCACTTATATCTCCCCTCATACCTCATTATGCTAATGTAATGACTTATTTGACAGAGTAGTTTCATCCATAATCTTGGAAATATATAATGGATTTAATTTTCAAGGTTATATTTTCAGAAAACTATTAATGTCCCTTTCAAAGTCATTGAGACTGAATTATGTTTCAGCAAAATATTAAGTACATTAAAGGTTCCTCTTAGATTTGAGTAAAGCCAATTGGCAATCCAGTTGCAATTATTTAAGAGCTTTGAGCCCTGAATTGTTAGACTTATTATGAATTATCCATGCTAACCATTATCTTGAAAAATTAAACTTCTCTGCCACATTCAAACTTCATCAAATACTGTCACCAAAATAACTATAGGTTCTCTTTTTAAACTGTCAGAGCTTTTCATTTTTAAATGTTTATTAGATAATGATCCTTAAATATTCAGGAAATCTTACCTGAATTGAATAAGATTGCCTCCTGCTAAAAAGTGACTTTTCATTTCCAGGAGAAAACAAGTATACCATCTCCTCCATCTGCATCATGTAACCAGAACCACTCACATTTATGTACATGATATTGAAAAATAACTAGCACTATATTATTCTAATAATTATTGGGCCTTATAATTAAGCATTAAAACCTCTTCAGTCTGGGAATGGTTTTCACCAATATTCTGGCCAAAAGCTCCATAATGAATACATATCATCTGGAGGAAGTATCTACTAAAGGTCCTATGAAAACAATCTCAGTGATTCTTAACCAATAAGACACCTGTTAGAATCAGGTTTGCACAGAGATTTAGATTTCTCTTGTTATAGTTACCCTACTGCTCATCCTAGGAAATGATATATTTATGACATGGCAGAATATGTAGTTGGTATGACCTGGAGTAAATAATATCAGACTCATGTGTGCTTGACTTAACTCTTTAAGCTCTTGTGTCATTCTTGATACCTTACAAATAGCTGGCCTCTTCCATTTAGAACCTTATTGTCTGAAAGCACAAACAAAAACACACAAGAAAGTGTATTTTAATGCCAAAAAGATGACATTAACCAATAGAAGAGGGTTAAAAATCTTCATCACAGGTAAGTGGTAGTGAAGTAAATTTTGATAAGGTTGAGTATCATTTATCATGTGTCCTTCTAACTCAAAGAGGTTCTTTTATTACTTCAAAACTTGAGTAGGTATGGAAACTCTGTTTTGATAAGTCAAAAAGGCCCAACCTGTGGAACCTGTGTACCTGGCTGAAACATTATGCACCTGCAACTAAGAAAGGGAATTAAAAACAAACCAGAAAAGCATAAAACAAAACATAAATACTATATATTTAGAGCCTCTGGCATAGGCATTTAAAACAGAAGGACAGGGATAGAAATAAGATGGCCAGGCCAGCCCATGAGAAGGAATAAGGGAAAAATTCAGAAGCTTATTTATGTGATTACCAGTCATTTGTTTTTTTTTAGAATACAATAAAAATCAACTGAGTATCTAAGTGAAAAGGGATTTATTATAAAGCATTGGGTAGTTCCCAGAACCGCAAAAATGCTAGAGAAAATGACTAGGAGTTCAGACAGGCTGGACAGCTTAATATACACCAGATCATTACCCAGGGCCGGTGTAGTTATAGAGTCACCACAATGAGCACCTTTACTGCCAGACACAGGCTGCTGGGTTGCTGGACTCTCACCTCCTTGTTATTACTATGTCAAAAATCTGTTTTTCTCTATATTTCTGTGAAGAGGAGCATACAGTTGACTGTGCATCTGAATACATCCGAATACACTGAACATCTGAGTGTGCTTCACATGCCAGGATACTGAGAATTATCAGCCTTCTTTTAACATCTTCAATGTGTTTGAGTGTAATTCATCACATACACCACACACAGACAAGGACATTCAGACATATTTTTTTTTTCTATTGGGAATTCTAGTTCCTGTGTGATATTTTACTTTCCTAGTGCAATGCTGAGTTGCCCTGATCCTATTCAGGGTCCTTCCACCTACCAATTCTTATTGTGCTACCTGTGGAAAACATATGAAATTGAGAATTTCTTCCTTGCTTGACTCCATGCCCATCGCAAGTAGAATTTAGTTCTATTCTGCCTTCTCTCTGGGTATTTCCAGTGTCTGTCAGTGGACCAGAATCATACTTGTACATCGTCTTACAGATGTTGGAGGCCAATCCTAACTTTCTTTAAGTTAAAAGCCTCAGGTTATAAACAATGACTCCACTAACATTTTTTCAAGTTTACATATTTATTTTGAGAGAGACAGACAGAGACAGAGACAGAGAGAGAGCACAAGTGGGGAGGAGCAGAGAAAGAGGAAGAGAGAAAATCCAAAGCAGGCTCTGTGCTGTCAGTGCAGAGCCCAATGCAGGGCTCAAACCCATGAATCATGAGATCATGACCTAATCAAAATCAAGAGTCAGGTGCTTAACCAACTGAGCCACGCAGATGCCCCTCCACTAACATTCTTTAAGTTATATCTCCTCTGAGCAAGGTATAATAGTCTACCTGTTCAAGACAAGGTAACACAGAAGCAGTAGGGCCACCAAAGCTTCGCTGAATACACACTTCATCACATACACCACACACCCAACATTCACATATTTTGAAGAGCCAGTAAATCAGAAGAAGTTTCCTTCTATCAGTTCAAAAATCTAATGATGAGGGGCTCCTGGGTGGCTCAGTTGGTTAAGTGTCCAACTTCAGCTCAGGCCATGATCTCACAGTTCATGGGTTTAACCCCCCCACCGGGCTCTGTGTTGACAGCCTCAGAGCCTGGAGCCTGCTTCAGATTCTGTGTCTCCCTCTCTCTCTGCCCCACCCCTGCTCACACTCTGTCTCCCTCTTTCTCAAAAATAAATAAACATTAAAAAATTTTTTTAAAAACAATGATGATTTAATAAGAGAGAAATTATAATGCCGCCTGCTTTTTTATTGGAAAAAGTTTCTTCATAATTCAGTAGTAAATATCATTGAATAATACCATTTAAAACATATAAAATTGCAATAAATGCATGATTTATGCTTACATTAATATTCATTACTTAAAAACAAAGGCAATTTTTTTTTTGCAAAATGGAATTTAGTAGAAAAATCTACATATTTCCCCTCAATAACACCCCAAATTACTCTCCTCAACACTAATATGTCAGATAAGGATTTAAAATTTATTAACAAATTTACCAAAGAATTTTTTTTCAAATAATTTTATGCATTAGAGCAAGCAACAATATAAAGACAAAATTATGAGTAATAAAAACATCTAAATATTAATTTAAAACCATTTGAGGCACATCATGAAACAGACACAGAAATAATAGCTTGGGCAAATGCTTACTTCTAGAATTAGTCTGTCAAATCCCCTATAGGGAATGATGACTTAAGCCAGAATGAAGGAAAAATCAGTGAAGTAGAAAAAATGGAGTTGAGCCTTTCAGCCAGCTGACAGTGTTATGATTAAATCTGACATACAGTAATCTAGAAATCAAAACTGCAAACTAGTTAGCACCAAAACAAATATTATAACTTTAGAAAGATCAACCTGAAGACAAGTAAAGTCAAGTGTTGATAAATTGAACATATACACTGGAAAGAATAAAAGCTGTTTCAATTTAAAAGCAAAAAGTGGTTTCCTTCAATAAGAGTTAAGATGCTGAACAAAACTATAGCATAAGCCACATGTATGTTATTATGCTTGTGTGTCTTTGCTGTAGATTTTGACTCAACTAGGAAAGTAGCAAAGAAAAATGAAATAAAATAATGAGCTCTAAGAAATAAAAAAACACAAAAGACATAACAGAATAAGAGCTTATTTTGAGTTAATAATTTTAAAAAAAGTTAAAACTGTAAATAGTTAATAAATAGCAATTGAAATATATAAAACTTATCTCCAAGTGAAGTTAAATCCATTTTATTTAAGAATAAGGGATCAATGAAGAAAGAAATTAAGCCATTCTAAGTTGGAGTGGGAAATTAAGTTACTGAGGGCAGCAAATGAGAGTAGGTGATGGATTACTACTTTCATTACGTTTGGGAAAAGGGATATTAAAACTATATCACTGGTGCAGTTTTGTACTTGTGGTGCCTGAGATGAGTTGAAATAAGGTCTAATGAGGTAGAAATATGTTTGCCAAAATATTCCATGTCATATATGAACAAATTATCACAACACCTGAGACATTTTTCTAAACCATCATGCAGTTTAACTATTAGGTGGGAGAAGGGATATGGAAAGGAATGAGAAGGAATTGTTTCTGAACAGAAAACTAAAGTTAGAAATATTTTAATTTACTTTCAATAAGCATGTGGTATAAAGCACTGATCTTAGAATATGAAAAGTGCTCTATAAATGTAACAACAACAACAGCTAACCAATCAACAAAACAAACAGAGTAACAACATTAATAACACTATCAGAAACTTGAAAAATAACAGTCAATATGATATACTGACGGAGAACCTAGGAAATGGATTTATACTCTTGCCCTACTATTACATATTCCAGTAGACAATTCCCTTAACTCCATCAAACCTTAGATTTTTATTTCTTTTTTTTTTTAAGTTTATTTATTTATTTGATAAAGAAAGGGAGAGAGAAAGAATGCAGATGGGAAGAAAGAAGGAGGAGAGAGGGAGAATACCAAGCATGTGGGGCTTGAACTCACAAACTGTGAGATCATGACCTGAGCTGAAATTAAGAGTCAAATGCTTAACCAACCAAGCCACTCAGGCACCCCAGACTTTTTATTCTTTTTAAAAAAAAATTTTTTTTTATTTTTTTTTTCAACGTTTATTCATTTTTGGGACAGAGAGAGACAGAGCATGAACAGGGGAGGGGCAGAGAGAGAGGAAGACACAGAATCGGAAACAGGCTCCAGGCTCTGAGCCATCAGCCCAGAGCCTGACGCGGGGCTCGAACTCCCGGACCGCAAGATCGTGACCTGGCTGAAGTCGGACGCTTAACCGACTGCGCCACCCAGGCGCCCCAAGACTTTTTATTCTTAAAATGAGTGTGGTTCAGTAGCTATCCTTGTCCTATTTTGCCTCTCAGCACTGAGACAAGCCCTAATTGCAGAAACAGCCACCCACTCTTCATCAAGAAACTTGACTGTATTTATTATGTTGGATACTTTGAGATGCAATTAACCAAAACTCACACAGTCAACTGCAAATAGTACAAGGATTTTAAAGGATGCATAAGGAAGACACTACCTAATAGGTATCCAAAGACAGACATAGTTTGGAGGCTAGTAGATATGTAGTACAGTTTAATCAGAATATATCTATCAACAATACTACGGCGCTATCATCATGAGGTGATGGGGCTTAGTATTAGATTTGCTGCAAAAAATAGAACTCACCATACTGGGTAAGTTCATTAGGTGCTCACACCTTCATATTATGGCCTCACGGCCAGCCTCTCCCATGAAGAACTGCTCCTATGGGTAGAGCCATTTGGTTATCACCAGCAGATTGAATTGGACCTTGAAAATTATCTTTACAAACTCTTTATCTCTCAGGTATGGATCCAAGGTCAGTTTTTGTTTTTGTTTGTTTTTTCAGGGTGTTTATATACTACCAATGATATCTTTTCCCATCACAATTCTGATAGGTGGAGAATAAGTGCAAAGTTGGCTAGCTAGATGGGATTTTAGTATTTTTAGATCAATTATTCAAACAACGTAGGTATAACCCCAAATAGTGTACTTTCCAAATACTACAGTGGATAATGTAGACTGAAGCCAAACTGAGGCTTTACACTCTCACCAGAATCTACTCTGAGCCTATAAACTCAAGAAGCTGCATAACAAACATCATGGGATCACATCTTGAATATTAATAACTAGAGCTAATGGAGTTCATGTGGTCCCTTGAAGACATCATGTTCTCTCACACCTCTATGCATTCCTGTATTCTTTTTCCTTTGCCTGAAATGCACTCTCCCACCAGTTCATCTGCCAAATCATTCTTTATTCCTCAATTCTCAGTTAAAGGTCCTTCTACATTGTGAAATTTCTTTATTTCTTCCAACAAATATGGGTATTTACTGACCAGGCTAACATCATATAGATCCTTCTAATTAATTAAACTGATTTTCTGTCCTCTAGTTGTATCCCATGTTGTTAATGTCAAGAATCTAGACTTTTAATCTTTTTATACCTCTGCAACCACCACAATGGATAGCCCAGAGTAGATGTTTAAAAAAAGAACTGTTTGTTGCTTAGGATATTCTGTGGAAATATTCCTATTTTCTAATCCAGAGGAGAGACTACTGCATGCATGAAAGGAAATCATCTATATGTGGTACAATCTAATAACCAACAAGTGAGATTAATATTAAAACAAAACATTTATTTAAATTTTTTCTTTATTACTTAAGTTATTTGTTTTTTGCATAGTAACAATTTTGTAACATTCTAAAAGTATTTTCATTATTGATCCTTTAATACTTTTTAAAGTCATACAAATAAGAGAACTTTGTTTATTCTGATGCAAGTTTTTACTAAATTAATAAGAAAAAGAAATTGAATAGGTCAGACAGCCAATGGGTATTGAGTACCTACATTGTTTCTGGCACTAGGAAATAATTACATATGACTCATAACTTATAAATTTTATGGATATTTAAGTGATCAATATTTGAAATATTAGATAATATGAGATTAACAATAATATGGTTTAAAATGCAATGAAAAAAAATGGCAACCAAAGAAGGCTGCAGAACCCTTAAAAAATAAGTCTGCTCTTCTTGGGGAAAAAGAAGGAGGCATAATTTGATGCTTTTATTATTTGGTGGGCAGCTAAACCTTAAGCAAAGCAGAAAATACACTATTTCCCCCCCAATACATGAGGATTATTTAGCTCAACGGAAAATATGGATCACCTTGTTAAAAGAAGAAATTTTCCCTTTTCTAAATGGATTTACATCATACAACTATGCCAAAAGTAATGCCTGTTTGAGGACTGCACGTACTTCATTTATCTTTTTTTTTCCAACTTGTATTTATTTCGGGGACAGAGAGAGACAGAGCATGAACGGGGGAGGGGCAGAGAGAGAGGGAGACACAGAATGGGAAACAGGCTTCAGGCTCTGAGCCATCAGCCCAGAGCCTGACGCGGGGCTCGAACTCATGGACCGCGAGATCGTGACCTGGCTGAAGTCAGACGCTTAACCGACTGCGCCACCCAGGCGCCCCAAGCACATACTTCATTTAAAAGAACACCAAACGGCTAAAGAATCAATCTGCCTATAGTAGTTGGTGATGGTAGTGCCAATAATGAAATCCAACAAGGTGTCACATCTGCCCTTGACCCAAGAGAGAGTCACTGGAACCTGGATAAGATGATTCCCCTCCCTGGTACTACTCCTCACTGGCCCTCCAGGTGATTTCTAAAAGTAACTCATTCAGACTACATGAATCACAACATATCAGCACAAATAGATCTAGCCAGTGAGCCCCTTCTTCTGGGCAAGGTTGTGTTTAGTTGAAAGCTGTGTCATTTTCCTATGGGGTTAGAAAGGGTAAATATTTTCAGCAAAATAACTGATGAAGAAAGGCTTCCACAAGGAAGCAGATAAGAAACTGAGAGCTGGCATGCCTCAAAGTAGGGACACCTGGGAGAGAAACCCTTCTTGATGAATTAACCTTCAGCTGCCTTCTCCTGTAAACTGGAATTGCAGTCTGAATGAATCTGAGGCACAGAGAGGCAAAATTATTCACCCAAGGTTGAGTGTGGTTTCAAATCCAAGTAGTCTGAATTTAGGTCTTACTTCCCTCACCACTTTGTACTCAACCTTTCCTTTTCAAATTATAGATTTCCTTTATACATTGTAATTTCTCTCTGAAATTGCCCTACCTGTTGCCTTAAGGAAAGCTTTATTTGTTGGTGGAATTGCCTAAAGAAACAACACAGGAGGGAAATGGGACCTTAACTACACTTTCTTCTTAAAAGCTCCAGTGCAAGGTGGCAAAAGCTTAGAGTGCCCAGTACTCAGTTCCCAGAAGTGAGCAATGGAGTAGGAGGGCAGTGTATGGAGATAGAGGGAATAGTGAGGAGCTAACCTCATTGCTAAGGAAATACTCCAAGGTATATAGGCTCGAAATGGATCAATATTTAAGCCCAGAGAGCAAGAAGAAAGTCTTCTCTGAAATAGGAAGTGGAAGAAAGCCCAAATCTCTGGATTTAAAAAAAAAAAGTATATGAACAATTTTCAAATGAAAAATCAATAATTTTTCAAAGAAATCTTTAATTCCAGAAGAGAGTTTTGTTTTTATTTGTTTTTAAGAAAGGAATAGCTTGAAGATGAAGTCATAGGGAGGTAGTTTGTGAGTTAGTCCTCAACTATGAACATTGATATGTCTGTACCAGATATGATCAATATCCTACAAAATGGTGCCCAATTGTATATCCACTCAAAAAAACTTGAAAAGTTCTGAAACATGAGATTCTGGTTTATGTGATATAATGACAATTCATGCACAGCCACATAGATTTAAAATCTGAAAAAAAAAGAGATGTCCATCATTGGTAGATAGATAAATAAATTGTAGCATATTCATATGATCGACAGTAATCGCATCATGAGTAGTTGCAATGAGAATGAACAAGCTACAACTACATACAAGAGCATGGATGAATCTGACAAACAATGTTAAGAGAAAGAAACCAGAAACAAAGAAGTACATATTTTGAAGCTATATTTATGTAACAACAAACCAGACAAAACTAACCTATGGTGTTTAGTTAGGATAGCTCTTAACCTTGGGTACTGGGGAAAACTGCATCTGAAGAGGAGAATAGGAGGGTTTGGGATGTAATATTCTTTTTTTTTTTTTTTTCAACGTTTATTTATTTTTGGGACAGAGAGAGACAGAGCATGAACGGGGGAGGAGCAGAGAGAGAGGGAGACACAGAATCGGAAACAGGCTCCAGGCTCTGAGCCATCAGCCCAGAGCCTGATGCGGGGCTCGAACTCATGGACCGCGAGATCGTGACCTGGCTGAAGTCGGACGCTTAACCGACTGCGCCACCCAGGCGCCCCTGGGATGTAATATTCTACCTTTGCCCTAAGTTGCAGTTACATGTATGCTCAATTTCTAAAAATCCACTGAGTTTTACACCAATTATTGTGTGTGTGTATGTGTGTGTGAGTGTCTTATGTGTCAATAAAACAAGTTAAATATTTTTGTATATAATCTTGAACTGAGATGAGTCTAGTCCAGCCTAAATGTGTTATCTATCATTCATTTCAAGCAGATCCAATAAACGAGTTTCCTCTTTGGCAAGATTTAAACTGATAATGGAGGGGAAAAAATAGAGAGAAGAAGAGAAATAGATACTGCGATAATTAGAAATCTAATTAGCTCTGTATTTTAATACAATTGGATACAATTATCTGTGCCCTAAAATACAAAACATTATTCTTTTGTCAGATAACTGATATTTTAAACTGCTAAACTTCTATGGGGAAAAAATATATACCTCATTCAAAATTCTTATTTTTTACTTCTCTATTAATATAGAGTCTTTGTAAATGAATTTGGATTCTTCTGAAAAATTCTATCCTGTAGTCTTTTCTAACATCTGAAGGAAGTTGACAGTATTATTCACACACTTATTAGACAGAAACTGGTAGGTAAATACATAAAACAAGTCCCTAGAGAATAATATTTGAAATAACACATTTTATATATTCCTTTTATCTTAGCTGAAAATATTTTTTCTTATAAGAATCTGTCCACATTTTGTGACATGCTTTGCCCAGAGAATGTCTGAGCATAACATTTATTTCAAGATTGCTAATCAGGCATGCATGCTATTGTGGTTTATATATCCAATTTGATTTACCCACTCAGGCAAATGTAAGGGCATCAATGCACTTGAGCAAGCTTTCTCCCTCTTTAAATACCCTATGGTCAATAACTTCTTAGTTAATCTCATTGCACTGGGTAAAACAGTTCCCTCCTAAAATTACCTCAAGAAGAGGGTGACAAGCACTTTAAGAAAATGTGGCTGGAATTGTGATCAGAAATTGGAGGAATGAGATAGGTATGAAGAATAGTTATTCTCTCTTTCTTTCTGGCTCCATGGGGTATCTCATAGTATTCCTGCTTCTGGGCACAAACTCTCCATTCTCTTCTAGATACTGATAATTTTCCATTTTTTTCTGGGTCAATGACTCCTCCTTTTTTTTTCTTACTTAAAGTCTCTGTTCCCTCCAAAATTGTAATTTATTTTTTAGTTTAGGATTCTTGATTGCATATAACAAGAACTAACTACAACCATCTTAATTTTAAAGGGAAGTGGGATATTAAAGATATGCACAGGTAAGACTCCAAGGGCAAACATACAGGTGGTTTTCAAGAATGGAACCAGAAGTGTTTTGCTTGAACATTCATCTCTTTCTCATTGCATGTTTCCTTCATTCTTCCTCCTTCTCTATAGACCCATTTTTTATAGTTCCCTAGTTTGCATGATAAAACATATCCACCCAGAATTCCTAAGCCCACATTCAGAGTCCAGTAATATGAAAATCTGTCTTTCTGTTCATTCTAATTTCATCTTGGGAGAAAGTGTCCAATTGCAAATATGGTCAGAGCAGAGCTTCCTAGTGAAACATTGCTAGAAACTCATGTGTCAGGAGGGATAGGCAATTTTAGGGGAGAAGGACTGAGCAGAAATGCCAGTAGCTGCAGACATCAACATAGAATGATTCCAATGGTTGCAACTCTTTCTTTCAAAGCATCCTCAGCTTTGAATCACTTGTTCTACAATTAAGTTGGTACTTCATAATTCAAATTCCAGAGAGAGTGAATGCCATGTCAAAGCATGTATTTCTTACAACCTGCTGGGCAGTGCATCACTAGCCTGTCTATGATTTGACAGTCCTTGTGCCAGAGTCTTGAGGCACAACACATGGATTAGAGTCAGATTTCCCCAGAAGGTGTGGCGGACATTCTAAGTCTTGGCATATCTAGTAAGATAACATAACTGTCTGAGTTATGTCAAAGAGAAATGTCACAAATATATTCTTTATATAGTAAGTTAACTATGGTCATGTCAAGGTCCATTATTCCTTTGGAAATGTTCTTTGAAGGGGAAAACAAAGTTCTATGAACAATTATGTTTGGAATAAACAGCAAAGTTAATCCTCTTTTTTGGGATTTTATAAAATATATTAGATTATTAAATGCTCAAAGAACATTTGTGCTTCTATTTAACCCATGTCACATCCTTGTTGAACGCAGTTAACATAGTTTGAACTCTTATTTTGCAAATTAAAGGAACCAATTCTTTAAGTCATATTTTATGGGGAAGAATTGAAGAAAAAAATTAAGTCCCCCCCCCACCTAAGAAAAAAATGAAGCTCAGCCTCAAAGATAAATGAGGAAACAGAATATTGAACTTAAATATTCAGAGAATTTTTTTGTTGTTCTGTGCCTCTTCTCACTGAATAAAGATTTCAGTATCCTCTCTCAACAAAACTGACTTTTTAAAAACTTTTATTTATTTTTGAGAGAGAGAGACAGAGCACAAGCAGGGGAGGGGCAGAGAAAAAGGGAGACATGGGATCAGAAGTAGGCTCCAGGCTCTGAGTTGTCAATACAGAGCCCCACGCATGGCTCAGGCCCACAAACCTGACCTGAGCCGAAGTTGGGCGTTTAACCAACTGAGCCACCCAGGCGCCCCAACAAAACTGACTCTTGAGGCATCTCGTGGCTCAGTTGGTTAAGTGTAAGAATCTTGATTTTGGCTCAGGTCATGATCTAGTGGGTTCCTGAGTTTGAGCCCCATGTGGGCTCTCTCTCACTGCCCCTTCCCCACTCCCTCTCTCTCTCACTCTTTCTCTACCCTTCCCTCCCCCCCCAAAATAAATAAATAAAGTTGAAAAAAAAGCCTGAATCTGTACTCAATCAATATGACGGCAAAGGTTATTCATTATTTTTTTTTTTAATTTCCCTTGCAAATACTATTACAGACTTAAACTATGGTCTTTTATTTCTGATTACATATTTCAAGGAAAGGGATTTGGGAACAATGATGAAGGCAGGGATGGAACTGGATAGGTGTCAATTTATTCATATCAGTATTGGGGATCTAAATCTATAAATTAAAGAAAGAAGGAGACATAAATCCCAGCCAAAAAATGAGGACTATTAGTTCTCTGTCCAGCAAATTGGGATAAAATGTGTTCTACATTATAGAAAATTTATCATAGAACCAGTGTCAATTAACATTAATAGAGAATATTTATGAAACAGTTCTAAATATTCTATGTATTTTAATTCATTTCATTCACATAGTAAACCAATGATGTAATAGAAGTGTTATTCTTATTTTCTAGATTAGGAAATTGAGGCACAGAAAGTGTAGGTAAACTGCCTACACGCACACAACCTATAATTTGTAGAGCCAAAATTTGACTAACATACCTGATACTATGATGTTATTAATACAAACAGATTTTTGTGTTTTTATATGTAAAGATGGGAAGTAAAAGAAGTAAAATTGCCTTATTTAGCCTTGAACATAATAATAAATCTAACTATTAGAGTTTTTATCATGTTATGGTCAGCATTTATTTTTATACAAAGAATTTGTATATAACAGTGTCTCAAAGGGTATTATTCTTTCTTCTTCTCACTATAGACAATCTCCAGTCAAATCTTTCTCACCTGATCTCTTCAGTAGTTTAGACTTCTTCACAAAAAGTTTCAACCTAAGATTTGAGTATCTTGGTTATTTGGAAGATTCAGATAAGATATAATTATGTTCACTGTCAAGTATGAATAATAGGACTGAATTTATAGTTCATCATTTATCTTTAATTGTATATTGAGGACAACACTACATATTAAAGAGCAGGCTTCCTTTACTGTTGAATGAGGCCATGCACTTGGTGAGGTTTGATTAGTCACAAGCCTAAAAAAAAAGTATCTCACTTTATTTGCCAAGGATGTCAAATCATCTTTATATAAGTATATTAAGTATGCCTTAGGTGGTAGTTCTACTTGTACTTTCACCCTCCTTTTCTAAAGAAACCCTGTGCAGAAACCCTTATGCAGAGCTTAAAAAGCCAAGAGTAAAACAAAAAAAAGTAATTTCCTGAGAAGCTAAAAAATGAGACTCCACTGAGTATAGGAAGGACTTGGCTATTTACAGAGCATTTGGTCTGATTCCTAAGGAGGTAGGCTAAACCCAGGTTGGGCAGGGGGGGGGGAGGGTTATGCATTTTATATCCTTTAATAACCAATACACTATTTTAGCAAAGTCCTCAAAACTGTCCCATCCCATTTTAAATTTATGAAACAGGTTAAAGATACTCTTAATTGCATACTTGGCATATTAAATATCTGAAAATATTTCTCATAATTTGAAGATCTATTATAAAATAGTAACTTGAGAAACTGCTAGAAAAAAAAAGTGCTCTCAAGGTTTTTCATTTGTTTGTTTTTGTTTTTTACACCAACAAGAACAGAAGAATGCTCTATCTTAATATAAGGTTAATGTATTTGCATCTCTTGCATTATTAAAAAAAATCCTAATCTTGGATAATTATTCCTATATATGTAAGTATGCATTATTTTAGTATAAATTTTGGATGAGTGCTACAGCAGAACAGAGTAATCTGTCAAAAATCCAGGTTCCCTGTTACTTAAGTATGTACCTTTCTCTGTAGGTGAATTTCCAGAAGGGGACTACATCTCTCAGACCATTGCAGTTAGGTATAGCCATGTGATTGAGCCTGGGTCAATGGAATATGAGCTGCATTTCTGTACACCACGTCTAGGCTTGGCCCATAAAAATTCCCTCCAAGTTATATTCTTCCATTCCCTTTCCTTTTCTACTAGCAACAGGTCAATTCCCTAGGAACTTTAGAAACTGTGTTGAAAATGGCAATATCAATCACTCTGGGACTCAAAAACTGCATGGAGAAAATTCCTTCCCCGTTCCAGCTCTACCCCCAGATGATAAGTAATACTGCACTGCAATATCAATGGCCAAGAAGTAGAATTGTATTGGGAGTCTATTTTAGCAGCTAACATTATACTAACAAATCCAGAAGCAATAATTAGAAAATTGTTCAAAAATATATTATTTTTTAAAGTGGAATTTATTAAAACTATTTTCTTCTTTGAATATTTAACTACTACTTTTACTAATAATTATTTATAAAATATAATTGAGAGGATTATTGCATGATTTCATGTAGTATGTGTTTATTAGGAAAACTACTATATATAAGGTCCAATGGTTAACACTGTGCTTGAGGAGAAAATTCAGCTATAAATTGATTATAATTTAATATGGTATATGATAAGTGATCTTCACTATGTTTGTTGCCTTTAGAGCATTCAATGCTCAGTTCAGATTCTGTGTGGACAGATGTTCTAATTTTTATACAAATATCGGCCTAATGAGAGAAACACATTGTTGGCTAAGCAAGTTACATAAAGGAAAAACATTTCTATGGTCAGCCCTTTTACTGTTAACCAGAGATATACATTCTAGCCCTCTCCTTTAATATTTTAAAGGGGAAAAATCCAAGAATTTATGTACTGTTAAAATTAAGGGAAGAGGCTAGAAAGTAAATCTACAGTTAAACTTAACCTACAGTTAAGCCATAAGAAATGTTCCTTTGTTCACATAACTTGTTTAGCCAACCATGTGTTTCTCTCCCCCAAATATGGAGGAATTAAAAAAAAATCCCTGTTAAATAAAGATGAAAGGCCCTATGGCAAAGTCTGTGTAGAAGTCTTACATCAGAACAAGGTTAGTAATATTAGAAAAGGAAAGGAATGATTTTATTTTTTTACGTTTATTTATTTTTGAGAGAGAGAGAGAGACAGAGAGATTAGAACACGAGCAGGGGAGAAGCAGAAAGAGAGAGAGCCACAGACTGGGGCAGGCTCCAGACTCTGAGCCATCAGCACAGAGTCTGACACAGGGCTCAAACCACAAACCCTGAGAACATGACCTGAGCTGAAGTTGGACACTCAACCGACTGAGCCACCCAGGTGCCCCAAGAAAGAAATGATTTTAACTCACTCAGTGTCTTGATGTAAGTCTAGACTATAGGTATATTCTCTCTTTTCTTTCTGTTTCAGTAAGCAAGGATGAGAGCTCCATTCAGTCATTCCTCCCCCTAAATATCCATCTATTCAATTCATGAATATTCTAAACATTATACCTTGGGTTGCCAACTTGCTTAAGGAAAGGTATTGAAACCTGGGAAGGTACAGAGAAGGCATTCATTTATCTTCATAGAGAACTATAAACTACATCTCTAGCAACTCTATAGTTTAGCCAGAAAATAATTGGCTGCAGTAGACAAATGGCTGTTGGGCACTGGAATTGAAAACTATCAAATTTTAATAGATTTCCCTGCTCAACAAACAAACCAAAAAAATCATCAGCCTCATAAAAAAGTGTGAAACATAAAGAAAAGAAAACTGTGTACTAGTACATTAAAAATAAAATAGTTACATAATTTACTTTTCTGAAGGAACAGATGAAAATTTTAGTAAACACTCATATGAGTCCAACAAAAGCTTAGATAAAATTATCTGAAATGGGACTAAAGAGTTATATTAAGTGTATAGGCTTAAATTCAAAAATGTAAAACAAAACAAAAAGTAAGAAAACTCAAAATGGAAAAGAAAAATAAAAATCTCTATTTCAGATAGTGTGGAGCAGCCTTAACTTTATACACAATTAAATATGAGATGGTAGGAGAAACCATTCCAAATGCCAAAAAAATGCAAAAAAAAAAAAAAAGATGAAAATGATAAGTGGAGATGACTATAATAAAAAGTGAAGGAAAGAAACTATAGAGTTATAGGAACAAAATAAAAATCAAACATATTTAAACAAACTTTCTCAAACTAAAGGATAAACTTGGCCTACAAATACTCCTTTATTCTTCGAAATCAAAGATTTTGCTACAATATGTTTAAGGGTCATTTTAAATATAAAATAACATCTTGCAAGTATCCTATCAGGAAGAAATATAGTTTACCAACTAAGAAGCAAAATTCAAGCCAATCTGAGGCATTTTTTCTGCAACTCTGAACATTAAAAGAAACTCTACAGAGCACTGTGATGAAACATGGTAATCAGGAATTTTATGATATACTGTTTTGTCACTGACATTTACAACAAAAGAGGATTCCCAAAAGTATAAGAATTTCTAAAATTTAAATTATTAAGAAAACTACTCAGAGAAATATTCATCTGTTCCAGGAAAAATTTGAAATTATAAATTAAGAAAGACAAAACTAAATATATAACAATATCAGAAGTAATAAAATCAATTAGAGTGCAAATTCCACGACAGTAAGCATTGTGTCCTTCATGCTGAGTGGTTTTTCCTCGGTATGGACATAATGCCTGGCACATAGAAGGTGCTCATAAAAGTAGGACATATAGAGCATGTAAGTTTTTTTTTTCATCTCACGTCCATGAAATGCAACCAGATCCACACTAAACCATCCTGCACATCTAGAAAACTGATTTGAGGAGTAACACAACAATGCACAACCTGAACCACAGAACTCAGCAGGTACACAGCATGGAGGGTGACTGGGGGAGAGAGAAGCTGCAGAGGGCAGGGAGCTGTTTTTGCTTGCAGAGGGAGGACAGAGACGGGGGAAGAGTATGGGAAAAGCACCCTCCCCCCGAAAGCAGCTGGAGAGAAGTGGAAAAGGGGAAACAGCCACAGGGACTGAACTAAAAAGGGAGAAAGGAGAAAGGAGAGGGTTTAAATTCCATTAAGACTCTATAAACAGGGGGAGCGCAGAATCTGAAACTCCACAGCTTGATACCTGGTGGTGCTCTGGTGAGAAGGGAGAATCCCCAGAAGAGTGAAGTCCAGGGGTCTTCAGGCCACATGGGGAGAGGCAGTTTCACTGCTGGGAGGACATCTGGTAGAGGTTGTGAGGCCCCCCAAAGACGAAGGCCCCAGTGGACCCGGGAGAACAACCACATTTGCTGGTGCTGGAACAAGGTCGTTAAGGGTGAAGTCTGATGCCAGATGTGTGTTGTGATTTTCCATAATTCCTGAAACGCTGCTGCTACATGATTGCGTGAACTTTTTCTGGGGTGGCTGGCACCCAGCTGCAGTCTCTGGGCTATGGCAGCAGCACGGTCCTGCGAACGTTCCTGGGTGCAGCCAGCACCCAGCCATTGCTCAGTGAGACCCTCCTGCAGAGAGACAGAACAGGACAAAGCTGCAGTCCATCAGAAATAAGTGGTCGGGAAACACAGCCACATCTGAGATAAAACTCAGGAAGGAAGTGCTGCCTGGGGTTTGGTCATGGACAGTGTAAAAGCAGGAAGTGGATGGAAGCTGGGGACAAAGGACAGGTGCATGATTGCTGATCTGGGAGAACAGAGTTCCAATACTAGAAACTGGGTAGCTGGGTGACACCATTTTCACTGATCCCGCTCATGCACATACACACCTACAAGAGACAACAATCCATCCCAGTAAGCTAAGCAGCACCATCTAGTGGAGAACTGAGCTGTTACACTAAGCCACGCCCAACTGGGCCAACTTTGCTCTTCAGGAACACAAGCTCTCTGCTTGCTAAGATTTTGGACTATAAAGTGCTTCATAGTTCGACTTCTAGGGGAAAATGAAGTAATTTCAATTGCATTTCAGTCTGTTTGCTAGTCCATCTATTCAATTTTCTTTTTTTTTATCTTTTTCATTTATTTTATTTTTCTTGAATATAGAAAGATATTTATTTTTATTTTCAATATTTATTAAAATATTTTTCATTAATTGTTTCTACCATATTTTTTTGTAAATTTTTTTTCAAATTCTATTTTACTTCCATCATTTCACTTTATTCTATCTCAGTGTATTCATTTTTTTCAAATTTTCAAAATATTTCCTTTTTTTCTCCCCTTTATTCCCTAGTCTATCAAGCCCCTTTCAACACCCAGACCAAAACACATCTGGGATCTAGCATCATTTATTTTATTTTTGTGTGTGTGTGTTGTTTTTAATTTTTTAATTTTTTTTTTAATTTTAATTTTTAATCTAATTTTTTTACCTCATTAATTCCTTTTCTCCCTTCAAAATGATGAAACGAAGGAATTCACCCCAAAAGAAAGAGCAGCAAGAAACAACAGCCAGTGACTAACAAACACAGATACAAGCAAGATGTCTGAACCAGAATTTAGAATCACGATAATAAGAATACTAGCTGCAGTCAAAAATAGATTTGAATCCCTTTCTGCAGAGGTAAAAGAAGTAAAAGCTAGTCAGGATGAAATACAAAATGCTATAACTGAGCTGCAATCACGGATGGATACTACAGCGGCAAAGATGGAGGAGGCAGAACAGAGAATCAGCGATATAGAGGACAAACTTATAGAGAATAATGAAGCAGAAAAAAAAAGAGGGAGATTAAGGCAAAAGAGCACAATTTAAGAAGTAGAGAAATCTGTGACTCATTAACAAGGAACAACATAAGAATCATAGGGGTCCCAGAAGATGAAGAGATAGAAAAAGGGGTAGAGCAAATCATAGCAGAAAACTTTCCTAACCTGGGGAAAGACACAGACATTAAAATCCAGGAAGCACAGAGAACTCCCATTAGAGTCAACAAAAACTGACCATCAACAAGGGCATATCATAGTCAAATTCACAACATACATAGGCAAGGAGAGAATCATGAAAGCAGCAAGGGAAAAAAGTCCTTAACCTACAAGGGAAGACAGATCAGGTTTGCAGCAGACCTATCCACAGAAACTTGGCAGGCCAGAAAGGAGTGGCAGGATATATTCAATGTGCTGAATCAGAAAAATATGCAGCCAAGAATTCTTTATCTAGCAAGGCTGCCATTCAAAATAGGAGATTAAAAGTTTCCCAGACAAACAAAAATTAAAGGAGCTCGTGACCACTAAGCCAGCCCTGCAAGAAATTTTAAGAGAGACTCTCTGAGGGGGAAAAAGATGAAATAAATGAATCAATGAATAAAGAAATAAAAAATACATACATACATACATACATACATACATACATAATACATACATACATACATACATACATACCAAAAGCAACAAAGACTATAAAGAACCAGAGAACACCACCAGAAATGCCAACTCTACAAGCAACATAATGGCAATAAATTCATATCTTTCAGTACTCACTCTAAACGTAAATGGACTAAATGCTCCAATCAAAAGGCATAGGGTAACAGAATGGGTGAGAAAACAAGATCCATCTATATGCTGTTTACAAGAGACCCACTTTAGAGCTAAAGACAACTTCAGATTGAAAGAGAACCACCTATCATGCTAATGGTCAACAAAAGAAAGCCAGAGTAGCCATACTTATATCAGACAATCTATACTTCAAAATAAAGACTGTAGCAAGAGATGAAGAAGGGCATTATATCATAATTAAGGGGTCTATCCACCAAGAAGACCTAACAATTTTAAACATTTATGCTTCAAATGTGGAAGCACCCAAATATATAAATCACTTAATCACAAACATAAAGAAACTCATAGGTAATAATACCATAATAGTAGGGGACTTCAACACTCCAGTTACAACAATGGACAGATAATCTAATCAGAAAACCAACAAGAAAACAATGGCTTTGAATTACACACTGGACCAGATGGACTTAACAGATATATTCAGAACATTTCATCCTAAAGCAACAGAATATACGTTCTTCTTCAGTGTACATGGAACGTTCTCCAGAATAGAAAACATACTGGGACACAAATCAGCCCTCAACAAGTACAAAAAGATCAAGATCATACCGTGCATATTTTCAGGCCACAACATTATGAAACTCAAAATCAACCACAAGAAAAAATTTGGAAAGATAACAAATACTGGGAGACTAAAGAACGTCCTAAAAGAATGAATGGGCTAACCAAGAAGTTAAAGAGGAAATTAAAAAGTACATGGAAACCAAGGAAAATGATAATACCACAGCCCAAACCCTCTGGGAGTCAGCAAAGGTGGTCATAAGAGGAAAGTATATAGCAATCCAGGCCTACCTAAAGAAGGAAGAAAGGCAATACAACCTAACCTTACCTTAAAGAGCTGAAAAAATAACAGCAACTAAAACCCAAAACCAGCAGAAGGCAGGAAATAATAAAGATTAGAGCAGAAATGAATGCTATAGAAATGAAAAAACAAAAACAAAAAACAAAAAACAGTAGAACAGATCAATGAAACCAGAAGCTGGTTCTTTGAAAGAATTAACAAAATTTATAAACCACTAGCCAGTTTGATCAAAAAGAAAAAGGTAAGGACCCAAATAAATAAAATCAAGAATGAAAGAGGAGAGATCACAATCAACACAGCAGAAGTAAAAGCACAATAAACACAATAAACACAATAATAAGAGAATATATTAGCAATTATACACCAATAAAATGGGCAATCTGGAAGAAATGGACAAATTCCTAGAAACATATAAACTACCAAAACTGAAACAGGAAGAAATAGAAAATTTGAGCAGACCCATAACCAGTAAATAAATCAAATTAGTAATCAAAAATCTCCCAATAAACAAGAGTCCAGGGACAGATGGCTTTCCAAGGGAATTCTAGCAAACATTTAGGAAAGAGTTAACACCTATTTTCTTGAAGCTGTTCCAAAAAAAAAAAAATAGAAATGGAAGGAAAACTTCCAAACTCTTTCTATGAAGCCAGCATTACCTTGATTCCAAAACCAGACAAAGACCCCACTAAAAAAGAGAACTATAGACCAATTTCCCTGATGAACATGGATACAAAAATCCTCAACAAGATATTATCCAACTGGATCCAACAATACATCAAAAAATTATTCACCACCACCACGTGGGATTTATACTGGGATGCAGGGCTGGCTCAGTATCTGCAAATCAATGTGGTACGTCACATCAAAAGAGGAGACAAGAACCATATGATCCTCTCAATAGATGCAGAGAAAGCATTTGACAAAATACAGCATCCTTTCTTGATAAAACCCCTCAAGAAAGTAGAAACAGAAGGATCATACCTCAAGATCATAAAAGCCATATATGAAAGACCCAATGCTAATATCTTCCTCAATGGGGAAAAACTGACAGCTAAGGTCAGGAACCAGAAAGGGATGTCCACTCTTGCCATGTTATTCAACATGGTATTGGAAGTCTTAGCCTCAACCATCAGATGACGCAAAGAAATAAAAGGCATCCAAATTGGCTAGGAAATGGGTCAAACTTTCACTCATCGCAGATGACATGATACTGTATATGGAAAACCCAAAAGGTTCCACCAAAAAAACTGCTAGAACTGATTCATGAATTCAGCAAAGTTGCAGGATATAAAATCAATGCACAGAAATTGGTTGCATTCCTGTACACCAATAATGAAGCAACAGAAAGAGAAATCAAGGAATCGATCCCTTATAGTTGCACCAAAAACCATAAAATACCTAGGAATAAATCTAACCAAAGAGGTGAAAAATCTATACACTGAAAATTATAGAATGCTTATGAAAGAAATTGAGTAAGGCACAAAAAAATGCAAAATATTCCATGTTCCCAGATGGGAAGAATAAGTATTGTTAAAATGTTGATACTACCCAAAGCAATCTACATATTCAATGCAATCCCTATCAAAATAACACCAACATTCTTTACAGAGGTAGAGCAAACAATCCTAAAATTCGTATGGAACCAGAAAAGACCCCAAATAGCCAAAGCAATCTTGAAAAAGAAAACCAAAACAGGAGGCATAACAAGCCCAGACTTCAAGCTATAATCAAGCTGTAATCATCAAGCTATATAATTCAAGCTGTAATCATCAAGACAGTATGGTACTGGCACAAAGAACAGACACTCAGATCAATGGAACAGAATAGAGAACCCAGAAATGGACCCACAAACATATGGGCAACTAATCTTTGACACAGCAGGAAAGAATATCCAATGGAATAAAGACAGCCTCTTCAGCAAGTGGTGCTGGGAAAACTGGACAGTGACATGCAGAAGAATGAACCTGGACCACTTTCTTACACCATACACAAAAGTAAACTCAAAGTGGATGAAAGACCTCAGTGTAAGACAGGAAGCCATCAAAATCCTCGAGGAAAAAGCAGGCAAAACCTCTCTGATCTTGGCTGCAGCAACTTCTTACCCAAAACATCTCCAGAGGCAAGGGAAACAAAAGCAAAAATGAACTATTGGGACCTCATTAGAATAAAAAGCTTCTGCACAGCAAAGGAAACAATCAGCAAAACTAAAAGGCAACTAACAGAATGCGAGAAGATATTTGCAAACGACATATCAGATAAAGGGTTAGTATCTAAAATCTATAAAAACTTATCAAACTCAACACCCAGAAAACAAATACTCCAGTGAAGAGATGGGCAAAATACATGAAAAGACACTTCTCCAAAGAAGACATGCAGATGGCTGACAGGCACACGAAAAACTGCTCAACATCACTCAACATCAGGAAAATACAAATCAAAACCACAATGAAATACCACCTCACACCTGTCAGAATGGCTAACAGTAACAACTCTGGCAACAACAGATGTTAGTGAGGATGTGGAGAAAGAGGATCTCTTTTGCACTGTTGGTGAGAATGCAAGCTAGTGCAGCCACTCTGGAAGACAGTATGGAGGTTCCTCAAAAAATTAAAAATAGAACTACCCTATGACCCAGGAATTACATACTAGGTATTTATCCAAGGGATAGAGGTGTGCTGTTTCAAAGGGGCACATGCACCCCAATGTTTATAGCAGCACTATCAACAATAGCCAAAGGATGGAAAGAGCCCAATGTCCATCAATGGATGAATGGATAAAGAAGATGTGGCATATATATACAAGGGAGAATTACTCGGCAATCCAAAAGAATGGAATCTTGCCATTTGCAACTATGTGGATGGAACTAGAGGGTATTATGCTAAGCAAAATTAGTCAGAGAAAGACAAATATCATATGAGTTCACTCATATGAGGATTTTAAGACAGAGAACAGATGAACACAAGGGAAGGGAAGCAAAAATAATATAAAAACAGGGAGGGGGACAAAATATAAGAGACTCTTAAATATTGAGAACAAACAGAGGATTACTGGAGGGGTTATAGGAGGGGGAATGGGCAAAATGGGTAAGGGGCATGAAGGAAGCTACTCCTGAAATCATTGTTGCACTATATGCTAACTCACTTGGATGTAAATTTAAAAAATAAAATAAAATTAAAAATTAAAGAAGTACATAATATATAAAAGTATTTAAATAATTGTAAAAATAGCCATAAAATGGAATTCAAGCAAAATTATTTAAAATCAGATATCTGTTCTTAATAACATGCAAAAATAATCCAAATTATCATAAATCACTTAATAGGTTTTTTCTGTCTTTAATTTCTTTAAGTTATTTATTTATTTATTTATTTTGAGAGAGAAGGAGAGAGGGGAGGGGCAGAGAGAGGTATCCAGAGAGAGAATCTCAAGCAGGCTTCCTGCTGTCAGTGCAGAGCCCAAGGCAGGGCTCACCAACCATGAGATTATGACCTGAGTCAATGAATGCTATGACAAGAAAGTTGGCAGTTATCTCAGTTTCGCTATAGAACTCCTAACTATCTTAAAAAATATATATATTAGGGCACCTGGGAGACTCAGTCGGGTAGAGACCAACTCTTGATTTCAATTCAGGTCATAATCTCACATTTCCTGAGACTGAGCCCCTCATCAGGGTCTGTGCTGACCATGTGGAGCCTCCTTGGGATTCTCTCTCTCTCCCTCTCTCTGCCCTCTGTTTCTCTCTGCCCATCTCTCTCAGTTTTGCCCTCTCTCTCTCTCAAAAATAAATAAACTTAGAAAAAGAGAGAGAGAATGACAAAAATAATACCAAAATGGCTTGAGGTGAACCAAGGAAACACAGAAATTCTTGAAATTAAGAGCAAGGGTCTTTTTCCTCTGAGGAGCCACTGTGTGTATTGTGTTCAGAGCCACATCTCCAGGGGACATGATTCATACTGCATTCAGCTTGTACTCTTTTGTTACTTTGTTTTCTTTACATAATGCAAAAATTTCCTACATCTCTAAATCCATTTTATGTGCTTTTTGCAACAATTTGCATGCAGTTGATTTTATGTAAATTGAATGCTATATATTACAAGGATTATCTATGCATGTGTAATGAGGTGAAGAAAAATTGTATTACATTAGTGTACTATACGGAGTACACTTTACTATACATATAGGGAAAGAGATAAAGACAAGAATGGAACTAGGAATAATCATTACAATTAATTCCTTTTTTTAATGTCATTGATGGAACTAATAGTCAATAAAATTCTGTAGATGCCCAATGTATTAAAGACTCTCGTGTGTTGTTAGGTTTATTTAATTGTTTTAGATTGTACCTGCACAAATATCTACCATTTTCTATACATAAATCTATCATCTTCTATGTCAATGGAAGACATGTTCCACATTATGTTAAGACTAATTATTCTGCCTGTCTCTCACATGTCCCTTCCTACCTGTTCAATGATTCCAATTCAATGATTATTCACTTTCCTATATGTCTCTGGGACAGACACTATAGGTTGGCAAATCCCATCACCTATCCAATTCTCTTCTCTTTCATCTATCTCTCCTCTAAAGGATATATGCTCTTTAAAAATGACTGATTTCCCAGCCTTCCTTTTAATATTGGCTTATTAACGTGATATAGTTCTAACCAATAAGATATAAAAGAATTTTCCCTTCTTCCTTTACCCTGCCTGGAAGGTGTATGGCAAAGACTAGAATATAGTACACACATGATATGGGGTCACATGCATGTGTAAAAAAGGAAACACATTCTTGCTATTTGCAACAACGTGGATGGAACTAGAGTGTAGTATGCTAAGTGAAATAAGTCAGAGAAAGATAAATACCATATGATTTTATTTATATGTGCAATTTAAGAAAGAATACAGATGAATATAGGGGAAGGGAAAGAAAAAATAAGATAAAAACAGAGGGAGGCAAACTATAAGAGACTCCAAACTGAGGGTTGCTGAAGGAGTGCTGGGTGGGGGGATGGGCTAAATGGGTGATGGGCATTAAGGAGGGCACTTGTTTGGATGAGCACTGGATGCTATCTGCAAATGATGAATCACTAAATTCTACTCCTGAAACTATTATTAAACTATATACTAACTAATTTGGATTTAAATAAAATAAAAAAAATTAAAAAGGAACACATCAAGGATTGTAAAGCAGAAGGATAGAAAAAATGGAACCCTATTGGCATGGTTGAGCTTTTTTCCAAACCTTATCTCTGAGCACATTGTACAAGGAGAGAAATTCTTACTTGTTTTGGAAACTATTCGTTGTATTTCTTTGTTATTTGCAGACAAAAATATTCCTATATGTGTTCTCTCCATTGCTTTGCACATAAATCCTCAAATCTTGTCATTTCACTCACTTTCAAAGTCAGTATTGCTCTTAATCTCCATGGTAATGCCTTAGTTCAGGCTATAACCATCAGTTGTTTAATTTCTTACAGAGCTTCCTGGTGTCCCCATAGGTAGTCTCATATGCCACTGAATCCAAGCTATTGAAATTAGAAAGCCCAAAACTTTTATGATGACATTTAAGACCATTAAAATTGTCCCTGCCTGTCTCCAGCTTCATATTCATCAAAATGTTCTTTGACCCTACACTTTAGTACACTTGTCTTAGCCTCACATACTTTACAGCCTTTGTACATGCCACCTGCTCAGCCTGGCATACCCTGGCTATCATTCTCTTGTACCTCATCCTTATTTACTGTTCAAATTCAATCCTATAGTTTTCATATCATAAAGTCTTCCTTGATGCTGCACTTTGATAGGTACTATTACCACATGTTCTACCAGCAGCCCAGGCTTAATATTGCTATTGCCATTATTACTGTCTTACATGTTTGTTGTCTATATTTTACCAGCTAGTTCTTTGGATAAATCATTAATTTATTTTTATTTCCATATACACAATGCATTGGCTAACATAAAGCATAGCCTCAACAACTGTTGAAAGATTGATTGAATAGAAAAAAATGGTAACTTACATTGATCATAATTATATATATATGTATATATATAATCAATTAATTATATCAATAATCTACATTTATTTTCTTCTTATTAACTTCCTGAAGTAAACGTGCATCTGTTCTATTTTGTTAGTAGTACATCTTTATGTAAAAATGTAGACCCCAAGTGTCAATTTTTCCTGTGTGGCAGACAAGAACTACAGTGCAAAAAAGAGACATGGCTTACATATTCTTACAGATTAAAAGATTATAACCCACTACAAATTTTACTTTTGCATATTTTCTATTATATAAATAGCTTTTAAATCCTAAAGAAAAATACCCAAAATGCTTTCTTAATTAATGTGATACAGAAACATTTATTATTTGTTGCAAATGTTACTTGTTAAGAGTTGCATATTTAATACAGTGTTATTCTTTTAATAGCTCCAATATATAGTTTCTTTTATTTTGAAAACGTTCTTAAGTTTGATTTTCTTCTTCTCATTGACAAACTTTTAGCTAATCTTACTAAGACATAGAGAGAGGACTCAAATAAATAAAATTAGAAATGGAAAAGGAAACATTATAAATGATACTACAGAAATACAAAGGATCATAAGAAATTACTATGAACAATTATGCACCAAGAATTAGAAAGCCTAGAAGAGGTGAATAAATTCCTAGAAGCAAACGATATACCAAGACTGAACTATAAAGAAATAGAAAATATGAATAGACTAATTACTAGTAAGGAGATGGAATCCGTAATTCAATACCTTGCAACAATTAAAAGGCCAGAACCAAACAGCTTCACTGTTGAATTCCAACAAATATTTTAAAGAAGAGTTAATGTCAATCTTTTTCAAACTCTTCCAAAATATTGAAGAACAGGGAAGACGCACTCACCTTCTCATTTTTTGAGGCCTGCATTACAAGACCTCAAAATACCAAGGCCAAATTAGGATACTATAAGAAAATAAAATTAGAGGTCAATATCTTTGACGAATACAGATGTAAAACTTCTGAACAAAATACTAGCAAACTTAATTTAACTAAATTCAACTGAATTCAATTAAAAGGATAATAAGCTATTAACAAGTGTGATTTCCCCCTGGGACTAAAGGGTAGTTCAACATACACAAATCAATGTGTATACACATTAAAACAATGAAGGATAAAAATCATGTGATCATCTTAATAGATGTAGAAAAAACATTTAACAAAATTCAACATACTTTCATGATAACACCTCACCACAAACTGGGTTCAGCAAGAACACACCTCAACATAATAAATGCCATTTGTGAGAAGCCCGCAGCTATCAAACTTAATGGTGAAAAACTGAAAGCTTTTCCTCAAAGATCTGGAACCAGACAAGGGTGTTGACCCTCACCACTCCTATTCACTGGACTTCCTAGCTAGAACAACTAGACAAGAAAAAGAAATAAAAATACAAATTGGAAAGAAAAAAGTAAAATTATCTCTGTTGCAGATTACATGATGTCTTTTAGAACCCTAAGGACTCTACCAAAACACTATGAAAACTAATAAATTCATTGAAGTGGTGGGATATAAAATCAACATTAAAAAGTCAGTTATGTTTCTGTACACTAACAATGAACTATCTGAAAATAAAATAAAGAAATAATCCCATTTATAATAGTATCAAAATAATAAAATACTTAGGAATAAATTTACCTAAAGAAGGAAAAGATCTGTGCACTGAAAACTAGAAGACATTCATGAAAGAAATTGAACAATACACAATAAGTAGAAAAATAACCTGAATTCATAGAACAGCATAATTAATATTGTTAAAATGTCCATTATACCCAAAGCAACCTATAAATTCAATGCAATCCCTATAAAAAATCTAGTGAAACCAAATGAAGAATACAGAAGTAAACCCATGCCTATACAGCAACTAATATTTAACAAAGTAGCTAAGAATACCCAATGGGGAAATGATAGTCTCTTTTTTTTTTCAATATATGAAGTTTATTGTCAAATTGGTTTCCATACCACACCCAGTGCTCATCCCAAAAGGTGCCCTCCTCAATACCTATCACCCACCCTTCCCTCCCTCCCACCCCCCCCATCAACCCTCAGATTATTCTCAGTGTTTAAGAGTCTCTTATGCTTTGGCTCTCTTCCACTCTAACCTATTTTTTTTTCCTTCCCCTCCCCCATAGGTTTCTGTTGTTTCTCAGGATCCACATAAGAGTGAAAACATATGGTATCTGTCTTTCTCTGTATGGCTTATTTCACTTAGCATAACACTCTCCAGTTCCATCCGTGTTGCTACAAAGGGCCATATTTAATTCTTTCTCATTGCCACATAGTACTCCATTGTGTATATAAACCACAATTTCTTTATCCATTCATCAGTTGATGGACATTTAGGCTCTTTCCATAATTTGGCTATTGTTGAGGGTGCTGCTATAAACATTGGGGTACAAGTGCCCCTATACATCAGTACTCCTGTATCCCTTGGATAAATTCCTAGCAGTGCTATTGCTGGGTCATAGGGTAGGTCTATTTTTAATTTTCTGAGGAACCTCCACACTGCTTTCCAGAGTGGCTGCACCAATTTGCATTTCCACCAACAGTGCAAAAGGGTTCCCATTTCTCCACATCCTCTCCAGCATCTATAGTCTCCTGATTTGTTCATTTTGGCCACTCTGACTGGCATGAAGTGATATCTGAGTGTGGTTTTGATTTGTATTTCCCTGATGAGGAGTGACGTTGAGCATCTTTTCATGTGCCTGTTGGCCATCTGGATGTCTTCTTTAGAGAAGTGTCTCTTCATGTTTTCTGCCCATTTCTTCACTGCGTTATTTGTTTTTCAGGTGTGGAGTTTGGCGAGCTCTTTATAGATTTTGGATACTAGCCCTTTGTCTGATACATCATTTGCAAATATCTTTTCGTTTTGTTGGTTGCCTTTTCGTTTTGTTGGTTGTTTCCTTTGCGGTGCAGAAGCTTTTTATCTTCATAAGGTCCCAGTAATTCACTTTTGCTTTTAATTCCCTTGCCTTTGGGGATGTGTCGAATAAGAGATTGCTACGGCTGAGGTCAGAGAGGTCTTTTCCTGCTTTCTCCTCTAAGGTTTGGATGGTTTCGTGTCTCACATTCAGGTCCTTTATCCATTTTGAGTTTATTTTTGTGAATGGTGCAAGAAAGTGGTCTAGTTTCAATCTTCTGCATGTTACTGTCCAGGTCTCCCAGCACCATTTGTTAAATAGACTGTCTTTTTTCCATTGGACGTTCTTTCCTGCTTTGTCAAAGATTAGTTGGTCATACGTTTGTGGGTCTAGTTCTGGGGTTTCTATTCTATTCCATTGGTCTAAGTGTCTGTTTTTGTGCCAATACCATGCTGTCTTGATGATGACAGCTTTGTAGTAGAGGCTAAAGTCTGGGATTGTGATGCCTCCTGCTTTGGTCTTCTTCTTCAAAATTACTTTGGCTATTCAGGGCCTTTTGTGGTTCCATATGAATTTTAGGATTGCTTGTTCTAGCTTCGAGAATAATGCTGGTGCAATTTTGATTGGGATTGCATTGAATGTGTAGATAGCTTTGGGTAGTATTGACATTTTGACAATATTTATTCTTCCAATCCATGAGCAGGGAATGTTTTTCCATTTCTTTATATCTTCTTCAATTTCCTTCATAAGCTTTCTATAGTTTTCAGCATACAGATCTTGTACATCTTTGGTTAGATTTATTCCTAGGTATTTTATGCTTCTTGGTGCAATTGTGAATGGGATCAGTTTCTTTATTTGTCTTTCTGTTGCTTCATTGTTAGTGTATAAGAATGCAACTGATTTCTGTACATTGATTTTGTATCCTGCAACTTTGCTGAATTCATGTATCAGTTCTAGCAGACCTTTGGTGGAGTCTATCGGATTTTCCATGTATAATATCAGGTCATCTGCAAAAAGCGAAAGTTTGACTTCATCTTTGCCAATTTTGATGCCTTTGATTTCCTTTTGTTGTCTGATTGCTGATGCCAGAACTTCCAACACTATGTTAAACAACAGCGGTGAGAGTGGGCATCCCTGTCGTGTTCCTGATCTCAGAGAGAAAGCTCTGTTTTTCCCCATTGAGGATGATGTTAGCTGTGGGCTTTTAATAAATGGCTTTTATGATTTTTAAGTATGTTCCTTCTATCCCGACTTTCTCGAGGGTTTTTATTAAGAAACGGTGCTGAATTTTGTCAAAGGCATTTTCTGCATCGATTGACAGGATCATATGGTTCTTATCTTTTCTTTTATTAATGTGATGTATCACGTTGATTGATTTGCGAATATTGAACCAGCCCTGCATCCCAGGAATGAATCCCACTTGATCATGGTGAATAATTCTTTTTATATGCTGTTGAATTCGATTTGCTAGTATGTTATTGAGAATTTTTGCATCCATACTCATCAGGGATATTGGCCTGTAGTTCTCTTTTATTACTAGGTCTCTGTCTGGTTTAGGAATCAAAGTAATACTGGCTTCATAGAATGAGTCTGGAAGTTTTCCTTTCCTTTCTATTTTTTGGAATAGCTTAAGAAAGATAGGCATTATCTCTGCTTTAAACGTCTGGTAGGACTCCCCTGGGAAGCCATCTGGTCCTGGACTCTTATTTGTTGGGAGAGTTTTGATAACTGATTCAATTTCTTTGCTGGTTATGGGTCTGTTCAAGCTTTCTATTTCCTCCTGATTGAGTTTTGGAAGAGTGTGGGTGTTTAGGAATTTGTCCATTTCTTCCAGGTTGTCCAGTTTGTTGGCATACAAGTTTTCATAGTATTCCCTGATAATTGCTTATATCTCTGCGGGATTGGTTGTAATAATTCCATTTTCATTCATGATTTTATCTATTTGGGTCATCTCCTTTTTCTTCTTGAGAAGCCTGGCTAGAGGTTTGTCAATTTTGTTTAATTTTTCAAAAAACCAACTCTTGGTTTTGTTGATCTGCTCTACAGTTTTTTTTATATGCTATATTGTTTATTTCTGCTCTGATCTTCATTATTTCTCTTCTTCTGCTGGGTTGAGGCTGTCTTTGCTGTTCTGCTTCTATTTCCTTTAGGTGTGCTGTTAGATTTTGTATTTGGAATTTTTCTTGTTTCTTGAGATAGGCCTGGATTGCAATGTATTTTCCCTCAGGACTGCCTTTGCTGCATCCCAAAGTGTTTGGATTGTTGTATTTTCATTTTCGTTTGTTTCCATATATTTTTTAATTTCTTCTCTAATTGCCTGGTTGACCCATTCATTGTTTAGTAGGGTGTTCTTTACCTCCATGCTTTTGGAGGTTTTCCAGACTTTTTCCTGTGGTTGATTTCAAGCTTCATAACACTGTGGTCTGAAAGTATGCACGGTATGATTTCAATTCTTGTATACTTATGAAGGGCTGTTTTGTAACCCAGTATGTGATCTATCTTGGAGAATGTTCCATGTTCACTCGAGAAGAAAGTATATTCTGTTGCTTTGGGATGCAGAGTTCTAAATATATCTGTCAAGTCCATCTGATCCAGTGTCTCATTCAGGGCCCTTGTTTCTTTATTGACCGTGTATCTAGATGATCTATCCATTGTTGTAAGAGGAGTGTTAAAGTCCCCTGCAATTACCACATTCTTATCAATAAGGTCGCTTATGTTTGTGAGTAATTGTTTTATATAGTTGGGGGCTCCTATATTCGGCGCATAGACATTTATAATTGTTAGCTCTTCCTGATGGATAGACCCTGTCACTATTATATAATGCCCTCCTTCATCTCTTGTTACAGGCTTTAATTTAAAGTCTAGTTTGTCTGATAGAAGTATGGCTACTCCAGCTTTCTTTTGACTTCCAGTGGCATGATAAATAGTTCTCCATCCCCTCACTCTCAATCTGAAGGTGTCCTCATGTCTAAAATGAGTCTCTTGTAGACAGCAAATAGATGCGTCTTGTTTTTTTATCCATTCTGATAGCCCATGTGTTTTGGTTGGCGCATTTAGTACATTTACGTTAATTGTTATTATAGAAAGATATGGGTTTAGAGTCATTGTGATGTCGTAGGTTTATTCTTGTAGCGATGTCTCTGGTACTTTGTCTCACAGGATCCCCCTTAGGATCTCTTGTAGGGCTGGTTGAGTGGTGACGAATTCCTTCAGTTTTTGTTTGTTTGGGAAGACCTTTATCTCTCCTTCTATTCTAAATGACAGACTTGCTGGATAAAGGATTCTTGGCTGCATATTTTTTCTGTTCATCACATTGAAGATCTCCTGCCATTCCTTTCTGGCCTGATAAGTTTCAGTAGAGAGATTGGTCACGAGTCTTATAGGTCTCCCTTTATATGTTAGAGCTCATTTATCTCTAGCTGCTTTCAGAATTTTCTCTTTATCCTTGTATTTTGCCAGTTTCACTATGATATGTCATACAGAAGATCGATTCAAGTTACGTCTGAAGGGAGTTCTCTGTGCTTCTTGGATTTCAATGCCTTTTTCCTTCCCCAGATCAGGGAGGTTCTCAGCTATTATTTCTTCAAGTACACCTTCTGCACCTTTCCCTCTCTCTTCCTCCTCTGGAATACCAATTATGCGTACATTATTTCTCTTTAGTGCATCAGTTAGTTCTCTAATTTTCCCCTCATACTCCTGGATTTTTTAATCTCTCTTTTTCGCAGCTTCTTCTTTTTCCATAATTTTATCTTCTAGTTCACCTCTCCTCTGCCTCTTCAATCTGAGCCGTAGTTGTCTCCATTTTATTTTGCAGACTCGTTGATAGCATTTTTTAGCTCCTCTTGGCTGTTCCTTAGTCCCTTGATCTCTGTAGCAAGAGATTCTCTGCTGTCCTTTATACTGTTTTCAAGCCCAGTGATTAATTTTATGACTATTATTCTATATTCACTTTCTGTTATATTGTTTAAATCATTTTTGATCAGTTCATTAGCTGTTATTTCCTGGACGTTTTTCTGAGGGGAATTCTTCCGTTTCGTCATTTTGGATAGCCCCTGGAGTGGTGCAGGACTGCAGGGCACTTCCCCTGTGCTGTCTTGAATAACTTGCGTTGGTGGGCGGGGCTGCAGTCAGACCTGATGTCTGCCCCCAGCCCACCCCTGGGGCCACAGTCAGACTGGTGTGTGCCTTCTCTTCCCCTCTCCTAGGGGCGGGATTCACTGTGGGGTGGGGTGGCCTGTCTGGGCTACTTGCACACTGCCAGGCTTGTGGTGCTGGGGATCTGGTGTATTAGCTGGGGTGGATCGGCAAGGTGCACAGGGGTGGGAGGGGCAGGCTTAGCTCGCTTTTCCTTCAGAGATCCACTTTGGGAGGGGCCCTGTGGCACCGGGAGAGAATTAGACCCGCCAGAGGGATGGATCCGCTGAAGCACAGCATTGGGTGTTTGCGAAGTGCACGCAAGTTCCCTGGCAGGAACTGGTTCCCTTTGGGATTTTGGCTGGCATCTGGATGGGCGAGGGAGATGGCACTGGCGAGTGCGTTTGTTCCCCGCCAAGCTGAGCTCTGTCGGCCAGGGCTCAACAACTCTCCTTCCTGTTGTCCTCCAGCCCTCCCGTTCTCCGAGCAGAGCTGTTAGCTTATAACCTTCCACATGTCAAGTCCCACTTGCTGTCGGAACACACTCCATCTGGCCCCTCCACTTTTGCAAGCCAGACTCGGGGGCTCTGCTTGGCCAGCGGGGCCGCCCCTCTGCCCCAGCTCCCTCCCGCCATTCCATGGAGTGCGCACTGCCTCTCTGTCCTTCCTACCCTCTTCTGTGGGCCTCTTGTCTGCGCTTGGCTCCGGAGAGTCCGTTCTGCTAGTCTTCTGGTGGTTTTCTGGGTTAATTAGGCAGTGTAGGTGGAATCTCAGTGATCAGCAAGACATGCGGTGAGCCCAGCGTCCTCCTACGCTGCCATCTTCCCAAGATCCTCAATGATAGTCTCTTTAATAAAATTTGCTAGAAAAACTGCACATTTACATGTGAAAGAACAAAACTGGACCCCTATCTTACACTACTAACCAAAAAGTAGCTCAAAATGGATTAAAGATTTTAAATGTAAAACCTGAAGCCTTTAAAGCTCCTAGAAGAAAACCTTTAAAACACCTTTTGACAATGATCTGGGCAATAATTTTTTTCAATATGACATCAAAAAGCATAATCAGCAAAAGCAAAAATCAATAAGTGGGGTTGCATTAAATTAAAGATACTGCACAGAAAACAACAACAAAATAATCAATACAGTGAAAAGGCAATCTATTGAATATGAGAAAATATTTGCAAATCTGATATGGTATTAATATACAAAATTCAACATCAAACCCCCAACAATCAGATTTTTAAAAATAGGCAGAGGAACTGAGAGACATTTTTTTTTAAGACATAGAAATGGCCAACAGGTACATGAAAAAGTACTGACCATCATTAATCATCAGAGAAATGCAAACCAAAACCAGAGTGAAATATCACTCACACCTCTTAGAGTGGCTATTACCAAAAAGAAGAGAGATAACATATGAAGAAAAGGAAACCTTTGTGCACTGTGATGGAACAGTAATTGGTATAGGAACTAGGGAAAGTAGTATGGACGTCCCTTCCAAAACTATAACCAGAACTATCATATGACCTGTAATATCCCAATTATGGTTATATCTCTGAAGGAAATGATAAAGGACCTCAAAGATATCTGCATTCCAATGGTCATCACAGCATTATTCACAATAGCCAAGAAAAAAGTTGAACTCATAGAAACTTAGAGTAGATTGGTGGTTAATGAAGGTTGGGGGGAGTAAGGGACATGAAAAGATATTGGTAAAAGGGTTCACCCTCTTAGTAATGAAATGAATAAGTTCTGGGAATCTAATGTACAGCAGGGTAATTATAGTTAACTATAGTTATCAATATTGTATTGTGTACCTGGAATTTGCTAAGAGAGTAGATCTTAAATGTTCTCACTAAAAAAATTAATAAATAAAAATAACTATGCTATAACTATATTAGGTGATATATTAACTAGCCTTACCATGGTAATCATTTGACAATATAAATGTACACCAAATCACTTTTTTTACCTTAAGTTTATTAAATGATGTTATTTGTCAAATATATCTCAAAAAAACCCTGAAAAATTATATATATTAGTACAATCTAATGTAAAACATTAGATTAATATGTTGGTCTGGAAAAACTAGTAATAACATACATTTTCATTTAAAAATTGAAGGAACTGTGAGGATATTAGTACCTATGTTTTCTTTCATCGTTTTTTGAAAGCTTTACATGGTTATTTCACTAATGTTCCTAGTGAATGTTTTCCAGACCTTGGCTACATGCTTATGGTCTAGTGACATTATCTGGAAGCTTGTTAGAAATGCAGAATTGTTCAGTCCAACTGAATCAGATATTGCAAATTAACAACAGATAATCTGTATGCACATTAAAGTATGAAAAGCATTGACCTTGATAACTCAAAGTTTGAGAGTTAAAAAGTAAAAGTAACCTTCATAACTCCATCCTTTATTTAGTGATTCTTTCAGGAGTAGGGTACGGCCGTGGGAGCTTATTCTGGATGTGGGCAATTGTTTAAAACTGAGACCATCATCAACAACAACAAAAGTTCAAAAGAATTAGGATTTTATCATTGATATTGTTTAGAACTGTTAGTGAATGCCAATAATTTAAAAATACTAATTTTAGTCAGTTTTATTATTATTTTAAAATTTTCGACATCCAATCCATTCCCTTATCACATACACTTGTGGTGGGCCAGCCTTATGACCTCACTCTTTATGTTGTCTACAGAACATTATTGTTGTTGTTGTGTTTTTCTTTTGTGATACTATTTTTCTTAAGTTTTTAAATTCCAGTTAACATACAGTGTAATATTAGTTTCAGGTGTAGAATTTAGCAATTGATCACTTACATACAACACCCAGTGCTCATCACAACTAGTGCCCTCCTTACTACCATCACCTATTTAACCCATCCCTCCACCACCTCCCCTCTAGTAACCCTCAGTTTGTTCTCCATAGTTAAGGGTCTGTTTCTTGGCTTGCCTCTCTTTTTTTCCCCTATTCATTTGTTTTGTTTCTTAAATTCCACATATAAGTGAAATCATATGGTACTTGTCTTTCTCTGATTGCCTCATTTTGTTTAGCATAATACTCTCTAACTCCCTCCATGTCATTGCAAATGGCAAGATTTCATTATTTTTATGGCTGAGTAATATTCCATTGTGTATATAAATCACCTCTTCTTTATCCATGTATCAGTCCACAGACATTTGGCCTCTTTCCTTAATTTAGCTATTGTTAATAATTCTGCTATAAACACCGGGATGCACATATCCCTTCAAATTAGTATTTTTGTATCCTTTGGGTAAATACCTAGTAGTGCAATTGCCAGACTACAGGGTAATTCTATTTTTCACTTTTTGAAGAACCTCCATACTGTTTTCCAGAGTGGCTGCTCTAGTTTGCATTCCTGCTAATGGTGCAAAAGGATTCCTCTTTCTCCACATCCTTGTAAATACGTTTTGTTTCCTGTGTTGTTAATTTTAGCCATTCTGACTGGCATGAGGTGGTATCTAATTGTAGTTTTGATTTGTATTTCCCTGATAATGAGTTACATTGATCAATTTTTCATGTGTCTGTTAGCCATCTGTATGTCTTCTTTAGTAAAATGTCTGCTCATGTCTCCTGACCATTTTTTTTAACTGGATTATTTGATTTTTGGGTGTTGAGTTCTTTATATATTTTGGATACTACAAAAGACCCTGAATGGCTAAAGCAATCTCAAAAAAGAGAAGCAATGCTGGAAGCATCACAATTCCGGATTTTAAGTTATATTACAAAGCTGTAGTCAGCAAGACAGTATGGTACTGGCACAAAAACAGACACACAGAACAATGGAACAGAACAGAAAATCCAGAAATGAACCAATAACTACATGGTCAATTAATATTTGACAAAGCAGGGAAGATTATCAAATGGGAAAAAACAGTCTCTCCAACAAATAGTGTTGGGAAACCTGGACAGCAATATGCAAAAGAATGAAACTGGACCACTTTTTTACACCACACACAAAAATTTAGGTGGAGGAAACACCTAAATGTGAGACAGGAAATCATCAAAATTCTAGAGGAAAACATAGGCAGTAACCTCTCTGACTTTGGCTATAGCAACTTCTTACTAGACACATTTCCTGAGGCAAGGGAAACAAAAGCAAAAATAAATAAATTATTGGGACTTCATCTGCACAGCAAAGGAAACAGTCAACAAGACTAAAAAGCAAAAAAAAAAAAAAAACAAAAAAAAAAAAAAAAAAACACAAGACTAAAAAGCAACCTACAGAATGAGAGATATTTGCAAATGACATATCTTTTGTGATACTATTTCCCATGTATTTAAAATATGATATTCATTGTGGGGGTGCCTGAACAGGTCAGTCAGTTAAACATCTGATTCTTGGTTTCAGCTCAGGTCATGTTCTGATGGTTTTGTGAGTTCTAGCCCTGCATCAGGCTCTGTGCTCACAGTGTGGAGCCTGCTTGGGATTCTTGATCTTCCTCTTTCCTCTCCCTCTGCCCCTCTCCCACTCATACTGTCTCTGTTTCTCTCAAAGTAAATAAATAAACTTAAAATATGATATTCATTGTGAATAGAAAATGGCCATAATGGTACAGAAGATCTTTTAAAAATGATCCAATATCACACAAAGAATGGTCATCAAGCCAGAAAATGTAGAGCATATTTCTAGATCTCCTGACTTTTACCTTAATGTCCATATACCTGGTTCCATATAATGTCAATTTCTAGATCCATCATAGGGAACTGAGTAGTGGTGAACAGGAAGTTAGAGAGGTCCATGTGCATATGTTACTTTCACCTTAGGCCTTTATTTCAAATCTCTAACAGTTCCTCCCATGTATCTAGGTGCGCATGTAAAGATGGAGGAGGCAAGGAGTGATTCTGTTGCATCAGAACTCCATGACTAAACTGTTTTCTTTTTTTTAAACAAGGATGGAAACAGCTGTTCTGAAACATTTAAAAACTGCATTCACCCTTGACAAACAAAATAGATTTCTGAGGCATCTTTTTTTATACCAAGTAAAAAGATCTTTTGAAAACAGAAAAGACAAGTTAGTTTTGCTCATTTTTTTATTTTTGTTTTTTAGTACTCATAAATTTTAGCCGAGGGAATTCATTGCTTGTAGAGTAAAAACGAATAGCACTTTTAAGAGTAAGAAGAAAGCAGCCAGTGTGAATGCTTTTCAACCCAGCATGATCAGCACTCTCCAGCTGCAAAGAGAAGGTGCTATGTTTTAGAGGAAAGCCCCCTTATCTGAGTACTAGTTGACTCCAGGAGAAGTTATCACCAATGATGGACCAGTACTTTCACTGCCTCCTCTACCATTTCTCTCTCCTGAGTGAAGTCTCTCAATCATGGTACTGCATTGGGCCATGATATACATTTGAGATAGAGTTAGAGATGTGGGCTATTCATCTTTGCTTTCAGCCCTGCAACCATTACAGAGGACGTATCTGCTGCATTTGTTTTATCACGAGGAAGCTCTGTCACCCTTCCTTTATATCACCCAGCATTTTAGAACTAAAAACAAAACAAACAAACAAAAAGAACAATCTCAACTACACAGTGCTAACAATAGGAAGGTGAATGAAATGGCATCACCAAGTGGTAACCTATCTTTTTTAGTTGTTCCAGCAAACCCTATTAAAAAAAAGCACTATGACAATCTATTATTAATGACCAATTTGTGTTGTAGTAATCAATAGAGAATATTGTCTAAAATGTGAAGAAATATGCTGATGATCATATTTTTTTTAATGATTATTTATTTTTGAGAGAGAGAGAGAGAGAGTATGAGTGAGGGATGGGCAGAGAGAGAGGGAGACAAAATCTGAAGCAGGCTCCAGGCTCCGAGCTGTCAACACAGAGCCCAACGTGAGGTTCAAACTCACAAACGGTGAGATCATGACCTGAACCGAAGTCAGATGCTTAACTGAATGAGCCACCCAGGCACCCTTTGATGATCATTCTTTATAATTATTACAAGTCTGCACCCAAAGAAGTTTCCAAGATGAGCCATGGTTCAAAAAGAAGGCAATTTTGTGTCACAGGGTATTTGTTTGGGGCTAGTCCAGAATAGGGTTTGTTTTCCTGGAAAGATCAGTGGAGAAGCTAACTATTCTGTGAAACTGACCAAGTAGCTTTCAGTTATATCCACTCTGAATGATTATATAATTCAAAAAATAATTTTAAACAAATGATGGATCACCAAAACCTGTTTACAATCAATTGAGAAAAAGACATAAGGTTAAGTGATAATTATATATAATTGTCCAAAATGGTGGCAGGATTAACTAATAAATGTGTTGCTAAATATTTACTTTAAACACAGTTATGTGTGGACTATTCATGAACTAAAAAAATATTGTAAACCAAAAGTGGTATTCATAAACTCTTCTGACAACTCCTTTATTCCAGAGGTAAAATTAGGAACCAACTGGAAGGAGATGCACAAGGTACAATGTCACCATATTTGTTGAACTATAGGGCATATAACAAGGAGGCTGAAGCTTCAAACTTTTCCCTTTTGGAGTTAATAATCTAGGGAAGTAAATAAGATACATGCTAAAATGTAACAAAAAGCACAATGGCTATATAGAACTGTATCAGTTGTGAACTGCAAATTATAAATGCTACAGCATTTAGAATTGTAAAAGTGTTTTGTTTGTTTTGTCATTTATTTAAGAGAGAGTGTGTGAGTGAAAGAGGAGCAGAGAGAGAGGAGGAAAGAATCCCAAACAGGTTCCATGCCTGCTTAAATATGTAGGTTCTATAGGGAGAGGAAAAAAATGGGGTCAGTTGACTTCATAATTTTGAGGTATCTATAGGCCATGCAGGTGAAAAAGCTTAGAGGTGATCAAAAATGAAGTCTGTTATTTAGAAAACGGTTTAAGAGGGGCGCCTGGGTGGCGCAGTCGGTTAAGCGTCCGACTTCAGCCAGGTCACGATCTCGCGGTCCGTGAGTTCGAGCCCCGCGTCGGGCTCTGGGCTGATGGCTCAGAGCCTGGAGCCTGTTTCCGATTCTGTGTCTCCCTCTCTCTCTGCCCCTCCCCCGTTCATGCTCTGTCTCTCTCTGTCCCAAAAATAAATAAATAAATAAATAAATAAATAAATAAATAAATAAATAAATAGAAGACGGTTTAAGAAACATATGTTGGCAGTAATTGAAGCCTTTTCCATGGATGGAATTTGGTTAGAGATGTTATTACAGAAGAGGGAAAAGAAGAACAATTTATATTCTAGATAATATTACCAGGTATGGGGCAAGCCTGAAAAGTAAGATTATTTGAAAGAACCTCATGACTTTACAGAGGAGTAAAGAGAATCATGAGAAACTGGTATCATTTCATAATTTGCTTTTCTGTGCATTTGTATAAAAACAGTACAAAACATAGTTTGTCATAGCTTAAATATTCTCTCCCTGAAGGAGTCCCTAACTTAAATCACCTTAATGGCACAAACTCTAAGAGCTCATAATAGTGTGTGAGGAATGATCAATAATAGTAAGACTCACAATTCATAAGACAAAGTTCTGTTCGGTTTATGTGATTTAAACATTTTGAGATCATTATTTCTCATTTTCTTATTGGGCATTCAACTTAATATTATTTAGTAGGTAATGAGCAGACAATTCAGATAAGTGATTATCATTGATGGAAGTTTTCCTGGTAGGTATCATTTATATAATCTACTTGTTTCAACCTTTATTCAATTAGATACCATTTAAGGCTTTTAAAAATTATTATTTATTTCTCATTATGATTGAATATGCTCTCTGATACTAATCCAGAGAAGGAACCACTAATATTTTTTCAAATGTTTATTTATTTTGAGAGAGAGAGAGAGCACACACACACATGTGAGTGGGGGAAGGGCAGAGAAGGAGAGAGAGCAGAGAAGAGCCTGACACAGGGCTTGAACTCAGGAACTGTGGGGTCATGCCCTGAGCAGAAATCAATAGTCAGATGATTAACCAACTGAGCCACCCATGCACCCCTAACATTTATTTTTAAAGATAGTTGGGAGATCTCTAGCAAAACTGAGATAATGCCAACTTTCCTGTCATAGCATTCATTCAGTAATTTTGTCTCAATATTTCCTCGGTTGCTTAAAAACCATTCTTATTTTCAAAATGCTATATTTTTCTATATTATTTTAGTTGATTATAATTTGGTGTTTCAGTGAATTGGGACTGAAATTCATTATACTGTATTGTTTTTGCTGTAAAGAGTAGCTACTACGAGAGTATAAGTAGGCATTCCATATTCAATTGAAAAGTGCAATGCTGGCATGATTATCATAATGGGATCCAGATATCTCTAAACATGATTTTACCAAAGCATGGTCTATAAAATCCAGGTATCAGTGAAAGCAAACTTCAGCATCTAATGCAAAGGCCTCTAATACTGACCTAGCATTTATTTTGATATCAGAGTTTAAAACATGAACACAGTATGTTAAAACGTCATTAATTGCTCCTAATTCAAATCCACAATCATATACCAAGTAGACGCAGGGCCCTTTGGTTGTTTTCTCTATGAAAAAACAATTTCTCAATTGTAATAAATTCTCATGTTTCTAGGCAGGACCTATCTTAAACATGTTACAAATGAAATACACCAGGAAAAACAGATTTTGATTGAATAGAAACGGAGAAAAAACAAGATTGTGCTGATCTATAATAAAAGCAGAAGACACACAAGAGAAGAATGTGAAAGCAGATAAACAAGCTGGAAAGGAGTTGTGAGTTGTGACTTAGGGGAAAATTTTGAAGCTGAAATTTCATGAACAGGAGCTGGAAAAGAAAATTATGTGCTAAATAGTTAAATATTTCAAAATAATTTTCTCCAGGCTGGATATTCTAAACTAAGTGTTACAAAGTTGTTATTAATCACTGTCAGGGAAATATGATTGGGTATGTTATACATTATAAAGGAAATAAAAGTGTTCAATATAGTATTATTTTCCCTGAGACGAATGGGACATTTAAGTCATCTATAGATATTACTGAACTGACTGATATAAGAAATGATATTATACTTTAGAAGTAAACTATGCTCCTCTGTATAGGAGGATAATATAAACGGGAAAACAGGAGATACTGAATAAGGCAAAGGGGCTGAATTTGTTATACCTATTTGAGATTAATTTTCAAATTTAATCTAGTAGGATACTGCCCAATTAAGTTATGCATCTTCAATTCCTAGAGAATCGCCTGTTTCCAGATAGACATTATTTTGTTTTCTCATTTCCAAGGTGCCTGGAAAAATACAGCAGCCTGTGACAGGTGAAACTTTAAGAAAAATTTGGCGGTCAGAGCTTCTCTCCTTAAAAGAAGCCATGAGCCTGTGGTTCCAGAATATACTTCCATGACGTGTGTGGAATGAGGATGGTGATATAATAGGATTGGGGGACTTGGAGGGCCGTGGGACTACTGGCAAATATAGTGGAAAGCCAAGTATCAATGATGTAATAATGTCTTCCCTGTGACATCACCAAAATGTAAGTACATTTCCTAAACACTACAAAAGGCCAAACTGATTTATTCTCTGGAAGGGGATAAGGGACATAACTCAGCACTGGATCTAATCTAAAACTGGGTACCCCCTAAATATTATCCTGAAAGTAACTACAAATTCTGGGGGTACAAATCTAAACAACAACCACAAGAGGACTCCAGTGACTGAACCAAAGCAGGCAGAATTTGGACATGAGGTAAAAATGTGAATCAGGCAATAGGCATAGGATGAGTCCCTCCTCTAGCACTCTGCAACTTGACTCAGAGGAGAGCTGCAGTCACAGGAAGGAGGCACCAGGTGCTAAAATTCTAGTATAAAAACATGCTGCTTTCCAGGCCAGGGAGCCCAGAGACAGGAGTCTGGGCTCAATACAGGTTCCCAGGGCATTTTATGGTTCATGGTTTTGCCCTCTTCTATGTAAGAGACTATTGCCTACCCAATTTCACAAATATTTTTTTCTTCTAGTCTTTTTTCCTAAGAAATTTATACTTTTAGATTTTAAACTTAGAAGTATGAATATATATATGTACATATAATATGTGTATATTGTTATATACATACATATATAAATTTATGCATATATGTATATAAATATGTATATATGTATACATATATGTGTGTTGTATATACATGTATTTATAAATATACTACATATAAAATATATAAAATAAAAAATATCTAAAACGAATCCAAATTAATGACCACTTTACAAAATACATAACCAGTACTCTTCAAAATTCTCAGTGTCATTAAAAACAAGGGGAGTCTGAGACCATGAGAAGCCCATGACAACTAAATGTAGTGCGGTAACCTGTATGGGATCCTGGAACACAAAAAGAACATTAAGTAAAAACTAAAAAAAAAATCAGAATAAAGTATGACTTTAATTAATAATAATGTGTTAATATAGGTGCATTAGTTTCAATACTATATCATACTAGAGCCAAATGTTCATTATAGGATAATTGGATATAGGTTCTATGGAAAATGTGTACTATCTTCAAAATTTTTCTGTAAATTTAAAATTCTTCTAAGAAATAAAACATCACAAAATTTAAAGGATAAATGATCAACTCCCCAATCATATTGGAAATTTTTACAACCGTATAAAAAACTGCTAGAAAACTACACAAAATACAATAAAGAATTACAGGATTTATATCATTTTTAGCCATTTCAACTATTTCAATGAAATAATTGAAATTTGCAAAACTTTATTTTCACCAACTGCAGAATGAAGTTTTTTTTCAAGTACATAGTTTATTTCCCCTGATAAACCATAAGGTGAACCATTATACAGGTCTCAAATTTAAAAAGACTAAATTCAGGGGCGCCTGGGTGGCTCAGTCGGGTAAGCATCTGGCTTCGGCTCAGCTCATGATCTCACAGTCCATGAGTTCAAGCCCTGCCTTGGACTCTGTGCTGACTGTTCAGGGCCTGGCCTGCTTCAGATTCTGTGTCTCCCTCTCTCTCTCTGCCCCTTCCCCACTTGTGCTCTCTCTCTCTCTCTCTCTCTCTCACTCTCTCTCTCTCTCAAAAATAAATGAAACATTAAACAAATTAAAAAATAAAATGACTAAATTCAGAGTATCTTCTCTGAACACAATACAGTTAAAATTGAAATAGATAAAAAGATAAAAAATAAGATTCCAAATGTTATGCAAACTTGATAACACATTTCTAAAAAATCAAATGGGTAAAATAAAGAAAAAAGGTAATAGAAATTATTTTGAACTAAATAGTACTGAAAACACAATAGATCAAAATGTATGCAATGCAGCTAAAGAAGTGAGTAGAGGGAAACACGTAGCACATACGTCTTAATACATCAGAAATAAAATTAAAATCAATGGTCTAAAACTCTACATCAAAAAGCTGGGGGAGAGAGTTGGGCCACTTGGGTGACTCAGTCGGTTAAATGTCGACTTTGGCTCATGTCATGATTTCATGGCTCATGAGTTCAAGCCCCACATTGGGCTCTGTACTAACAGCTCAGAGACTGGAGCCTGCTTCACATTCTATGTCTCCCTCTCTCCTTGCCCCTTCCCCACTCAGGCTCTGTCTCTCCTTCAAAAATAAATAAACATTAAAAAAAAAAAAAGGTGGGGCAGAGGGGAGTAAAACCAAAAAAGTATGAAGGAGAAGATCATGAACAGGAACATATGAAATAGAAACCGACACACAATGAGAAGTTATCAAAGTAAATAGCTAGAGCTACTTCTTTGAAGTTGGCAACTAGTTACATTGCTCAAGAGAAAAAGATAGATACAGATATATAGAATGTGAAGACATAGCCTAAGTCCACTTAGAAACTTCTATATCCAAAATGCAAATGCATATACTGATGGACTTGGAAGACAAATACATGTAAAAATAAGGTCTTGGCACTAGTCACAGGACCAGTAAAAATCTTTTACTTAACAAAACTAGAAGTATTAAACTGTCAATAAAACTTAGAAGTTAGATGCAGAGATGAGGATTGTGGCAGAAAGAGGTAATTAAAATAATACCAAGTTTTTGTATATAAGTGAGAAGGACTGATGAAGAAGAATGTGATAACGTTCTTGAATATTTTTCTTAGTTTATTTGGCATGAGTGGAAGAGTACAGAGATATACTTCATATATTTATTTTGCAATAAAAATGCTAATAATTGACCCCTATTATTACCTATTTACTTTTAATAATAAATTCCCTAGAGTTAGTAGGGCAAATTCCCAGCTATAGCTTCCATTTCCTAGATTCTTTTGCTATTAGTTGTGATCCGTCAATTAAGTAGTATCAGCCAAATACATATGAGCAGAAGTGATGTGCCACTTGCAGAGGAAACCTTTTAAAAAACAAGTGATTCCATTTCCTTTGTGCCTTCTTATGGATTAGACATTTAAATTACTTATAAGTGGTAAGTAATTAAGACAATTACAGATTGTAATAAATTCTATGAAGAAAATGAAGACTACCTCATGCAAGGGAATCTACTCTAGTTAGGATGGATCAGGGAAGGTCTCTGAAGAAATGATATGTAGCTCGTACCTAGTGTGAAGAAGGTTTTGGAGAAAGAGCATTCTAGGCAGAGAGGACAGCAAATGAAAGATCTTGAGAATGTAATATATCTGCTGTCTTTGAGAAAAAGAAAGGAGCTCTGGGTGGCTAAAGCTTAAGGTGGGCGAAGAACCAATGAGAGGTGAGGTCAAAGGAAATGAAGAGAGGCTAACATTTTACTATAAATAAAGGTTGTTTATCAACCTTTTGGATCTATTGGGCTTTAGGCATATCTATTTTTAAGTGGCATACAAGAGGATTATTTTCTCTTTTTAAATGGTGAATGATCTGTGAGTTGCTATAATAAATGCTAAATTTCTGTATATCCTTACAATCTTATACTGTGTTTTACCCTTACAAGTCATTTTCTTTACCTCCTTTTTCTTTTCCTTTTTGGCATGTTTCTGGTTTAGAAGTTAAAAATTCTACCTGAGGCACCTGAGTGACTCAGTTGATTAAACATCAGACTTTGACTCAGGTCATGATCTCACGGTTTGTGGGTTCGAGCCCTGCATGGGGCTCTATGCTGTTAGCATGCCCCTCCCCTGCTCGCATGATTTCTCTCTCTCAAAAATAAATAAACATTACAAAAATTCTACCTGAGGATGGCTAGTGGTTATGGTCACATTTTTTTAATTGCACACTTTACTAAAACAAACAACAACAAAAATAAACCTTAGAAATCCACTCTCTTTAGAGTAACAAAAAGTCTTAGAATGCTTTTTAAATCACTAGCCTATTTAAGTTATTACCAAGTTTTTTCATTTCACTTTGCTTTTGTGTCTTCAAAAGTCATAATTATTATAACTATATTATTCAAAACATCCTTATATAGATTTACTGACATGTTTATCAATGTCTGTGTTCAACAATCCCTTTTACATCTCACTTTTCCTCCTGAGTTTTTTTTTTTTTTTTAAAGCACATTCCCTATTAGTTCTCTCATTAGTGGGCTGTGATTGTTAATTTGCCTGTTGTTTTACTTGCTTAAAAACCGTAATTTCATCTTCATTTTTTAGGTATATGTATATATATACTTTTTGAGAGAGAGAGAGAGAGAGAGAGAGACAGAGAGCACACTGAGGAGGGGGAGAGAGAGGAAGAGAGAGAGTGAGAGAGAGAGAGGATCCCAAGCAGGCTCCACACTGCCAGCATGGAGTCCAATGCGGGACTTAGAATCATGAACTGCAAGAATATAACCTGAGCTGAAATCTAGAGTAGGACTCTTAACCAACTGAGCCACCTAGGTGCTCCCATTCTTATTTTTTTAATGATGCTTTAATGACATATGCAATTCTAGACTAATAGTTATGTTTCCACAGTGCTTTTAGGATATTAACCCAGTATCTTCTGGACTCTATTATTCTTGCTGTTAGCAATTATTGTTGTTGTAATGATTATATTAATACAATTACTATTATGTTTATTATTTTGAAGTTAGCTATCAGTGTAATTGTTTTTTTTATTGGTTAGAAACGTGTATTTCCTTCATACTTGATTACTTTAGGATCACAGACTATACCAGAAATAGATCCACTTATTTATTTTAATCTATCTGAAAGAAATTGTTTTCCTAAATCTGAAGATTCATGTGGTTCCTCAAGGCTTCCTCATTACCATTTTGAGGTCAATGCACAGATTGGCAAATGAGCATGATCCTTCCTTAAGCAGACCCATGAGCCTGGTGATAAGCAAAATAAGGCCTGCCACAGACACTAAAGCAGTCTTCCAGTGGGAATAGACACAAATCAATACATATCTGTTGAATTACTCAATAAAATGAGATTCCAAACAGTAATTTTTTTTAACTCATCTATGTCTTGCAAGAAAAAAGCAACTATACAATGAACTAAAAATGAAGGTCAAAGACAAGTCACAAATATGTGTTTTAAGACAGTATAATAAAATATTCTTAGGGAAGGAGCAGAACCTAAAAATGAACAGATTTTTGTAGTTCTGATGGTAATTCAATTACTTTTCAAGTTATCTACAGAAGTAAAACAGTATTTCCCTGAGTATAGATTATTTTATTTTTAAAAAATAAGATGGCATGTTGATTTACATATACCAGGAAATCACTTAATGATTTTGCCAAAGATAATGCAAAAATATTTAGGGTAACTAGATTCCAAATTTTATATAGTTAGAAAAAAATAATGGTTTTTGAGGTGACTACCCCAGTATGAAAAATGACATGCTTGCTGTGCTCTCAATTGAACATGGTGAATTAGAGAAAATAGCTCAATGGTGATCACTTCAGTGGGCAACTGCTGTGGTCATCAATATGAGATAGCTGTGTCCAGGGAAAAAGACATGCTTTTAGATGGACAGGAAAATGATCCTAATGTTTACAGCTTGAGACATAACCACAGAAATAGAAGTGAATTCCAGTGAATGAGTTCAATTAATAAACAGGTGTACAATCAGAGATTTCTGATGAGCATCATGAAAATTTTAGATAGTGTTGCACTTACCCAGTATCAAAGATTAGAGAAACACCTTACAATAACTGAATTTTAGAGCTGCCGACTTCTTCAGGTTACATCTCCCTTTAACCTTTCAGAAATATACATATTTATTACATAAATGTGTACTTGTTCTCTTTGTAGTATGTATGTTTTTAACTATCTGCCTATCTATATGTTATCTATCTTCATGTTGTAAATGCACTAAAACATTGTACTTCATTGTGCAGCATTTCCTGACTTTCAACAATATCTAATTAGTTTGTCAATTTAAGTTACATGTGTGACAATACATTACTAAATGCATTCTAACTAAGCCAAAGTTTTTCATTTGCTAAAAATGTTATGCAAAAGTTCCCACTGAAGGTCTAACTTTCAGCTAGACCCTAACTTAGGTCAGTGACATTACAAACCAACACTGGGAAATATCCCACTTAAACTGAGTATTCCTTGAGAATTTATGTTCAGTGATGTCTAAAGAAATTAGAGATTTTGGGGGATGGAAAATATTAGAAATTTTAATGCTAAAACCCATTTAGAAAATATTGTGACATCTTAGAAGATTGTGAAATTTAATTATAAATATGGCACAACCTCATTTGACAGGTGTTTGTTATTTCTTCTTAATTAGATATGCATTAATTGCTAAAGCTGTGAAGGTATCTCTCTGTGTGTATGTAGGCATTATAAAAATATTTTTCTGTTTCCTTGTTTAGTATCAGGGAAGTATCTAGAAAATCCTATTATATATTTGCTACCATTGACAAGAAAGTGTAGAACTTAAAAATCATGTCTGCTATCTCCAATCAAAATCTTTGAGCAACTAAATATATATGCAAGTTATCTATATTTTTCCTTTTTAAATTTATATTAATTTATATATATTTTAGTATTTATTAGAACGATAAAAAAGTGATTTAATCACAGAGGCTGCTTTTTCTGTGAAATTTTCTTTAAGACTCCATTATGAGCAAAAGAGATGAAGGTTGAATAGTCTAACTTCTAACTCTTTGCTAGCTTTATTTACTTTTGCTTATTTATTATTTTTTTATATTTATTTTTGAGAGAGGGAGAGAGAGCATGAGCAGGGTAGGGGCAGAGTGAGAGGGAGACAGAGGATCTGAAGCAGGCTCTGAGCTGACAGCACAGAGCCCTATGTGGGGCCGAAACTCATGAACCAAAGTACCGATTGAGCCACTCAGACACCCCTACTTCTGCTTATTTAAACTATCTGCAGTTCTCTCACCCATTCCAATGCTCTTAATTTGCATCCTCTTACCTCTTTGACTTTGCTAACAAACACTATCGCTTTTCCTCCAACACCATCCTTTGTCCTTCGGGGGAAAACACCTTTAAAAATTTTCTTTATCTGTGATCATAACGTTCTACCTTGAAGAATATAAAGACTTTGCAGATATATATAGGAAGATGGTGATTCTGACTCAAATTATGCTTTCACAGTTGTGGGAAACATCTGATCAAAGCCCTTCATGCACTTAGCCTCTCTCAGCACCAAATGTCTCATGCGAGTGGCTGGGTTTACAGTGACCTTCATTATAGGAATAGAATCTTTTATTGTCATAAATGAATCAGCTCATATGGCAATCATGTTCTAGTTAAGTTAGCTCACTAGCTAAACTATCTATAAAACACATAAAAGACACCACCTATCTATCTATCTGAAGTTTTTAGAGTTTTTGGTTATATTTGTGTTGTTATTTGATATTGAATGTATCTGCGAGGGCAAACTGCATAAGAGATACCCACATTTCTTATTCTCAAACCATAGTCCCTGACAGTTAAGCACACAAATTTCCTGTTTAATTCACAACATCCAACATACAAAATTAAAAAAAAAATGATTATCAACTAAACTAAGAACTCTCTTCACCACAAATAAGTGGTATTCCAAAATATATTAATGAATTAGTCACTTAAAGCATTTCATTAAATGTGACCAGTTCAGAATATTAGTACCTGAATATGAAATGTATGAAGCATGACATAAATGTTGTCAGTTGATACATGGGCAGAGTCATGAGATAAGTAAAAATTCAGGTTTTCATGTCTCCTTGAATTTTTAAAGGTTAACTTAGTTGTGTTCCTGTCAGTCTCAGCACATTTACAACTGCTGAATTCATTGTCAATATTAACATAGCAAATGTGATGTCTTTTCCTAGAGTTGGTTTTCTTCCGTGTTGAGAATCAACCACCCACAGAGCAGGACATAATGGCATTATACATTACAGTAGCCATGAAAGCTGAGTACACAGAACAGTATAAACAAAATAAAAATTTAAGAATAAGTCCCAAAACTTGTAGCTCAGTGATTTCCAGAGCCAAATAGGTTTAGAGAGTTTTTTTGTTCAAAGTGAGACTGTCAGTATTTGAAAAAAATTAAAGATACAATCAAAAGTTAAGTTAGGAAGAGAATTTTGGATGAGAGAGGCGATGTGGAATATTTCTGAATCTGTTAGTAACTTATGTGTGACCTTCACTAGCTTTTTAGTTATTTTTCCCATCTGGACAACATTATTTGCCTCCCTCGCTAGAATCTTGTGAAGCTTAATTAATGTTTGTGAACCACTTTGACTTCCACAGCTGGAGGATGTTGGAAAAATGCAAATTATTATTGTTGTTATTTATTATTTATTGTTCTTTATCTAGACTTAGTTTCAGTCTCTGCGGGTTTACTGGTACTATGAGCCATGGAGACAAATTAATAATAAATGTAGTGCTAGTCCTTCAGCAAATATCATCATGGCTCAAGAGGAAACAGTTAAAAAAATGTTTTACTCTTCTATTATAAAAGTCACAAGAATTAAAAGTTTAAAAAATTACCAGAAATCTCACAATTTGATTCATATTGACCACTTCTACCTTTACTCTGAACGATCAAGGACCTTCATTTAGTGCAGCACTTTTCCTCCTCTGGAATTATGCTATTTTAGATTGGCAACCTGTCAGCTTAATTTTTTTCCCATTGGGGAAACTACACCAGTTATAGTTTCTGTCTTTTTCAATCATATATATATATATATACACACACACACACACACACACACACACACACACATATACACATATATACACATATATATACATATATTCATATATATGAATATATATACACACATATATGTATATACATACATGTGTATGTATATACATATATATATTTGCAGCTTTGTTTAATATACAAAAGTAAAAGTTAAAATGATTGTTCTAGGAGTGCCTGGGTGGCTCAGTCAGTTGGGCATCCAGCTTCAGCTTAGGTCATGATCTCAAAGTTTGTGGGTTTGAGCCCCGTGTCAGGCTCTGTGCTGACAGCTCAGAGCCTGGAGCCTGCTTCTGATTCTGTGTCTCCCTCTCTCTTTGCCCCTCCTCTGCTCATGTTCTCTTTCTCTCTCAAAATAAACATTAAAAATTTTTTAAAATGATTGTTTTATTTTATTGCACTAAAATCCTTTGAGTTTGCATTTCTAAGGAGATGTTCATCTTCTCTTAAAATAGTTCATTTTCTCTTTTGTAAAGTTTATAACCATCATATAAATTAAGTTTTATAAATATTGAATAAAAATTGTAGATGTTTTTGCATTGAATATATACTAAAAGATTCTTATTAAAAAATAATTAACTTTTTTATAAAACATGATAGGAAAAATGGAGGAACTCCACTGACATCTTTCACAGAGACCACTTTTTCTTCCTACTAACAAACTCTTCATTTTATGTTTAGGGAATTCTGTAGTACTCCTTAATCTCTGGGAAAACAGGGCTCTGCATCCTCTGGGGATGAGTGTAACTTGTGGAAGCTAACCTTGGCCTTCCCTTTGCCAGATATTCACTGCCATGGGCTCCCTTGATCCCAGGGTTGTCATGTTCATGGCCAATGAGGTAGAAGTATGATGATAATCTTCTGGGAAGATTCCTTTCTTTCCTAATCAGGAAACATTCATACCTTTCCTTTCTTCATGAAAGGACAGTACAAAAAATTTTTAATGAATTTTCCCAGCCATCTCGTTACCAGATGAGAAACAAGAGAATTTTAAAAATTTGTATCAAAAGCCCTGCTGTTTAACAAACCCTAACTTGTGCAAAGAGATGTCTTCTTATGATAAATGTTTTTTATTATGTAAGCTATTCATTTTGTCAATTTTCTGCTAGATACTGAAGAAAACAATCTCAGCTAATATACTTCACCTGAGTATACCAATCCCCATTAGTTTTCTCCATACTTCTGTAGCACTTATAGTCACCACATATAATTTAGTAGTAAATTATAAAGGAACTTGTATTCTTTGGCATTTGTTTTTATATGGCTCTTGGACTGAACTATAAGCTCCTTGAATGTGAAAGACCTATTCCATCCTTCCTGTGCTTTTCCCCTAAGCCTTGTACAATACTGGCTCATAGGAGGCTCAATAAATTTTAAAAAGGAAACGTGTGTGTGTGTGTGTGTGTGTGTGTGTGTGTGTGTGTGTGTGCATTACCTTTTTCTTGCCTTAAACTCAAAATTCTATCCTGGCTTTTCTGAAACAGCTCTTTGCTATGTTCTACTATTCCTTTGTTTTCTTTTCTGCTTCTCTTTCCACGGCTTATCTGTAGGTGTTCAAAAAAGCTTCATCTTTGGTTTTATGATCTTTTGCTTCTGTGTTCTCTTCCTTGAAGATTGTGTCTACTATGTCTCTCATTTATTTTATGCAAAAATGACCATTATATGATACTGTCCCTCTGATCTCTATCCTGAATATCGAACATTCCCAACACCTTACAACTGGTACTTCCCACCGAGTATACAATTAAAAATCTCAGTCTATCATCAGTCATTGCAAGTTGAAGTATTCTCTCTCTCTTCTGAATTTCTGTAGCTTTGTATTTGTACCAGAATTGCTTGCGTTAATAATTTATCTCCACTTATATTTAAAACTCGAGAACAAAGACTATGTCTTGTTAATTTACTTTACTTTCCACCTATATGTCTTACATATAATATGAAATCAGTAAAGGCTTGAATGACTATATGCCTACTTTATTCCAGCATGGAATCAAATTATGTTGAAAAATCAGTTATGCTTTTTTCTCTTTTAGTATCGCTCTATATATAGTTCAGTATATGAGGGGTTTCATCTATTTTTGTCCACATAAAACTAAGGAAGCTATATTTTCATGGATCTGCTTAATATGTAGAAATTCTGATTATGTTTTCCAACTTCAACATTAGTATAGTTTAATTAAAATTTATTTGTGCTTTTAGCTTCTTTTCAATACAAAGAATTATATTTTATTAAGATGACATATTTTTGTAAACTTGTACAAAAAAATACCAGGTATTATTTAATCACCCCTTATTCTGAGGATGAAAACTTCATGAATTTACTCCAAGAGAATTAAAAACATACGACTACACAAAAACTTGCACGTGAATGTTTATAGCAGTATTTTTTAAATGTTTATTTTGAGAGAGGGAGTGTGAGTGTGGGAGGGACAGAGACTTAGGGAGAGAGAAAGAATCCCAAGCAGGCTCCACACTGTCAGCACACTGCCTGAGGCGGAACTCAATCTCAGGAACTATGAAATTATGACGTGAGCAGAAGTAAAGATTCAGATGCTTAACCACTGAAGCCACACAAGCACCCTTGTTTATAGTAGTATTATTCATAATGGTCAAAAAACAGAAACAGCCCAAATTTGAAATAATTGATGAATGGACAAACCAAATGTACTCCAGGGTAGAAATAAAGAACTGTCTTTTCCCCTCTTATGTCATTCTGTGATTTTCCCACCTCTGGCTGCATTAGTAAGGAAACTGTTCCAGATTTTTTTAAGCAGTTAATATTTAAAGATAAAAAAACTGAATTTTAATGCATCTGTGTATTTTATGCAAAGTTCAGAGATTGATTTTATGACAGTAGTAACATTAAATACGTAGAAAGTAGTGGATTGATTCATAAAAGTCATAGTAGAGTCAAACAAAATTGTATATAAAAATTATTTTGTCCTTTCTATATGTAAGTCATTGTGCTAAAAAGTAAGGAGAAATAGGTAGGAGATATAGTCTGGCTTACAAGGCATAGTGCAATTCAAGTCTTTGAATATAGATCATTTATATCAATATCCGAAAAGACCCAGAGGGAATAACTTTGGGGTGGGGAAAGGTCTTGTTAACAGATAAATTTCTATAGAATCATCTATAATAGGAAGAGGATAAAGAAAAGGGAGGGTGGAGAAAAGGAGGAGTAAAAGAGAGTGGCAAATGAGAAGTAAAGGTCTAAATGGAACAGATGTTTTATATGGAAATTTCCAGCAACTATTCTTAATCAGGCCACAGACTCTAAAATGCAGAGCTACACTCTGTTCTCCCAGGAATTCAGCTTGGAACATACTACCTGAGGAGGTTACAGTCCCCCCAGGTCATCCAGGACAGACCAAGAGTAATTGGTACTTGCCTAAGGATAGTATCCAGAGAATAGTGCTCCAAATACTACTAAATTTGAGCATTCTGCTATATGTCTCCTGATAAAATGTTTTCCCACGTGGTAAAAATGCCCTAAGTAATTGACAAAAGGTCAAAGATGTCTTTTGAATATAGGAATTTGTTAATTATTCAATTTATCAATTTATTAAAAATATAACCTACCATTCTATAATGGCAAGGTCAGAGTTTGAAACATAAATTAAATCTCATTGTGGTTCACTTGCTCTTTGTGACATCAAATTTTCTAATGCCAAAGTAATGAGTGTGACATTATTGAAAATTCAAAGTCAAAAATCACTTATTTCAGTCACCATTCTAATCTGATATCATGTGCATCCCTTTCTGTTTCCGTGATTCTTTTAAAAGATTTACTCAGTGATAAACAGCTTGTCTTTACTTCTCCAGCTGTGTCTTCTCTTTACTTGCACACAAATAAGACTTTCTCTCATACATTATTTCTATGGATTGCCATTTCTCAGAGGCTCTCTCTTCTTCAGAATTGACATGCTGGTGAGCATTCAATTAGGGAAGTGAAGTGATCTAATATTGATTGGCATTACACAGTGACATTATGATCAGCATCAGGTTAAAGCACCATATATAGTTGCTGATAAGCCAGTCTGATATTTGATACTTTGCTACTTGGAAAAGGAATTCTTTTTTATTTAATTTAATTTAATTTAATTTTACTTATTTTTCTTCCATTATATTACTTAAATTCAAGTAAATTAACATATAGTGTAGTATTGGTTTCAGTAGAACCCAGTGATTCATCACTTACATGTAGCATCCAGTGCTCATCCCAACAAGTACCCTTCATAATGTCCATCACCCATTTAGCCCATCTCCCCACCGACCTCCCCTCCAGCAACCCTCAGTTTGTTTTTCTATAGTTAAAAGTCTCTTATGGTTTGCCTCCCTCTATGTTTTTATTTTATTTTATTGGAAAAGGAACTCTTATCCCATAACTGGGCTCTTCTCTTCTACTTTCTTTTTTCCCTTTACCAGCTTTGACCAGAAACATGGAGGGTAGGAAGAAATATCAAGAAGATAAGAGTAGACTCTTGTGATATTTACTGTGCCCTAACTGTTCTTGTCATTTTCACACAGTTGTAATTAATTAACTGAGTTGTAGTAAACTGGGCAGGAAGAGGAGGTGAGAGAGAGAGAGAGAGAGAGAGAGAGAGAGAGAAATATGATAGATATATAGACAGATATTGTAATAGATAGATAGATATTTTATTTCCAAGATCTGTGTTATCTCTAACCATCTCCCACAATCTCTGTCATGGTCCATAGCTCTAACATATGAGCAGTGCCCTGAGCAGCCATAGCATCTCAGAGCTTCACATAGTCTATTAGGCTCTGCCACTGCAAAGATCTCACTACCCTGTCCTCATCACAAGGCTGTCTATACCTTGTATCTCTGCCTACACACACGGATAGACTGGTGCATAAGGAGGAATTTGGGCGCATGACTAATTTCGGAAGTTAATACTTTAAAACGCTGGTTTCCAGAAAATCCTCAGTTAATAATTCACTCTCAGCACCCTAAAAGAAACATATTACTTACAAGTAATATGAGAATACATAAACGCTAAAAGAAACTCAAGTTGTTTTTTTTAATATTTTTTAAAGTTTATTTTTGAGAGACAGAGAGAGAGAGCAAGCTGTGGAGGATCGGAGAGAGAGAGACAGACAGACAGAATCCAATGCAGGCTACAGGCCCTAAGCTGTCAGCCCAGAGCCTGATGCAAGGCTGGAACTCAGAAACCGCAAAATCACGACCTGAGACAAAGTCTGATGCTTAACCGACTGAACCACCCAGGTGCCCCAAGAAATCTGTTTTTTAAAACTGTATTTCATATAAATATCATTTTATTTCAATTGACACTTCGTTGAAATACTTTTATTTAGATCTTATAATAAATGGTCAATTTATCATATTCGTTAAGGAGCATCAATTCCAGAACCAGACCTCCTGGATTTAATCCCTTCTGTGTTATTTTACCAAGTTCTGTGTGAACTTGTTCACACAAGTTCTGTGTGAACTTGTGCTAACTTCTCAGTGCCTCAATTCTCATTTGTACAATGGGAATAATAGTAACACTGCTTCATAAGGCAATTGTAAGGAATAATAAGGTAATATATGTAAAGCCCTGAGCATAGTTCTTCTTAGCACACAGTAAGCACTATGTAAGGGCTAGATATGGTTATTATTATCTTAGACTTCTCTCCGAAAATATCAAATAATAATAATTATTATTTTATTTGTCTTATTAGTTAAAATATTCTAACGTGGCCTTCTCCCCTTTTAACTTATCACACTATTATTATCCTTCAAAGAACAATCTATTCCTCAGATTTTTAAAAACTATTTTCAAAATAGTGAACCAAGACTATATGTTTAACTATACACATTACCTTTTACAGATTCCCTACCCACTACAACATCCACTAAAATGACAATGTATTATCCAAGTAGGACTAATCTGAATCAGAATAGCAAATCAGAGAAGGCAACTATTACATGCAGGAATTTCAATAAACTTCTGCAAGATATATTACAAATAGGATAGTTTTGAAGATAGTATAAAACAATTCTCTCAAAAGAAGCCCACAAGTAACCCTAGGTTTGAAGCTCTGAGTCAAAATTCTACTTGTTTTACTTTATTTTATTTATTTTTATTTTTTAAATGTTTATTTATTTTTGAAAGACAGAGAGACAGAGTGCAAGTGGGGGAAGGGCAGAGAAAGAGGGAAACACAGAATCTGAAGCAGGCTCCAGGCTCTGAGGTGCCAGCACAGAGCCTGATACAAGGCTCAAACTCACAAACTGTGAGATCATTACCTGAGCTGACATTGGATGCTTAAACGACTGATCCACCCAGGCACCACAAAATTCTACTTATTTTAAATACTACCCATATAAAATTTTAAATTCTTATGATTATATAAGAAAAAAAATCCTATGTATATATTACTACCATAGCAATGTGAGGTATTGAGCAAATTCTTGGGATAGTATCATCCAATCAAATTCATGCAAATCAGAATCTTATCCATCAAGCTTTACTTAATAATTTTAAGGATACTAGTAATCAGATAGTTCAGAAGAAACAGAGAGGCCCTTTCGTCCTGCATGGTCATATACCTCTAGCCCAAAATAGATGAAGTTTTTCAGTGAGGTTTGCAGGTTTCTTCACACAGAAGAGAGAATTTAATTTATGTCACATCTCTGTTTTATACCCCCAGAGAATTGTATTGTCTACATGGCATTCTCCAGGGAGCCATGTCTCACAGATTTTGTGTTCTATTTACTATGAGTAAACTTATCCAGGGACTTTTGCCCTGGGAATTTTGGAGACAAGGCCTCTTCCTTCTAGCAAACATCATTAATTTATTTACCCAGAGGTCCTATAGACAAGAAAATTACACCAGGTTACCAGCCCTCTTTTCTTTTTTCTTGAGATATCCCTATAGTAAAGTAAGTGAATTCATTTCTATCCAGCTGCTTTAGCTATTTCCTTCCTTAAGCCATATTTAATATTTCAGATTACCTTACATCCATGTTGTTATGGAATGATTGCAATCAGATTTATAAGGGAAGAGTGAGTGTTAGCTGTGTTTTAAAACAAAACCACTGAAGTTCAAAGAGAGAAGCTTAGGATATCTAACTTTCAGAACGAACAGTCATTGGATTCTCAGTTTAGAGTCCAATATCCCAGTCAAAAATAAAATAATAGCATTGCTTGGTGGTGATTACCTCAATTGGTGGGCAATGGCCTCTGCTATCCAAATAAAGCCTTAGCAGTCCACGTTTGACTGCTTCACTAGTCTAAAGGGAGTCAAATGTCCCATGAGAGGATTCTAAATTTTCTGGAGAGACTCAAACAATGAAAACAAACAAATCATTAGTGGATTTGTATAGAAAGAACACAACTATAGTTTCAAATAGTGTAGGAGCATTATCCCTATAAATAGGCCTAAGATACTTTGATCAAGTAAATCATGTTTTTAATTCTCAAAGAAAGAGTTGTTACCAGCCATGCATGCCCCGGCATCAGTTTAAGGTGGAAAAATTGGTTCTCTTAAGATACTATACTTAATATCGTGTATCTAATTGTGTAAGAAAAGACTGCCTCAATTGCTAAGGGATTTTCAAGGGTTAGAAAGAAGTGGTCAAGAAGGTTGAAATGGAACTCTTTTTCTAGCCTTGGTCTTCAAGGACACATAGAGCCTGCTCTGTCTGAAAAGAGATTTCATCACTCCTGATGCTGCCCATATGCATAAGAATACAGAGTTGTGCCAACAATGTGGGAGCCCCTAGAAAAAATATAGGCAGGTTACTTGAGAAGAAAATTGAGGGAAGAGAATTGTCTTTTTAGAAAAATAAGATGGCCTAGCTTCCTCTAAATAGCTTAAGAAAAAGAGATACAAAAGTGAGAAATACATATTTATTTGTATCTCATGCTTACCTCAAAAGTTCCCTTAGGCTGGGAATATACGGGTCACTATCAGTATTATCAAGCAGTATTTCCTGGGGTCAGAATGAAGTTATTCACTTGATTTACAAATAAACTCATATATCTATGATGAGTTCCCTCTTTATAATCATTTCGAATGATAGAATTAATGGTATACTCATGTTATTGCTCACAGAACATTCTCTCCTGCAGGAAAATGCTGAAAATTATGAACACTCACTGAAGCAGGACTATTCCACACAATGACCTGATGAATTCTGAGCCTTATCTAAGAAGTTGTTTATAAACTTTATGCTGTTCCCTGAAGAGAGAAGAGCTAACAGCATGATGATCGAAATTAAATTTTTAAGAATGGAGATAGCATTTTTAATCATAGGGAAATTGCCATCTCAGTATTCTTAAAAGATGTTCAATATTTAAATACGAGCATTTCAAGATCTAATGAAGCATATGCAATATTTAATTGAATCATAATTTTCCTTTAGAAAACAGGGAGCTTCTCACATATGGGAGCTTCTCACATATACATTTTCATTAATTGCATAGTAGTTCTCAAGATTTATCTTAACAAAACAAATTAATCTTAACAAAACAATTAATAAGGAACCATTGGTCTTTAGTTTTTCAAAATCTGAGTGGAACTGACCACCGAGCTCTGCACTGGTAATGCAGTCAGAATCAGTATTTGAGTAAGGCAATTGTATCTCAATACATGACGTATGTGGATAATTTACATTAGTACAATATTAAAAAGACTCTTTGTTTCTGGTAAATCTTTTTTTCCTGTAGCTATAGATAATTTTCAAAATTCTCATTTTCAAATGCGGGTTGAGCATTTGCACTCATTTTCATTTTCATAAACTACGCATAATCCATATTATTAATAAATACTTAAAATACTTATTAAATTAAAAAACTTGTACATGCACAATTAAGACATTACCTGAGTGATTGGTAAGTTACATGTAAAAAATGTTACACATCAAGTAAAGGTAACTTATCTATATTTAATACTTGTGCCATTGTTCACAAAAAATCTTTATCTTGGGGCACCTGGTCAGTAGAGTATGTGATTTTTTTTTTGAGAGAGAGAAGACACAAGTGAACGAGGGGCAGAGAGAGAGAGAGAGACAGAAGCAGGGCTCACCCGAAAAAAGGCTCAAACTCACCCAAAGTGGGGCTCGAGCTCACCCGATGAGGGACTTAAACTCATGAACCATGAGATCACGACCTGAGCCAAAGTCAGATTCTTAACCAACTGAGCCACCCAGACACCCCTAGAGCATGAGACTTTTGATCTAGAGGTCATGAGTTCAAGATTAACTGCTTAAATAAATTTTTAATTTTGATCATTCTTTTCTGAATTCACTATATGATTTGAATCTTTTCATTGCTTAAATTGAAATAAATTTCACAAATAAATATCTTCCACTCTAAAACTAGTTTTCTGAGTAAAGTCATAGTTTAAGAAATATATAAATAGTAAAGTAAAAGAACACTGTTAAGTAGGCCTCACCAATTAAGAAGGATTAGATGACTGAAAAACTTAGTTCAAAAAGAATTGAAAGCTTGTGGCATGATGCCTTATGGGAGGTCTACCCAGGCCTCTTTTGTTCTGAATTTCCTACCCTTCAGAGTGGGGCTACTGACAGCTAATCGTGCTCTTTGCAATGCCTTTTCCCAGATACAGGTGATTAAATAAAGTCCATTAAATTTGGAACAGGGATTCAAAACAGATGGTTCGATTTTCCATGTGGCCATGTGGTCAGAACTTTAATATGTAGTCTGGGGAATTGTAGGGCAGTTGTATTCTACTGTGAAGATGGAAAACAGAGGAGAAAATTGCTTTGTTGAGAATGTAGAAAGAAAAGCATATGTTGTAAGGGGTGACTTTAAACCATCTCATATGACTATAAAATGATTTTTTGGGGGTGCCTGGGTGGCTTAGTCAGTTGAGCATCCAACTCTTGATTTCAGTTCAGTTTGTGAGATTGAGCCCTGCATTGGGCTCTGTGTTGACAGTGTGCAGCCTGCTTAGGATTTTCTCTCTCCTTCTCTCTCTGCCCCTCCCCTGTTCATGCTCTTTCTCTCTCAAACAAATAAACATTAAAAATAAATAAAATAAAATAAAATAAAATAAAATAAAATAAAATAAAATAAAATAATACAATACTTTGGCTGAGATATAATAAGAAATTGTTAGGACTTCAGCTTTTGTGTGCATATGACTGTAATGGTCCAGGATTAGAATGGGTTTCATGCCAAGGACTAAAATGCTGTTATCGGGATTTTATTTCTTCTCCTTTTCTTGGCTCTGCTTCTTCTCATTTGACCATTTCTCTCCTCAAGTCATATATAGGAAAGACGGACCCCAGCAAGTCCCATGGTTAACATAGTTCTTACAGATAACAATTTCAGAAGTGGCAGAATTTCCTCTCCTGGCACACATCCATTCTCCCCCAAAGGCTCTAATAGTCTAGGTAGAATCATGTATCCAGCTCCATAGTGAGAAACATGGACCAAATGAGCCATGTTCAATGGTAATCTCATTAAAATCATATGAAACAGAGAAGAGAGTTCCTAAAAAAAGGAATACAGGGCTTTTCAAAAGTTGGAGAAGATTACCATTACCGTGTAACAATGGACAAGTTATATCATCTCTCTAAACTTCAGTCTTCTCATCAGTAAATTGGGAAAAATAATACTTACCTCATAGGATCATTGTAACAACCTGGAAAACTTTGGCAAAGTGCTTTCCTTAAATGGTCATTAAATGGTATCTGTTACTACTATAAGATAAAAATAGATGTCTTTGGAAAGTCTAAAATATACTATGAAACATTAGAGAAATTTTAACTTTCCAATTATATTGTGGAATACTTATTTTTCCAAAGGAAAACAAGATCTCAAAAATTGAAAGCTACAATAAATATGGCCCTATTATTTAAATCAATGTCATCTAGTCATGATTATTTAAGAGTACAGTGGCTTGTTTTCAAACTATAAATTGCACCTGTAATAATAACAGGGACAAATATTTGACACTGGAATTGACTAGAAAACAACTTGGCTACCATAGCTTTGGCCTTTTATCAGGGTATCTGCTTTCATTCCATCAGGCAACATCATCTACTGGTTTTGCTTTTCTTCCCCTAATAACATTATCTGAATAGTTACAGCCACAGGATTAAAGATAATGGACAAGGATTAAAGACAAAGAGCTTTTCATAACAGGAATTTTAATTTCCTTTTCCAAGTCTAATTTTTCTTATCAATAACAAGACAGTTTTCACCAAATGTTCCTTGAAATCTCTTTTAGAGTATCATTCTTCAGATGAAAATGTGACAGCATTACATTAAATTCTATAACTACCCAACAAGTTCTAGAGGGTTGCTTTTATTGTGAATACATACCTTTCTGTAATTAAAAAAATAAATTATCATGGGAAGACTTTAATTCTGCATATTGTGAAGAGAGTCAAGTGTTATCTTGGGCATAAAAGAAGAAAAATAAAATTCCAACTTTCAAAAGCCAAGTATATACCTAAAGTATTTTGCTTTAATCCTTCATGCCTGGCTTCTGATTACTTCTAGCTGAGATGATAAAAAGCAATTTTCAGCTAAGTGCTTAACTCCACTTTCACATCTGGACCTCCAGGGCCCTACTTATATATCCCATCATGTAAAGTGTCTCCACAATTCTCTGCCTTTCTTGAAAGAACACATCCTTTGAGATTTTACATGGCTTTCCATTTCAATCACTATGTTAAGCTCAGAGCTCTAAACTTTTTCTTGCTTTCTCTACTTTACTAACTACTACATTTCCTATGATGAAAGTGACAAAAAGAAATCTCAAGTTGCCTGCAATTTAATTTCTGTCACACTAGATGTGTTTATCTGTTTAATCAAAACCAAGAGAAAACTCTGAAGTATGCATTGCTGATCAGTTTGCAACAGTAAAATGGAATTAAAATAGACTTGGGCAAAATGACTGTGACAAATTCCACACATCACATGAAGGAAGAAACTAAAAGCCATGGGTAGTTCTGCATAGATGATCCAAGTCTCACTAGAATAGAGATGAGGAAAAAATAAGGAATTAGCTATGACCAGCGTACTTTCTATTTACTTGTTGTTTTGAAATCTAGAGGTTCTTCATGAGACAAAGTTGTGGTTCATATAAAGAGTCATATTGGCACATGATAGTCACTAGTTATTTTTTATTCTCTATAATAGGTATAAGTTTTCAGAGAAATTATAACAAACACACAGAGCATTACCATGTGGTTTCAGTGAAGAAATCTGAGGATCTCAGTGAAAATCTCAGTGAAACAAGGAAAGATATATGGAAATAATAAAAAAAAAATAATGTAGCTAAAAGAGCAAGGCAGTGTCAGTAACATTTAAAATGAATTCTTTACATAATTATGACTCAATAAATTTGAAAAAATATGTTTAATATGTTAGTAACTTATAAACTGTTTTATATTAAATTTCAAATTTGGGGGAAGTTTGTGATTTTCCTCTAACTGGTTTTTAAAATTTTTTTTTAATGTTTATTTATTTTTGAGAGAGAGAGACAGAGCTTGAGCGGGGTAGGGGCAAAGAGACAGAGGGAGACACAGAATCTGAAGCAGGCTCCAGGCTCAGAGCTGTTAGCACAGAGCCCAATGTGGGGCTCAAACCCACGAACTGTGATTATGACCTAAGCTGAAGTCGGATGCTTAACGAACTGAGCCACCCAGGTGCTCCCCCAACTGGATTTTGAGACATGCAACTTCTCAGTACAAAATGAAAAAACTGTAGATGAACATTTAAAAGAATTAGTCATTGTCAAAAATGTAAAATAATAAGGTAAAACTGTAACAGAAAACTAAAGATACTTTTATGTCCCCAATTATGAAAAATGAAATGGATATAATCTCAATTTGGAAAGAAAAAGTTCCTTTTGGACTGTCCATAAAGGAAGAAAGATATTCAATATAGGCAAGTATTTTGGGGTTAACGGAAAAATCTCCTAGTTATAGCACATATTGAGAGAAACTGATTCCCATTACTAGAGTTCACATGTACATTTAGTTTTAGAGTTATATAAACTAGTGTGTTAATAAAAACAACTAATGATAAAGTTATAATAATGGCAATTAGCAAATAGAAGGAATTGCCTCATGTTAGCATGACATATAATTTATATAATATCAAATATAAACATGAGAAAAATTGCAAGCTTAATTTGTAGAAAGATTTACTAAAAATACCAACTGATCTCATTTTGACACTGAATATTGTAATCATGATTTCAGGTAAATTTAAAAGTTGAAAAACCTCCCATTTCTCAGGTTATTGTACACACATTAAAATACATCAATAGGTAAACCGAAAATAGTCTGCAATTTTTAGATTGTTCATAATGAAAGCTGCTTATTAATTTAGAAAACAGGCTTCAGTTTTAAACAGTTGCTTAGTTACTTCTTGATGATGATCTCTCTATAGAGCATTTACTTCTAAATGACTAAATTCAAGCTCAACTTAAAGACTAATGTGACTATAAACCATTAACATCACCCAATATATGGATAGCACCTCCCCATTTATGTATTGCCCTGATGTATCTCAGTCTTAAAATGAACACAGATGGGGTGCCTGGGTGGCCCAGTCCGTAGGGCGACCGGCTTCGGCTCAGATCACGATCTCACAGTTTGTGGGTTTGAGCCCTGCGTCAGGCTCTGTGCTGACGTCTTGGAGCCTGGAGCCTCTTTCAAATTCTTTGTCTCCCTCTCTCTCTGTCCCTCCCCCACTCACGATCTGTCTCTGTCTGTCTCGAAAATAAATAAACATTAAAAAAATTTTTTTAATGAACACAACTTACTATGAAAATAGCATCACTTTATAAATTATGAAGTTATAAGGCCCACTGTTTTACTCTATCACAAATTTAAGAAACTTTCTGAAACTGGTATTAAAAAATAAAATAATAGGTTGAACTTGGAATAACTTCTTTTAAAATAAGTGCTGTTCGGGGCGCCTGGGTGGTGCAGTCGGTTAAGCGTCCGACTTCAGCCAGGTCACCATCTCGCATTCCGTGAGTTTGAGCCCCGTGTCAGGCTCTGGGCTGATGGCTCAGAGCCTGGAGCCTGTTTCCGATTCTGTGTCTCCCTCTCTCTCTGCCCCTCCCCCGTGCATGCTCTGTCTCTCTCTGTCCCAAAAATAAATAAACATTGAAAAAAAAATTTAAAATAAGTGCTGTTCTATTCATTCTTAGTCCAATATTTAGTTCAAACCCTAAAGACTTTCCCAGTGTTGGTAAATGCCAGAGAGTTGGGATGTTATCCTACTTAAAATTATGAAGATTATTTTGAAGTAAGGAAGTATGATGTCTCCATCTTTGTTCTTCCTAGTTTCAAAATATATCACAAAGCTACAGTAATTTAAACAGTATGATATTTACATGAAAATAGGCATGTTCACCAAAAGACAAAATAGAGAAATAAATCCACACATATATAATCAACTGATCTTCCATAGGGGTGTCAAGAATACACAATGAAGAAAGAATAGTCTCTTCAAAAAATGGTGCTGAGAACTGGGCATCAACATGAAAAAAAATGAAATTGGACCCTTATCACAAACCATACACAAAAACTGACTCAGAATGGATTAAAGACTTAAATATAAGACCTGAAACTATAAGACTTCTAGAAAAAAAAAAACATGGGCAAAAAACTTCCTATTTTGACACTTATCTTGACAAGATTTTTGAATATGACACCAAAAGCATAAGCAACAAAAGCAAAACTAAACAACAGGAACTACATCAAACTAAAAAGCTTCTTCATAGCAAAGAAAATAATTAACATACTGAAAAAGGCAACCTATAGAATGGAAGAAAATATTTACAAATCATATATCTGTTAAGAGATTACTATACAAATATGTAGGAAACTCTTAAAACAATAGAAAAAAAAACAAATTACCTGATTAAAAAATTAGAAAAGGACTTGAAGAGACATTTCTCCAAAAATAGCCAAAAGATTTATGAAAAGATATACAACATCACTAATCATCAAGGAAATGAAAATAAAACCACAATTGAGACATCACTTTATATCTGTCAGGATGGTTCTTATCAAAATAACTAACCATAACAAAAATGTGGAGAGAAGAGAACCCTGGAACATTGGTGGGAATATAAAATGGCAAGGCTACTAAGAAAAACAGTATAGAGATTTCTGAAAATTAAAAATAGAGCTACCATATGATCCTACAATCCCATACCTAGGTATACATAACAAGGTGTATTTATTTATTAATAAATAAATTAATATTTATTAATTTATAAAATTAAATTTTTATTTAAATTATGTTAATAATTATGTTAATTCATTTTAAATGTTCTTATCACAATAACAAAAATTAATTAAAAATTAAATTGTAAAGATTAAAATAAAGTTCAGCATGAAGCAATAGAGGTTAGTAATAAGAAGCTCAAGAAAGAGTATTCTACTCAATTTCCCTCTTGTATTTGTATTAAAGATTATAAATTTTTTGGGAAAAAATTGTTATAAAATAATGGTAAAAGTTCTAATTGTAACTTATTACTAAAATTAAGGTAGACTTCCACCAATATTTCCTTTCTTTTAAGTTTTTCTTCAGTACTGGCAGATACAAAGGGAAAAAAGCAAGCAAGGTATTAAAATTCTATACTTAAAATACTTGCTATTGTAAGTGGACAGGATAGTTTCCTTTCTATTATAATTGGTTATCTCAGATCTCCAAACTCAAACATGGGATTAGGATTTAACAACAGTTTGACTTTGCTTAGGTCCACCTTCTTAGAGTTAATTCCTGTGACTGCAAATAACAAAAAGCAAGGGCATCAAATCTGTAGGCTTGCCCTGTAAGGAATCCATGGAATAAAGCCACTTTTTTCAAGGGACCAAATACATTCTTCATTTTCATGACAAGGTTTCTTGGAAATAAATCAGCATTATTAGACAAGGGAAAAAAGCAAAATGAAAGTAAAGATAAATGCTTTGCTGCAACAGTATTCACCTTAAATCCAGACAAGAAGGGGTCCTCCTGTGCCCTGCACTTCAGAGTACTCCTATATCACAAAGACAAGACACCTGAAAACATTTTTATTCTTCTCATGGTGGTTTTGTGAAGTTGTTTTATTTTGTTTTGTTTTGTTAGGGTATTTGTTTGTTTGTTTGTTTGTTTGTTTGTTTAGTTCAGTAAATTGGTTAGTAGATTGAGAGGGTTACTAGAGCTGAATTGAGACCCTAGGCAAGAGAATGCAAGAGTAGATGCCTGAATATAAGGGTAGGATGGTAGGGAGATACAATCACAATTTCTGCCTTGGAAAACTGGATAATTTATATACAGTTAGTCTTCACAATTGTCAAACAATGGTTGTCTAGTTAAAGTGAGTTCTGACAACAAGTAGACAATTATGGGCCCTCTCTCCTCTGCCTCTATGATCTATTTTTGGTAGGCACTCTGGACAGCCTGGAAATTCTGAGCTGGAAAAGAGAAGTGAGCAGATCATAGACACACTGACCTTGACTGCCTGGGAAGTTTGTGTGCTCTATACCCCAGTCTAAACTTAGGTGGATTCAGGCACTGACCAGGAGACCTGGGTCTCAGCCCAGATTTTGACCTGTCGTGTCCCAGAATATCACTCAGACTCACAGACAGCAGGAAAGAGCTCTTTTTAGCTCTTGTTTGCAAGGACCATCACCAGGGAGCGGGCTGTAGGTCTGGGGTGGGAATATGGACAGATGCATGGATGCAAGCTGATGTATAACGTTCAAATATCTAGATAATCTGGTACAGTGGTCACAGCCTCCTGTGTGCCTTTGTTCTGCACATAGACGAGCATATTTTTCATTCTGCAGGCAGATTCAGGCATACTCTATAGTTCATCTTTGTCCAATTGCTGTACTTTTCCTACACTTTGATTTCTCATAGTCTTTTACCAACCAAATTAATGGCCTTCTGTTTTTTACTTCAGTAACTTATCATCCCAGCTTACCTTAAAGTTTTCCCTACCAAAAAACCTAAATAAATAAAAATAAATACTTTTCTACTGTGCTCTTGGCAGTGTTGTGTTCCAAGTGAAAGGCACTAGCTTTCTCTAAAAGTGCCCTTGGATTATTGAAGCTGCTGAGGAAGGCTCAGCAGGACATGCCTAAGCTGCTTAGAATCCACTCCTCTGTGGGTATTAAACACATATACAGAAGTCTCAGGCAGATTCTTGTGAGCAGGGGGGTAAGAACTGGCAGCCTCAGTGCCTTGGGGTCTCTGACTGGGCACTTCGACCATAGCCTCTCCACCCATTTCATAGGAAATCTCACCCACTTACTTCAATTTAGAAGACTGTTGCCTCAGACTCTGTACTTTGGCTAACAGTATGTTACCATTTTATCCTTGTTTCTTAATCATGTCCTTTTATATATTTATTATATTACTATTTATTTCATCTTTATTAAAATGGCAGACAGGAAGCCACATTAAAAGCACTGTAAATTATGGGGATATGCCAGTGAGCTTAGTAGAGAGATTAAACTTCATCTAAGAAAGAGTTCTTGCCAAAGTCCAGGATGGCAGAAGAAAGAGTTAACTCTTGTTCACTGAGGGTGGACATGTATTTATGTAGTATTTTTCCAACAAATTAGAACAAAAACACAGCCTGCTGGAGTTTATCAGCTTAATCCCTATAGACATTCTCCATTGGGTAGTATTTTTAATGCTATGGCCCAAATAGAAAGTGGTCAGATAAGTCTTTTTTTTTTTTTTTTTGAGTTTATTTATTTATTTTGAGAGAGAGAGCATGTGCACAGAGGCAAGGCAGGGGCAGAGAGAAAGGGAGAGAGAATCCCAAGCAGCTCCATGATGTTGGCACAGAGCCCAATGCAGGGCTCAATCCCCCAACCCATGAGGTCATGACCTGAGCTGAAATCAAGAGTTGGTCACCTCAATGGCTGAGCCACCCAAGCATCCCAGTTTTGAGATAAGCTTTAAAAAAACTGGTGCCTGGGTGGCTCAGTAGGTTGAGCATCCGACTTCGGCTCAGGTCATGATCTCAGTATGTGAGTTCAAGCCCGGTGTCGGGCTCTGTGCTGACAGCTCAGAGCCTGGAGCCTGCTTTGTATTCTGTGTCTTGCACTCTCTCTCTGCCTCTCCCCTGCTGATGCTCTGTCTCTCTCTGTCTCAAAAATAAATGAAACATTAAAAAAAATTAAAAAGACTGTATTGTCTATAAAAATATGCTTAAAGATCATGAACCACAGTCTCTCAGGAAAAAATAGAGTAATTTCCATACTCTTTTGTTTTAACTTCCAGGAAATACAGAAAAATGTTTAAACTTAAATGTTAAACTTTAATGTTAAACTTAAAATTATATTAGCCTAAATGGTGAATGCATTTACTTTTCCCTGTACATGTTTGGCATATTTATTAATTTTTAATTATTTTATATATCTATGTGGCTTTACTGATGAAATATATCATATCACATTGAAAGCATATAAGCTATAAATATTTAAATTACTTTGAATACTAATTAATTTAAGACCATAAGCTTCATGTTTATATTCTATTAATTTACTTATTGTGTTACTCATAATAAACCAGTCACAGATATTTTTATAGGTAAAGAAAGTCAGGTTTAGAGAGTTTAAATGACTTGTCCTATATTGCTCAAAGATAGAATATAATGAAAATTCCAACATCTAATTTTCTCCAAATTGAAATTTCAAATAACAATAGCAAAAATGAAATCAGTAAAATAAAAAACAGAAGACATGCTTTTAGAATGAAACTTTCCATGTGGCAACAAAAATATCTGAGAAATCAAGTTCTTTCAGTCTTTTTTTCAAGTTTTCATATTATAGCCTAATAGAATCTAATTCAATGCCTGTATAAATTATTTTGTTTCCTATCTACTTAGTCCAACTAAAGAAAGAATTAACAAAATACATTATGTGTATCTTGGAACTAGATGATGAAAATAATTATTGTCATGACACTTCCCATTTTGTCAAATTTCTAAAATGGTTTTAGAAAGCAACACACTTTAGATTTTACTGTTTTATAAAGAAAAAGGAACTGATGACTTGAATATTACCTTGTATATTGGATATATCTGTGCGGTAAATAAAAGGAATTATGCTATGTGATAATGGAGCTGCTTCTAAATACTTGGCTCAGTAAAGGCAACCAAAACATTACTATTATTTTCTCTCATCAAGTAGTAAGTACTTCTGGTTTTTGATCAACATATCTTCAACTTCTAAAGAGTTACAGAAAGCTGATTCTTGATGAGACAAATGAAGATCTTTTCTTCCCTAGGGGAAAAGCAAAACAAAACAACAAACCTTTCCCCTAAGTATTTTCTAATCCAAAGAATATCATGGTATTACACTCCTATACTACATATTAAATAAGACAAAAGAGGATTTATCTTTTTTGCCACCTTTCACAAAAGCATATTTACAATTTAGTAATTCTCCTAATTAACCTAATTATATTTGTGGAAGTTTTGATAACAGTATTAAAACTTTCATGAAGCTTTTAAAAAGTCTGATATGTAGTTATCCTTTATATTTTACTTTTCTTCTTTTAAAAAAATTCCAATGGGTTTTTAACTTGCTAATATTTGACTTTAAGGCCATTCAAGTGCCACTTAGCCAAATCTTTTCACATACCTTACATAATTTTTCAAACTCTTCACGTATATGTCTTTTAGCTTGGGTGCTATAATAAATGTAGAATTCTCAGAAATCGCATTTAATTATATAAAGAATTTGACTTGTGAAATAGTGCATTTTTGTACAATAGTAACCTGAGCGTCACTACTGACCATATTTCCAAAATTTTCAGTTCCACACATTTGCATGGAGGTGAACATATCAGATCATTTAATTTGGTTTAGGAATTGGAATCTCAGTATCTTTAAGACAGAGGGTGAAAAAAATCTAATACTGTTAAAATCCAATACTTATGTTTCTGCTATGTGTCACTCACTTTCCACCTGTACAGATTGGTATTAGTTGCAAGGGCCGGCCTTGGGCAAATAGAGCAATGGTTGTTTTTTTGTATTACTTGCCCTCCCACATGCCCTCTCAGGCTGCTCCATTATTTCAAATATACTTCAGCTGGGCTTGTTTGTGTTAGTATTTGCTCACATGTGTGGGAATTTAGGTGACCTACAGCACACGTTCAGGGTCTACAAAGTCAGCTAGAGAATTAGCTCAATTAATTAGATTTTACTAAAGTTCATTTGGAGAACTATGCTTATGAATTCTACATATATAAACAATACACTTTAATTTTAACTTGGTCTCATAGAGATACTATCCACATAATATTTATTGACAACTCAAGATTTCAGCAGTTTAACTCACTGGATCTTCCAGTGGGCGCCCAACTTTGCTATTTAGTACATTTTTCTGTCTTTCTTCCCAAAAATTGCTCACAAAAGGCTGCAAATACTAAAGAAGGTTTATTTGCATATGTACAAGCAATCATTTCTGTATCCAAACATAACAAAAGCCAACAAAATAGGTTGCAACTTGGTTACTTCCTGAAGCTAAAGACCATCTAATTTATCTCTGTAACTTCACTGCCTAGCATAACACCTGAGGTACAATGGATGCTCAATATATTTTTGTTGAATAGAAGTATAAATGTACAAATGAGGAAATGAATACATGAACAGGCATTATAGTCCATGGGAAAAGAAAGCATCTCTGTGCTCTTTGATATGGCCAATAATTTACATTACTAGGAACTGTGATTTACCTACAGCTGAAATGACTTTAAATTTTTCTTATTAAAAGGCCTTGGTTACACAGTTTTTTGAGTGAGAAATGGTCCATCAAATTTCATACCTTTCTTGAAGAGGTCATCAGAAAATGATGGTATGTTCAATCACCGTTGATCAGATCTAATATTCTGCCAATTATCTATTCTCACTACAGTGTTTATAAAAGTGAAAAATAGGGGTGTCTGGGTGGTTCAGCTGGTACAGCTGCTGACTCTTGATTTCAGTTCAGGTCATGATCTCACAGTTCATGGATTCAAGTCCTGCATCAGACTCTGCACGGACAGTGTGGAACCTGCTTGGGATTCTCTCTCTCTCCATGTCTTCCTGCCCCTCCCCTGTTAATCCTCTCTGTCTTTCTCTCAAAATAAATAAATAAATTTTTTTAAAAAGACTGAAAAATATGTTTTGTGTATACATGTACATGTACTAAATCTTTACACTTACATTTATACATTTAAAATACATACTTAATAATGCATACATATTCTAATTACTCTATAATTTTGTAATTAGTGGAAGATGAAATCGACTATTAATTCCCTCAGACCTTTAATAAACTACATATTATAACAATAGGAAACTAAAGCTTAATTCCTCTCTTTCTACAGCTATGGAAATATGTTTCAATAGGTGAAGTTATTTCCTCAAGGCTACACCGTTAAATAACAGTGCTCAATATATTCCTTATTATTCTGTCTCCCAGATCAGTGCCCTCGTAATTAAAAGATGATTGGCTCTACTGCAAGTGACCTAAAATTATTATGTGATATGATTTTATTTATATATGAGAAGACACATTGGAAGTGAAATCCACAAGATCTCAATACCTTATGCTTACAATTGAGCCTAAGTGTAGCAATCTTGAGTAAATCATGTTAAAATTGTATAATTCCATATAGTCAATAATTCACACATTCAGTAACACTTATTAAACACCTACTTTGAGTTAGGCACTCAATATGGACATAAATATGAAACCACCTTATGCTTTAAAGCACTCGCAGTTTAGTGAGAGGGACTGATAAACCAACAGCCAAATCAACAGATAAACCAAATTGTAGAATAAGATCATAAGTGACAAATAAAACTTATGAGCAGAATAGGCTGAACAAAACATAATGTCTTATATCTATATAATTCTGATCAGATATATTTTGATTTATCTCACTTCTGCCCTCATGTCTGACACCATATGTGATACAAGTTCAGTGGTTTCCCAAAACTACCTTTAGGTTTGATAATTTTCTAAAAGACTCATAGAACTTAGTGATATTCATTAAGATATTCATATCTATGTTTATTATAGGGAAAAGATACACATTAGAACAAGACAAAGGAAGGGATGCTTAGGACAGAGTCTAGGAGGATTCCAAACACTGAACTTCTGTAGTCCTCAGCACATTACTTTCTCACAGGAATGTGTGATAATATGTATGGAGTTATTAACTCAGAAAGCTCACCCAGGCTTGAGAGTCCAGAGCTTTGTTTGGTTGATTGGCTCATTGCCCATGTTGGACTTCCTGTAGCACCCTCTACATCTCCAAGTAATTAAAATGGGAAAGGAAACATATTACAGCACAGAATATAAACATATGCAGTATTTTTCCTTCACTATTTTTATTAATTAGGTAAACTTCAATAAGTTATTATATCACTGTTATCATAGTACCAAATTAGAGAGTGACAAGAATTATTGAAGTTTAGAATTGCACAGGAAACTCAAGTATGTTTGATCATACCATATACATAGTCAATCAAGCTATGTAATATTACAATAATTTGCTTATGGACTTTTTCAAGATAGCATTTTCTGTTTTTACTATGTCTTATCAAATGTTCCTGAAGGAAAAGAGATAATTTGCTATTTCTATGGACTATAAACATTAACAAGGTGAGTCTTATACACTTAAAAGGAAAGTGTTTGAAACAAATATGTGGTGCTCACTCAGAGTCCTAAATGATTTTCTTTCACAGGCTTACTGACCTCTACCTCTAAAATTGCCTATGTCTCAAAAAATCGATTTTCTCTCAATCTATTTTTCATCTGTGTTTTTTTCCCCTATAGCATTGGTATTGAGGAGAATTCCAATAATAAAAAATGAACACTTTCAATATATATAGGTGATGAGTACATTTAAAATGAAGTAAGTTCAAACATCTGACCAGGAATTAACACATTGTCATTTATAAAACATTTCCTTTTCTCTCCTTAAACTATCTTTCACTTTCACAGTGATTTTCTCAAGCCTTTTGAATTAGAAAAATGTTACTATTTTATTTTGATTTTTTTTGTCTTTTCTATTATCTATACTTTGCCAAACTTACATATTATTTTGTTTTCAAATTTCCATTCTGCCTCATGGTTGGTTTACTCACAAGCCACTTCATCTTCATATCTAAATAGCTCCATCATGAATTACCAATTAAGCCAAAATTAAACCAGTTTAATTTAGCACTTATGACCAGCATTTATTCTGTACTGTAAGAAAGAAGTGAATGAAAAATACAAATTCTTTTAGAAAACTCACAAAGTAGACGATAGGAAGATGGCAGTGTAGGAGGACGCTGGCCTCACCGCGTCCTGCTGATCACTTAGATTCCACCCACATCTGCCTAAATAACCCAGAAAACTGCCAGAAGACTAGCAGAATGGACTCTCTGGAGCCAAGGGTAGACAAGAGGCCCACGGAAGAGGGTAGGAAGGGTGGAGAGGCCGTACGCACTACACGGACTGGCGGGAGGGAGCCGGGGCGGTGGAGGGGCAGCCCACTGTGCAAGGCAGAGCTCCTTGAAAAAGCAGAGGGTCCCGACTCCTTGAGTTCTGACAGCAGGCAGGACTTGACATCTGGAATGTTAAGCCAACAGGTCTGCTCTCAGAGAGGGGTAAGACTAGAGGACAACGGGAGGGAGAGTTGTTGAGCCCCGGAGGACAGAGCTCAGCTTGGCGCTGGGCAACGCCATCTCCCTCGCCCATCCCCCAGCCAAAATCCCAAAGGGAACCAGTTCCCATCACTGAACTTGCTTGCACCATGCAAACACCGAAAGCTGTGCTTCTGTGGATCCATCCTTCCGACGGGTCTGCCTCCCTCCTGGTGCCACAGGGCCCCTCCTGAAGCGGACCACGAAGGCAAAGTGAGCTGTGTCTGCCCCTCCCGCCCTGTGCACTTTGTGGATCCACCCCAGCTAATACGCCTGATCCCATAGAAGCAGCACCACAAGCCTGGCAGTGTGCAAGTAGCCCATACAGGGGCCACACCAATCCACAGTGAGTCCTGTCCCTGGGAGAGGGGAAGATAAGGTACACACCAGTCTGACTGTGGCCCCAGCGGTGGGCTGGGGGCAGACATCAGGTCTGACTGCAGCCCCACCCACCAACGCAAGTTACTCCAGACAGCAGAGAGGAAGAGCCCTGCGGTTCTGTGCCACTCCAGGGACTATCCAAAATGAGAAAACAGAAGAATTCTCCTCAAAAGAAACTCCAGGAAGTAGCAACAGCTAACAAACTGATCAAAAATGACTTAAGCAATATGACAGAAAGTGAATTTAAAATAATAGTCATAAAATTAATCACTGGACTTGAAAAACGTATAAAGGACAGCAGAGAATCCATTGCTACAGAGATCAAGGGACTAAGAAACAGTCAGGGCTAAAAAATGTTATAAATGAGCTGCAAAATAAAATGGAGGTGAACACAGGTCGGATCGAAGAGGCAGAGGGGAGAATGGTGAATTAGAAGATAAAATTGTGGAAAAAGAAGAAGCTGAGAAAAAGAGAGATAAAAAAGTCCAGGAGTATGAGGGGAGATTTAGAGAACTAAGTGATGTGATAAAACGTAATAATATATGCATAATTGAGATTCCAGAGGAAGGAGACAGAGAGAAAGGTGCTGAAGGTGTACTTGAAGAAATAATAGCTGAGAACTTCCCGGATCTGGGGAGGGAAAAAGGCACTGAAATCCAAGAGGCACAGAGAACTCCCTTCAGACGTAACTTTAATAGATCTCTACATGACATATCATAGTGAAACTGGCAAAATACAAGGATAAAGAGAAAATTCTGAAATCAGCTAGGGTTAAACATGCTCTAACATATAAAGGGGACTGATAAGACTAGTGACGGATCTATCTACTGAAACTTGGCAGGCCAGAAAGGAATGGCAGGAAATCTTCAATGTGATGAACAGAAAAAATATGCAGCCAAGAATCCTTTATCCAGCAAGTCTGTCATTTAGATTAGAAGGAGAGATAAAGGTCTTCCAAAACAAAAACTGAAGGAATTCATCACCACTCAACCAGCCCTACAAGAGATCCTAAGGGGGATCCTGTGAGCCAAAGTACCAGAGACATCACTACAAGCATGAAATCTACAGACATCACAATGACTCTAAACCCATTTCTTTCTATAATAACACTGAATGTAAATGGAATAAATGCTCCAACCAAAAGACATAGGGTATCAGAATGGATAAAAAAACAAGACCCATCTATTTGCTGTCTACAAGAGACTCATTTTAGACCTGAGGACACCTTCAGATTGAAAGTGAGGGGATGTAGAACTATTTATCATGCTACTGGAAGTCAAAAGAAAGCTAGAGTAGCCATACTTATATCAGACAAACTAGACTTTAAATTAAAGCCTGTAACAAGAGATGAAGAAGAGCATTCCATAACATTACAGGGTCTATCCATCAGGAAGAGCTAAGAAGTATAAATGTGTATATGCCAAATACGGGAGCCCCAATTTTGTAAAATAAAACAATCACAAACATAAGCAACCTTATTGATAAGAATGTGGTAATTGCAGGGGACTTTAACACTCCACTTACAACAATGGATAGATCATGTAGACACACGGTCAATAAGGAAACAAGGGCCCTGAATGATACACTGGATCAGATGGACTTAACAGATATATTTAGAACTCTGCATCCCAAAGCAACAGAATACACTTTCTTCTCGAGTGAACATGGAACATTCTCCAAGACAGATCACATACTGGGTCACAAAACAGCCCTTCATAAGTATACAAGAACTGAGATCATACCATGCATACTTTCAGACCACAATGTTATGAAGCTTGAAATCAACCACAGGAAAAAGTCTGGAAAACCTCCCAAAGCATGGAGGTTAAAGAACACCCCACTAAAGAATGAATGGGTCAACCAGACAATTAGAGAAAAAATTAAAAAACATATGGAAACAAATGAGAATGAAAATACAACAATCCAAATGCTTTGGGATGCAGCAAAGGCAGTCCTGAGAGGAAAATACATCGCAATCCAGGTCTATCTCAAGAAACAAGAAAAATCCCAAATAGAAAATCTAACAGCATACCTAAAGGAAATAGAAGCAGAACAGCAAATACAGCCTCAACCCAGCAGAAGAAGAGAAATAATAAAGATCAGAGCAGAAATAAACAATACAGAATCTAAAAAAACCTGTAGAGCAGATCAATGAAACCAGGAGTTGGTTTTTTGAAAAAATAAACAAAATTGACAAACCTCTAGCCAGGTTCTCAAAAAGAAAAGGGAGATGACCCAAATAGATACAATCATGAATGAAAATGGAATTTTATTACAACCAATCCCTCAGAAATACAACCAATTATCAGGGAATACTATGAAAAATTATATGCCAACAAACTGGACAACCTGGAAGAAATGGACAAATTCCTAAACACCCACATGCTTCCAAAACTCAATCAGGAGGAAATAGAAAGCTTTAACAGACCCATACCAGCGAAGAAATTGAATCCGTTATCAAAAATCTCCCAACAAATAAGAGTCCAGGACCAGATGGCTTCCCAGGGGAATTCCACCAGACATTTGAAGCAGAAATAATACCTATACTTCTCAAGCTATTCCAAAAAATAGAAAGGGAAGGAAAACTTCCAGACTCAGACTCATTCTATGAAGCCAGCATTACTTTGATTCCTAAACCAGACAGAGACCCAGTAAAAGAAGAGAACTACAGGCCAATATCCCTGATGAATATGGATGCAAAAATTCTCAATAAGATACTAGCAAATCGAATTCAACAGCATATAAAAAGTATTATTCACCATGATCAAGTGGGATTCATTCCTGGGCTGCAAGGCTGGTTCAACATTCGCAAATTAATCACTCTGACACATCATATTAATAAAAGAAAAGATAAGAACTATATGATCCTGTCAATCGATGCAGAAAAATCATTTGACAACATTCAGTATCCTTTCTTAATAAAAACCCTCGAGAAAGTCAGGATAGAAGGAACTTACTTAGAGATCATAAAAGCCATTTATGAAAAGCCCACAGCTAATATCATCCTCAATGGGGAAAAACTGAGAGCTTTCTCTCTGAGGTCAGGAACACAACAGGGATGTCTACTCTCACCGCTGTTATTTAACATAGTGTTGGAAGTTCTAGCATCAGCAATCAGACAACAAAAGGAAATCAAAGGCATCCAAATTGGCAAAGATGAGGTTAAGTTTTCACTTTTTGCAGATGACATGATATTATACATGGAAAATCCGATAGACTCCACCAGAAGTCTGCTAGAACTGATACATGAATTCAGCAAAGTTGCAGGATACAAAATCAATGTACAGAAATCAGTTGCATTCTTATACACTAACAATGAAGCAACAGAAAGACAAATAAAGAAACTGATCCCATTCACAATTGCACCAAGAAGCATAAAATACCTAGGAATAAACCTAACTAAAGATATAAAAGATCTGTATGCTGAAAACTATAGAAAGCTTATGAAGGAAACTGAAGAAGATATAAAGAAATGGAAAGACATTCCATGCTCATGGATTGGAAGAATAAATATTGTTAAAATGTCAATACCAGCCAAAGCTATCTACACATTCAATGCAATCCCAATCAAAATTGCACCAGCATTTTTCTCGAAGGTAGAACAAGCAATCCTTAAATTTGTATGGAACCACAAAAGGCCCTGAATAGCCAAAGTAGTTTTAAAGAAGAAGACCTAAGCAGGAGGCATCACAATCCCAGACTTTAGCCCCTACTACAAAGCTGTAATCATCAAGATAGCATGGTATTGGCACAAAAACAGACACATCGACCAATGGAATAGAATAGAAACCCCAGAACTAGACCCAGAAAAGTATGGCCAACTAATCTTTGACAAGCAGGAAAGAATATCCAAAGGAAAAAAAGTCTCTTTAACAAATGGTGCTGGGAGAACTGGACAGCAATATGCAGAAGGATGAAACTAGACCACTTTCTTACACCATTCACAAAAACAAACTCAAAATGGATAACAGACTTGAATGTGAGACAGGAAACCATCAAAACCCTAGAGGAGAAAGCAGGAAAAAACCTCTCTGACCTCAGCCGCAGCAATTTCTTACTTGACACATCCCCAAAGGCAAGGGAAACAAAAGCAAAAATGAACTATTGGGACCTCATTAGAATAAAAAGCTTCTGCACAGCAAAGGAAACAACCAACAAAACGAAAAGGCAACCGACGGAATGGGAAAAGATATTTGCAAATGACATATCGGACATAGGGCTAGTATCCAAAATCTATAAAGAGCTCACCAAACTCCATACCCAAAAAGCAAATAACCCAGTGAAGAAATGGGCAGAAGACATGAATAGACACTTCTCTAAAGAAGACATCCAGATGGCCAACAGGCACATGAAAAGATGCTCAATGACACTCCTCATCAGGGAAATACAAATCAAAACCACACTCAGATATCACCTCACGCCAGTCAGAGTGGCCAAAATGAACAAATCAGGAGACTATAGATGCTGGTGAGGATGTGGAGAAATGGGAACTCTCTTGCACTGTTGGTGGGAATGCAAACTGGTGCAGCCACTCTGGAAAACAGTGTGGAGGTTCCTCAAAAAATTAAAAATAGACCTACCCTATGACCCAGCAATAGCACTGCTAGGAATTTACCCAAGGGATACAGGAGTGCTGATGCATAGGGGCACTTGTACCCCAATGTTTATAGCAGCACTCTCAACAATAGCCAAATTATGGAAAGAGCCTAAATGTCCATCAACTGATCAATGGATAAAGAAATTGTGGTTTATATATACAATGGAATACTACATGGCAGTGAGAAAGAATGAAATATGGCCTTTTGTAGCAACGTGGATGGGACTGGAGACTATTATGCTAAGTGAAGTAAGTCATACAGAGAAAGACAGATACCATATGTTTTCCCTCTTATGTGGATCCTGAGAAACTTAACAGAAGACCATGGGGGAGGGGAAGGAAAACAAAAGTTAGAGACAGAGAGAGCCAAACCAAAAGAGACTCTTAAAAACTAAGAATAAACTGAGGGTTGATGGGGGGTGGGAGGGAGGGGAAAGTGGGTGATGGGAATGGAGGAGGGCACCTGTTGGGATGAGCACTGGGTGTTGCATGGAAACTAATTTGACAATAAATTTCCTATTAAAAAGAAAAAATAAAATAAAATAAAATTTTTAAAAAAGGACATAAAATAAACAAATAAATAAAACTTAAAAAAAAGAAAACTCACGAAGTAAATTACAAATGGAGAAAATAGAGTTTGCAATTATTTTTTAAAAGGAAATTTGGGTAGTGGTAAGATTTATGGTAATATTTTATCATTTAAATATTGTAAAGCATTAAGTACATTCTAAAATAACATGAACCCAAGGCACCTGGGTGGCTCAGTTAGTTAAGTGTCCAACTCTCTTTTTTTTTTAATTTTTTTTTAACATTTATTTATTTTTGAGAGAGACAGAGCATGAGTGGGGAAGTGGCAGAGAGAGAGGGAGACAGAGAATCTGAGGCAGGCTCCAGACTCTGAGCTGTCAGCACAGAGATCGAAGTGGGGCTCAAACTCACGGGCCATGAGATCCTGACCTGAGCTGAAGTCAGATGCTTAACCGACTGAGCCACCCAGGCACCCAAGTGTCTGACTTTTTTGTTTTTTAATATGAAATTTATTGTCAAATTGGTTTCCATACAACACCCAGTGCTCATCCCAACAGGTGCCCTCCTCAATGCCCATCACCCACCCTCCCCACCCTCCCACCCCCCATCAATCCTCAGTTTATTCTCAGTTTTTAAGAGTCTCTTATGGTTTGGCTCTCTCCCTCTCTAACTTTTGTTTTCCTTCCCCTCCCCCATGGTCTTCTGTTAAGTTTCTCAGGATCCACATAAGAGTGAAAACATATGGTATCTGTCTTTCTCCGTATGACTTATTTCACTTAGCATAACACTCTCCAGTTCCATCCACATTGCTACAAAAGGCCATATTGGGACCTCATGAAGATAAAAAGTGTCTGACTTTTGATTTCTGCTCAGGTCATGGATTTGAGCCCAGCATCAGGCCCTGCACTGACAGTGTGGAGCCTGCTTGGGATTCTCTCTCCATCTCTCTCTGCCCCTCCCCTGCTCTCTATCTCTGTCTCAAAATAAATAAATACACTAAAAATATATATAATAACATGAACCCTTTTATGAGGCATAAATTAAATAGCTTAGACATACCAGCAGACCCTCTTTCTTCTTTTCTCACTTCATTCTTTCTTCTTTACTACTCAGGAAGAACAGTCAGACAGGCAGCATTTATGCCATTTATGCCATTATACCATTTATGTCAAAAGGATGTGTGGCTCTTTACTCAATAAGTTAAATTATTAATGGTTATTTATATTTATACTTTAGATGTCTATTCATTTTCTACTTACTTTGTGGTGTCTGGTACCTGTGAGTGAGAACTTCACAAAGAACACTTGAGAATTACAAATAAAGAAATCTCAAAAAAAAAAAAAAAAAAAAGGCACCTAAGAGGAAATATCCAAAACAAAGACGGCCAAGTGAACAAGTAGATCTCACATATTTGAAGCCACATGGAAATGTAAAGGAGTTAGGATGATTTGTATTAAAAAATAACATTAACTCCAAATTCCTAGTAACTAATAAATCACGATTCTAAGCTCATACGATATTTGGTGAAGCTATCTATTACTGCCAGGGCCATATGGAACATAACACATGAGTCTGGCTGCAGTCTCCTGTTACTACAGGTATCACTGGCTTTTTGTAATAATAGGTACATGAATAGAATGACATGCTCACCAGCTTCATAAATTTGCATAATACAAAGCACATTACAGTATATTACCTACTTAGCACTCATAAGCCCCTGAATTAGAAGAGATAAAATAACGTAACTTCTTTTTTGATAGAAAGAGATCTGGGAGAGTTCAAGTGATTTGATAATAAATAAAATGTTAATAAATGACAAAGAACTGGTGTTCCAACCTCCAGGTACAATGACCTTTCCTCTCCACATTTCTAATCCTTCATAAACAATTAAGGCAATAAATTATATGATCATTTTTTTTAGGTCAAACTCTAGACCCTATAAAGGAAGCTCACCCTCATAAGTGGTCATTATAAACAGCATTAAAAAGTGGAAACAACTCTCTCCATGGCATCAAATCAACAACTCCAACACTGCCCTTTCGCAGCTGTGTAAACTTTAGCAAGTTGTTTAATTTCTCTGAACCTCTGGTTTGCAAAAACAGACTTACTAAATACTGTCTTCACAGGATTTTTGTATGGACCAGAGAAGAAAAATATTTTTATATCGGTTTTATATTTTTATTAATTTCAAATGATAATTTAATTATTCCTCTGAATAGCAAAAGGAAGTATATGATATTATCTAATTTTAGTGATAAAGACACTGAAGCTTAAAAACGTCAAGTAACTGGCTCAAGATTGCATTCTTGGTCAGTGATAGAACCAGAGTCCAACCTGCATATATATAATTTCAAATCTCTTATTTTTTAGGTTTTTAATATGGGAATTCCAGTCTCAAGCAAGGAAATATGAAGTCTCAGAATAAACAAAAAAGCAAAATGATACTTGCCTGTTAATTTTATCCCTCTCTCTGGACTTAAAAACAATAGTTAAAGGTTAAACCAATAAAGGAAAGTATATTATTGAGAAACTATATTTTTCCATAGTGCTGAAGTCTTCTCTCATATATACTTAATACTTAACAGAGGAAAATATAACTTTACATTGGAGAAACAAGGATGATAAGAGCTGAATGGTAAGAATTCTTTTGATGGATCATTAGACATCAGATGACTGGACTTTACATGGCTTCTACTGATCACAGTGTCACATAAATAATACCATTCTGACTAAAAATGTTTACTCTGTGATGGCACTCCAGAAACACATCCTCCCAAAAATCTCAGCAAGCTTTTTGTAGAAATTGCTAAATTGTTTCTAAAATTCATATGGAAATTCAATTCATATGGACCTAGGATAGCCAAAATAATCTTGAAAAAAAGAGTAAAATTGGAGGACTCACATTGGCTGATTTCAAGACTTTTTCAAAAAGTGCAGTACCATTATTAAAATAAATAGATCAATCAAACAGGATAGAGAATTCCAGAATGAGATTTATGCATATATGGACAACTGAATTTCTAAAAATATGCAGATGTAATTTACTTGATAAAGAATGATCTTTTTAATACATGGCAATGGAATTGTTGGATATCCATTTACAAACTATAATAACTTAGATCTATACCTCATGCCATTTAAAAGAACTTAACTGTAAATGGATCATAGCTGCAAATGTAAAATCTAAGACTATAAAAATCATAGAAGAGGATACAGGAGAAAATGTTCATAGCACCAAAAGCACAATTCATAAAAGAAAAAAAAGATATAAATTGGACTTCCTCAAAACTAAAAATGTATGCTCTTCAAAAGACATTGCTAATGAAATTTTAAGAAGCAGACTGAGGAAAAATATTTTAAAATCGTATGTTAAAGAATTTTATCTAGAATATATAAAAAATTCAATTAAAAATGAACAAGATTCATAAGGTAATCTTCAGATCAGGATTGGGATAATCTATATTTGGAATTGTCTGTGTGTATGTGTACTTTTACCTCCAAAGAGAAAAATACTTCTGTTTAAAACAGGTCAGGGAAAGGATGTATTTTTCTCCCTGCTCTACTGCCAGAAATAACATCCACTTGCATTCCTTACCTCAGTAAATGTATCCTTCTTTACAGGGGCATCAGCTCAGAAATAATCCCTATTTTGTTCTCGTTCTTCACTGCTAGATTCTTTAGTCACCAAATTCTGCTACTTACATCATTGAGCTGTCATTCATATTTATACACTGCCCCATATTTTACTATAATCGCACAGTTTTAGAATAGCTCTTCTAAACCATAGCTTCATCTGCTTACCTACGGTTTTTCCCCACTACAATCTTTTTGACTAACTGGAATATTAGTGATCTAAAATAGATAGGCAATCATGCAATTAGTCCCTGTCTCTGAAATTTTAAGTTGTCAATATAAAGAGAATGCTTGACATTTAAAGCCTTTAATAAATTTATATTTATTCTTCCAATTGTGTTTTCTATCACACCTCACTTATGGGATGTATGTCTAGTGAAATCAGTTTCCGTACCTCCCTGAATATCTCACGCTTCTATATAGATTCTTGACCCAAACTGTAGTTTCCAACTAAACTATCCTTACCTACAAAGTATTGTTTCCTAAGATTCCAGCTGAGGGTTCTGCTCTTATTCTTAAATGAAGCTTTGTACATTTTCTCTGTTGCAATAAATCTTTCTTTCACTTATAATACATTATGTAATGGCCATTATTATAATGTTAATATTAAACTCTTAAAAATGTGAATCTCTCCCACTAAATTTGTGAATTCTGAGTTTAGAAATCTTGTCTTTTTAATCCACACATTCTCCAAATACTCAAATTCCCAATATTATACTTAGCAAATATTAAGCACTATGTGTGTGTGTGTGTGTGTGTGTGTGTGTGTGTGTGTGTGGTAATGTAATAGTAAAGAAAACTAGGCTGAAATCAGCTGTGTCTTATTTTAGTTCATCCACTGTTCTCAGAGTAAGATAAGTCCTCTTTCTAACAAGAGGGCTCAGGAATGGATAGAATAACTCAGTAGCAATTTAGACCACATCAAATGCATTCAGTTTTGAAACTTCTAAAGCACACAGATGTCATTATTAGTAAAGGTGTTTATAATATGTGCAGTGTCTTTAGTATTTTCATTATATGTTTAGAAAATTAAAAAAATATTTTAATAAAAATTAATTTATTACTCAGTTTTGACTATAAGAATATTGCACTGCAATAAAACCTTGTTTTCCCAAAGCATACTTATTCCTAAGTAATAGTTTTCTCTAATTATAGGATTTTTACTTGAAAATCCAAAATTTTAAATGCTCTATTGCATTATTAGTTGAAAACCACCCTATTAGCAATTAGAGGAAACAGAAAACAAGGGTGATTATTAGTTATCTTACTGTGGTTGAACCTTTGTCCAGACCAGTTTGACTGACCTACCAGCACATGGGCTACATGCCAGCTGAGCAGAAGCAAGAGTGAAATTTCCAGCAAAAGCACCTAATGAAGCTACAAAATATTTTAAGTGTATTTTTTTCTTACACTCTATTAACCCAAAACATCTGCACATAGGATTTTCAGTGCAGTTGCAGATATGGATAACTGAATCAAGTGAGCTGTCATTAACTCAGGGAAGAAGATTCTCTCTTAACCTGTCTTCACTTTAGTGTGCTGTGTCTAGATCTTTAAACATTATTGTGACCTAACTATACTGCCCACAGTTTACATGTATGTGAATAATATTTTTAAAAGAGGCATTTTTTATTTACTTGCAAATTGAAATGTTCAAATTGTCTCCTTCTGGATCAGTTTTAAAATCAGATGCTTTCAGTATGTTTTCTGAAGACCACAATGCAATAGGATCCAAGATAGTTGTTTTCTGGTATTCCTAAAATTTCTCTTTTGAGGAAAGTGAGAGAGATATTGGCGAGGAAACACCAGAACAACATGTGTCTTTTGGATGGTATGACAATTGATGCATTATCTTTAAGGCTGTGTACAAATAAGTGACACATAAGGCTATAAATAATGAAGGGACATTGTCATTACTCTTGTGATGGAAATAATCACTCAGTTAAACACCAGTAAAGAACATCGTTAGATTTAGAAGCACTTTGCTATATTTTCATGTAATAGATCCTTTCTACAGAAGGTAATAAAGAAATCCAATTTGTAAAGAATATTTTTATTAATAGAACCATTTCTTTATGGTCTACTGATATAATGCCATAATTTTGTCATCATAATGCAGGCTATTGTGTTAATGTGGTGATTCTGTCAGCATAATGGGAAAGGAAAATACTAAGATGACAGTATAAATGGAAGAAATTTTCACAAGTAATCGTCCTTCCATCCCTCTTCAAAGACTGTGTTTATTAGAAATGTAAGTTATAAACACATCCTGTAAAACTCCACACACTGCTATCATTTTACATCAATACTTTGTTCACAAAAAGTTTACAGAAATTACAGCATTACAAAGGGATTTTAAGAGACTCTAATGACAAAAATGACATTCCTATGTAATCCAGTTCTTTCTCTTTTTATTATTGAGGTGTTAATGGCATAATTATGTGAGAAGTACAGGGTTTATATGAATGAGGTGGGTTATTTATAAATTATAAAGTAAGTTTATATAATCCTGTAGCAATAATGCCAAATGTAAATCACCAGATATAATTGGGCAGTTTTTCTTTACTTCTATCTCTCTGTGTAATGACTGTATATGTCTAGCAAAGTCTAAGAGAAATTATAGAGAGCTGAACTACTTATGAGGAATTGAATCACTTGATTTCTGAGTTTAAAGATCCTGCCTTCAGTCCTTTTGGCATCTGCACATTGCAGAGTGCAAACATCAAATTCTTGTGAGACAAGAACCTCTCTTCAGAGATGTTACAAGCCATTTTGGAAAAATAAAAATAAGGAGGAAGAAATATGTGATTCAAGTAGCTTGGAGTTTTACTGTGAACAATCTTGCTGCACATGCAGTAGTGTTGATAAATCATGTACTATTCAAGCAGAATTCTCTGTTGGTTACTGCAAGTTTCAGAATCTAAAAGCTCTAATGTACATTTGATCAATTTCATTTTAGCATCAGGAGAAAAGCAGTCAAACTGCCATTTAACTGAGTTTCTCTCTACTCTAAAGTATAAAACCAACACTTGAAAATTTTAAAACTAGAAAAATAAGTTTCTCTACCACTCATAACATAAAAATGGTATGAAGGAAATACTCCTAAGAAGAGGTAATGCCAATGAGGCAGCAAAGCAAATGTAACTGATTTTTTTGTCTTGCAAAAATATGTGTGTGTTCACATATGTATGTGTGTGTATAACTACTAAATCACCAAGGAAGAAATTGAAATATTTTTATCTTAGTACATTCAAAAATACAAAAGTTTTTCAAAGAAGAATGCAATGTATAAAGTACTTGCAGTGCATTTTAAAAAATGTCTCATTAGACCAACCTTGGGAATACACTAGCCTCTAAAAGAAAAAAAATAATCAATTTATGAACCATGGATAACTTGCTTTAGAAGATAGAAATTAGGTAAGTCAATTAAATTATACCTATTTTTATTCTATTTGGGAAAAGAATTGATGTGTCTTTGGATTTTTTCTTAATTTATCTATCCTGTAGAATTTAATCCCTTATGATTTTCACAAAGAGAAATACCAAGATAATTTCAATTTATATAAAATATTTTTGCTTAATTATGAGAAATTATTTATACCTTGTGTTAATTGTTGAAGGACTTTATAGCTATCATGTTATTTTTCTGCTTTTTTGTTGACTTGGCAGTTGACTTCAAACAAGTAGAACCAGAAACATCAATTTCTAGAGACACTTCAAATTACCAAAGGGAGATATAAGTTGATAGACTTTTGTCATTCTAATCAATAAGTGAATATTAAATTTTTAAATTTTGTTAATTAATCAAAAATAATAGGAGTGCCTGAGTGGCTTAGTCAGTTAAGTGTCCAACTTTGGCTCAGGTCATGATCTCACAACTTGTGAGTTCCAGCCCTGTGTTGAGCTCTGTGCTGACAGCTCAGAGTCTGGAGCCCGCTTCCAGTTCTGTGTCTCTGTCTCTCTCTGCCCTTCCCCCATTCTCTCTCTCTCTCAAAAATAAGTAAACATTTAAAAAATAGACAAATAAATAAATAATAGCAAAACAAACGAAGTAAAACTACCAGATACACGCTATGAATGGAAGTCTAGATTTGATCATTTTACTATGGAACTCTTCTATCAATCTAGGGGAATTTGTATTAATACTCTTCCCATGAAGACATAACACAGTAGAATTTGTATTAATATTCTTCCTCATGAAGACATAACACAATACATGATAAAGAAATTAATATATTGTTTATAGTTACATCTCTAGACCAATGTATGATTTTTGAAGAATTTAAAATATCAAAAAAATGAATAATTTTTAACCAAAATAATAAGAACTGTGAATTACTATAACACCAGTTTGCCAGTCATTAATTAATTAAACAAATCTCTATTAAGCACCTACTATGTGTCAAAGCAGTGTTCTCTGTGCTAGTGATACATTATGAAAAAAATAACAAGTATGATAACATGTAAATATATACAACTAAAAAAAAAAAAGTAAATAAAGCTAGGGAATTTTCCTGCCTTGAAGGAAAAAAGGCAGGGAAATGGGACAGGAAATACTGGACTGTGGTAACTACTTTCACTATGGTGCCCAGGTCTTCTTTGGGACCAAATATGTGAATAATGAGAGAGTGCTATGTAAATATCTGGTGAAAGAATGTTCCAGGCAGAATAGAATTAAAAAAAAAAAAGAAAAGTCCTAGGCAGGTGTAAGTTGACTATATGTGAGAAACAGAAACATAATGCCAATTGAATATAATGAAAGATAGGGAGAGAATTAGGAATTTAGATCAAAGACATGGATACCTGCTGATTCTATAGACATGATGAAGGTATGATAGAAATTGGGTTTATTTGAATGAAAATGGCAAATTAGGGTAGGGTTTAAGCAGAAAGGTGATATAATATGATTTTTGATTTTATTTTTTTTTAATTTTTTTAATGTTTTTATTTATTTTTGAGACAGAGAGAGACAGAGCATGAGCAGGGGAGGGGCAGAGAGAGGGGAAGACACAACATCCGAGGCAGGCTCCAGGCTCTGAGCTGTCAGCACAGAGTCCAATGCGGGGCTCAAACTCACAGACTGTGAGATCATGACCTGAGCTGAAGTCAGACACTTAACCGACTGAGCCACCCAGGCGCCCCTGATTTTTTATTTTAAAAGATCATTCTGTCTTTCTCCATTGTAGTAGGGAAATAATGGAAACAATGAGAGCAATTAGGAAGCTATTGTGTTAGTCAAAACAAGAGACAATGTTAGTTTCAACTGAGGAGTTAAGAGGAAAATGATATAATCAAACTTGACACATATTTTGGAGACAGAGATGACATAACTTTCTAATAGATTACATGACCAAAAGAAATAACTAAAACACAATCCTTAGGTTTGGAAATTGAACTACTGGATAGATAGGTTGTCATGTACAGAAATGGGAAAGTTTTACTCCTGATACTAGTGAAGTAGTTTATATCACATCTACCTTCCTGTAGCTAATAAGTACAGCTGGACAAAATTCAGAAAAACCAATATGTGAAAGAACCAAAACATGAACAAAATGAGAAAGAAACTATAGGGAAACTGACAATTGGCAGAAATAGAAGATGAGTCTTCTAGTTTTATGGCTTTGTGGAAGGGGATCCTCTCCAAGAAGAATAGGTGGTTGCCAAAACTCAGGGAGAACACTGTCAACTTATTGGCCAAGGAATCAAAAGATGGAGTTTCAGAACATCACAGAAGCTGGGAATTGGGACATCTACAAAAGGGAAAGCCACAAAGAAAGAACCTCATTTATACTGCTTGTAAGTTCTAAATAAATATATAGCAGATCCCTGAATTATATATTAATAGAGTGAACTCAAAGCTTCTAAGAGCTAAGAGAAGTTTCAGCTGCTGCCCACCAAAAGGGAGACAGAGTGTGAAGTTTAACTTAACTGTCAACCAAATAAAATCTTAAAATCACAATATTTGGAGAAACATAAGAAAATATAGAATTTCTACATGTATAATTCACAAAGTCCAGGATACAATCTAAAGCAAAATATATAATTAAAGAAGAGAGAAAATCTGACTTAAATCAAGAAAAAAAGAGCAATTTACAGGGATTTTACTCAGAGATGACAGAAATGAGATGTTTAAATTGTTAGACAAAGGTTTTAAAAATGCTGTTGTATGAATGCACAGAAAACAGAAAGAAACATGTTTGTAACAAATGAACAGAGAGGTTATTTTAGAAGAGCATTAGAAACTGCAAAAAAAAAAAAAGGTCAACTTAGAATTCTAGGATGAATAAACATGTATATAATACAAAGAAATACTGGATGGGTTTAATAAAGCATTAAAAATGACATAAGGAAGAGACAGGAATATTGATAAGAAATCAATAGAAATTTTGAAAGTGAAAAAAAGAAAAAAAAGCAATAAATGAACAGAACTTTGGTAGCTTGTGGGAAAATAACAATTTTTTAGTTTTTTAATTTTATTTATTTATTTTGAGAGAGTGGGGAGGAGCACAGAGAGAGGGGGAGAGAATCCCAAGCAGGCTCCTTGCTATCAGCACAGAGCCAGATGTGGGGCTTGAACTCATGAACAGTAAGATTGTGACCTGAGCTGAAATCGAGAGTCTGAGGCTTAACCTACAGAGCCAACCAGGTGCCCCCTAAATACCAGATATTTTAACTTACATATATTAAAAAAAAGAGGCATAAATAGAAAGATAGCCACACTGAGGCACATAATAGTAAAACACCTAAAAACCAAATATAAAGTGAAAAGGTAAAAGCAGCCAGAAAAAAAATGATGCTACATCAAGTAGAAAAACTATATAAAGAATTCTAGACTGCTGTAGAACAATGACTTGAAAGTGATAAATTAAAACAAACAAACAACAAAAACCTGTCAATACTGAATTGTATATTCAGTGAAGGTATTTTTCAAAAATGAAGCAAATGTATAAAATATATAAAAAATACATAAATAAAGCCTAATAGAATTTGCTGTCAGCAGAGCTGTATCATAAGAAATGTTAACAGAAATTCTTCAAGTTGAAAGGAAATAAGACCAAGTTAAAACTGAGATCCTTAGGAAGGAATGGATACTACTGAAAATAGCAAATGGATGTGGAACTATAAAAAAATAATTCCTTCTCAAATTTCTTTGAAAAAAACTGTGAATTTAGGAAAAATGTTTAACTTTATATTGTGAGCCTTGTAGTTGTAATGAGTTAGACTAAAAGCTGTTTAAGGGCAATATAAAACTAGTTACAGTATTCTTTAATTTTACATGGAGTGGTACAAATTAAGTTTAAATTATAACTATGGAAAGTTAAGAAAGCATATTTTAATCACTAGCAGAGCCAGTAAAAGTAATGCAAATAGATATTGGTTAAAAAGCTGATAGATTAAATACTAAAAATTAATTAGTCAAAATAAAATATAAAATAAAAACAGAAGAATACAAAGCAAAATGATACAATTAAATAGAATCTACTCAATAACTGAATATTAGGAATGAAACTCTGTCTCCAAATTTGCATCAGCTGAACAAAAGACTCTCCATGTCAAGATATTTTCAGTCAACAACCCCAGTCATGTTTCTAGTGGATTTTAGTCTAGTCTAATTTTAAAGGTAATAACCAAAAAACAAGCAAAACAGCAACATCAAAGAATAAAAGAAATTTGGAGGAAATTGAGAGAGTATAAGAAGTAAAATAAAAGATGAGAAAATTATTCAGAATAGAAAAAGGAAAATTCAAGATAAAACGAAAATTGTACTCAAAGATTTGAAAAAGTTGAATAGTCTCATGGAAATCAGAAGCTATAGAGATAGAGGATGTGTATATAAATATACATACATATATATGTGTGTGTGCATATATATACGTTTGCATATACATATATTTACACTCATTGTGTATACACACACACACACACACACATATAAGTTATAATGAGTTCCATAATGAGGAGACATAGGAAATTGTGGAAGGAAATTGCTCAAATATAATGCAATACCAAAAACAAAACACAACAAAAACAAGAAACTAGGAAATAACAAAACAAGGATCTACATTATAAGAAATATTACGGCATAGCCCAATAAATATGAAAATATTCACAACTCAGGATAATAACATGAAATTTCAAATAAAAAAAAAGTGAGAAAGTTTGCATGCCAAGTTTTAGTAATCTGAATGGTACCTAATTTCACCACAATCTGTTTTTTTAATTAAGCAAAACTTTTAACAATTCTAAGGAAGAATACCCACATGAACAATCAATCAAGTCTAAGGGTAGAATTTCCAGATATTCAAGGCCTCAGAATATTTTCTTCTTATGCCCCCTTTCTCTGGAAGCAACCAGAGTATCTTTTGTCCTAAACTGAAGAAGAAGATAAAGGAAATCTACTGAATGCTGAAGTCCCAAGTCTTCAGTTGTGAATCAGGTGAAGAGTTCAACCACTGCAGAACAAAGCAGAGTCAGAAGGAAAGAAAAAGAAAAAGGAAGAGGACAAACTGAAATGATTTGACATGTTTGACTGTATTGAAAACTTTAAGGTTCTATGAGAAAATTGGTGCTGCAGTCATTAACTCCAGGAAAAAACGAAAAGTTGAAAAATAAAATATAATCATAGTTTACATTATGTGCTACTGAAAGCAATATTTTATTACATTAATAACATAAACACTGAATATTGATTTAGAAGTTCATGTATATATGAGAGGATGCATGTGGACTGGTAGTAGAGAGAGCCAGATACTTATTTTCTATTCTAAGAAGTGACAAGTAATGTCCAAATTGAAATGTCAATACAGATCAATACAGAGCAGTATAAAATAATGTATAAATGGAGAAGAAAATAAAATAATGAAAGTTCTTCTGTTTAGGAAGTGTGAGTTCAGACAGAGAGGGTGAAGGGCAATTAATTACTGTGTTTCAACATAAACACTAAAATATCATCTTAAATTTTTTTATTTTTTTTAAGTTTTTATTTTATTATTTTGAGAGACAGAGTGAGAGTGAGCAGGGGAGGGGCAGAGAGAGAGGAAGAGAAAGAGAATCCCAAGCAGGCTCCGCACTATCAGTGCAGAACCAGATGTGGGGCCCGAACCCATGAACCACAAGATCATGAATGGAGCCAAAGTCAAGAATCAGAGGCTCAATTGACTGAGCCACCTAGGCACCCTGTAAAATATTTTTAGAATATTTTAAAGGTTTTTTATTTTTTTTAAGTAATCTCTACACCTGATATGGGGCTCGAACTCAGAACCCCAAGATCAAGAGTTGCATGCTCTTCTGACTGAGCCAACCAGGCACCCCTAAGAATGCTTTAAAATATACACATATATTGCTCTGTTAGAAATACAAATTTTAACATTATATTTGATCCAGCATTTCCATGTCTAGGAATTTGTTCTAAGAAGATAATTGTAAATTAACGCATAGGTAGGGATATAAGGATGTTTATTTAACTACCTGTAACAGGGAAATTTGGAAGACAACTTAAATCCCTGAAAAAGTTCCAGTTAAATGCATTTTATGCAGCCCTTAAAAATGTTAGAATAATTTAATGACATGGTAAATGTTTTATAAATATATATCATCATCATTTTAAATTACATGTGTATGCATATATGTATCATTTAATAACATATTTTAATATATTTTATAAATATATACTAATTATATTTATTACATATTGAAATTATTATATATTTTATAAATATATTTAATTCTATATATACACACACCTGTGTGTGTGTGTATATATAGCATATATATATAGTATACATAGTATATATACTATATATATTAGATATACTCTAATCATCATTTTTAATGCTTCAGACCTGTTCCACTCTTCAAACTTCTGACTCTTTCCTTTGTCACCGATTGTCTACAGACAAATTTGACTTCTATTCCACAAAGACAGTCAAAGATGTAAGACAAACTACATCACCACATTTCCCACCAAGGATCCACAAGGATCCTTAATCTTACCCATCCACCTTTCCTATTACAACGAACAGAATGCCCTTCTGCAATTAAAGGTCAGTTCATCCTGTGTGATCTGAATCCATACATACCCCATCATCTTTCTGAATTTCCTCCCTATTTGATATTTCTTCTCTTTCTCCAACTTCTTTCTACTCTTTACTGAGTCCTTCAAAGAAGCATTTATATGTGCTTGATTCTTTTCCATCTTAAACAAAAAACACATACACTGTTCTGGTGTGAACTGAGGCATCTGGTAGATGCCTGAGGTGTATGGGTGTGCATCTTGTGCACTCGTATGTAGTTTGGTTCATGTGGGTTAAGGTTTCTGCATTCATCTGGCGTTTCTTCCAGATGAAATGGCACATAAGTGAAAATTCAGTAATGTTCAAATTGTTTCTTAATATATAAGTCCCGTCAAAACAAATTCACATTTTCAAAACAAGCATGAATTGACTATACAGAATTAACTATATATTATAAATTTTCTTTTGTGGAATACCATTATAAATCTTAGTTTCAAATAAAGTATCAAACCTTAAATGTCAGTTACCATTGAAATTCAAAAAAAATACAAAGAGTTTGAGCAAACTAAACTGATAAAAGATTTGCAAAAATTTGTTAGGTAAAATATGCTTAAAGGAGCAAAAATTGGGGCACCTGGGTGGCTCAGTCAGTTAAGCGTCCAATTCTTGATTTCAGCTCAGGTCATGATTTCAAGGTTGTGGGATTGAACCTCACATTGGGCTCACAATGGGTGTGGAGACTGCTTAAGATCTTCTCTCTCCCTTTCCCTCTGCCCCTCCCCACCTTTTGCGCATGCACGCTTTCTCTCTCTAAAATGTATATATGTATTTTAAAAGGAGCACAAATTAACCAAGCAAACAACAAACAAAAAACAACAAAAAATGTCTTTGGATAAACATAATCCTCAATTATATACATAGAGATAATGTGAAAGCCCTTCTCTGTGCTGAAGTGAATGGTTGTGAATCAAATGGAACCACTAAAAATGAATGTTTAGAGAACCCCAGATTCCCTCACTTACCCTTTAAAAACAGAAAAGCTTATTTTACATAGACAAATTTTATGCAACATAAATTTAAATTGCCCAGAATCTATGCAGTAGAGAATAGGTAGTATACAGGATGAAGCTTCCTCAGTTATCAACATCTTTGGAACTGAAGCTCCCTCCAAGCATGCTATAAATATCTTTTAGTGAGAACTGCTTCCATGTTATATAGAGAAAATGTCGATGTTGATACTCAACAAATATTGTGGTGTGTATTTATTGCCTCATAAAGTTTAACTATGTGTTAGCTGTGCTGCTGATGGAAATTTGTCTTAATGTGGTTTATAGTGGTGCTAATTCTGATGGGGTCCCATGCCACAGAGGGATGAGGTAGTAATGCAGTCATTAATTAAAAGGATAAAACAGACTTTTCACATGTGGCTCAGAGCCCAACTTTAATTACTCTTTGGCTCCAAGGCCTCTAGTGGGGTCATTTCTGCAAGTAGTTTCTTAGGTTGCTGACAATGCCCTTCTACACTTGACAGATTTCAATAAGGCAATGGCAATGGTTTCACCACTTGTATTACTAAATTTCATCCTAAGATTATGAGAAGTACTTAGCTAGCTAGTTGAAAATGATTTAATCTTTCATTGGTAACCTTTTATGAGACAACTTATTTATAGACTTATATGTAAAATCAATTCTGTGCTGTTATATTTTGTTCTATAGCTGTGATATTGGTAGTCATCCCATATTTATAGCATTAAAGGCTGATTTCAGAACACTAACTTTCGAGCCTTATTACCCATAAATCCTCAACCAATAAAACCCCAATCTAGCCATAATATTACTAGTAAGTCTAACAATATCAACAGACATTTATTGAGGACTTATTATGTGACAGGCAGTGTTCCATGTGTTTTTTTATATATTATGTCATTTATACCTTTGCCAAAATCCTTTGGGGTAAGTTTAATTATCATCCCTACTTTAGAGATGACCAGTGACCCAAAGAGGTTCAGTAACTTTCCTAAAATCTCACACAAAGGGAGTAATAGTTCTGTTTAGCTAGAATTAATCTGTACTCTCTATTTTCCTGAAATTTTGGATTAGTTTTAAAATACCAAATATTGGAAGAAGAGCACAATGAAATTGTTCTTACTCATAAAATTTGACTAATCTATATACCTAAACTTTTTTTTTTTTGGTAAACCATCTAAAAGTTGCACAAATTATGGCACTTGTCTTCAGTGTATAACTCATAAAAATAACATTTAAGACATTCTGTAACCTAACATATTGTCATTAAAACATTCATTCAATATCATCATCTACTATATAATCTATATTTAATTTCTCCAGTCATTTCTCCCCAAAATGTCTTTTACGGGTAGCTTTTTCCTTAGATCCAGGATCCATGAAACTTCCTTCATTGCATTTAGTTGTCATATACATTTAATTTTTTTTAATTTTTAAAAATCTTTGTTTTTTTCATTTATTTCCATGGTATTGAATTTGTGACAAGTTGTCTTTTAGAATATCTTATATTCTGCATTGTCTAATTTTTTCATCATTTCAACATTAGAGGAGAGTATACAATTCAAGTGACAACATGTATTTCTTATTGTATCACATCAGGAGGTTAGTATCACTGTTTATATGGCTATTGTAATACAAATACTGTTGCTGGTGCTAAATTTGATCAATTTGTTAAGGGGGTAACAATGGCATATTTCCATTGTAAAGTTAACTTTTGTAATTCAGTGTTGATATTTTGTGTGACTATTTTGTTCCCCACACAAACATGTTAAGTAAACATTGATAAACATTTCATGAAGCAATTATCGCATCGAGGGGTTGCAAAATGATGAATTTCCTTCTACATATGTTAACTAGTAATTTGCTGTAAATAAGATACTTCTCTACTTTTTTTTGGCATTCCCTCCATCTTTATTCACTCATAACATTTATTTATTTATTTATTTATTTATTTATTTATTTATATTTATATATATAATATATTAATATATAATATATATTAAATATATATATTCATTTATATATATTTATATATATATTATTTATTTATTTATTTTTAATGTTTTACTGTAAATAAGATACTTCTCTACTTTTTTTTGGCATTCCCTCCATCTTTATTCACTCATATATTTTTATTTATTTATTTATATTTATTTATATATATATAATATTATATATTAATATATTATATATAATATATATTTATTTAGATATATTTATATATTTATATTATTTATTTATTTATTTATTTATTCATTTTTAATATTTTATAATACATAACCATTAACATTTTTCCACATTCAAACATCACAAATTTGGTCAGTGGCGGCCCCTTCAAGCTGAATTCTTTGTCTGTTTCCTATGAGCCCATCAGTCTCAGAAATCCTTTGTTTCTGGAGCAAGATGACCATGGCTCATCATTTGTTTTTCTTCCCCAAATCTGTAATTAACCACTTAGCCAAGTCTCAATATCCTTTTAGTAGAAAGTGTTATTTGGAAAACAAATTCTAGTATTAAGTCTATACCCTGCTCTAAGGTATTATTTCTTTTGTGTTTAGTCAGTGGAAAGAAATACACACACACACACACACACACACACACACACACACTCTAAGTTTATAATGATATAGGCAATAAAAATCCAATAAAACACTTAGAATAAAGCATACAGGAAAAACTTCATGACATTGGATTTGGGCAACAATATCTTGATTATGAAATCAAAAACACAGGCAACAAAAGCAAAGACAGATAAAATGGAAAACCTCAAAATTAAAAACTTTGTGCATTAAAGGACACTATCAACATAGTGAAAATGTAATTCATGGGAGAAAATATTTATAACATATATATCATAAGACACAAATATCCAGAATATATGAAAAACTACTCATATACATATAAAGGATATGTATGTATTATAAAATATATAGGATATATTATATAAATGATATGTATTATATATAGGATATAATATATAAAGGATATGTATGTATAAATAATATATATACATATAACATATATATCTTTTTTGGAGAAAGGCCTATTCAGAGTCCTTTGCAGTATTTTTTTTTTAATTGGGCTGTGTGTGTTTGGTTGTCGATTCAAGTTTGCATACATATGTCATATATATGTAATACATATATGTAATATAAAAAGAAATTTATATATTTTACATTTCTTTATATATTATACATACACACATACACATATATGTGTAATATATAAACAACTGAACAGCCAAAACACAGCAACTCTATTTTAAAAAATGAACAAAGGACTTAGTCATTTCTTCAAAGAAGATACATGATTGGCCAATAAGCGTATGAAAAGAAAGTTAAATACTACTAATCATTACAGAAATGTAAATAAAAACCATAATGAGATACTACCACACACCCAGTAAAAGTTAAAATTCACAAGTTTTGATGAGGATATGAAGAAATTGGAACTCTTGGGTTGTCCGGGTGGTTCAGTCTGTTAAGCATCCGAATCTTGATTTCTGCTCAGGTAGTTATCTCATGGTTCATGAGTTCAAGCCCCACAGAGCCTCCTTGGGATTCTCTCTCCCTCTCTCTTCCCCTCCCCTGCTCATTCTCTTTCACTCTCTCTCAAAATAAGTAAATAAAATAAAAATAAATTAATAAATAAATTAACTAATTAATTGGAACTCTTGTGCACTATTGGTGGAAATGTAAAATGGTGCAGCCACTATGGAAAACAGTATGGTGGATCCTCAAAAACTTAAAAAGAGGATTATTATGCAATTCCACTTCTGGGAAATACCCAAAAGAATTTAAAGCCAAGACTCAAATAGATATGGTTAATTACCAATATGGTTTATTTTTTGGTTTTTTTTTGCTTTTTATTTTTCTGATTCTTCACATATGTTAGGCTTGTTTTTATTTCATGTTTTTATTTAAATTCTAATTAGTTAACATATAGTATAATATTAGTTTCAGGAGTAGAATTTTGTGATTCATCCTACAGTACACTGTTTTGAAATTATATCTATAGGACAAACAAAAACTAATCTAAGTTCAATTTTTTTGTAGTTTTTTATTTTTAGAATATAAAACTAAGTGCAAATTACAAGGTTGAAAAGATATTTGAATTCATTAATATTTATTTGTTTGGAAAAATTTTTATCTTAATTTTATTTTTTAATGTCTAAAATATGTTTTAGTATAAAAGAAAAAAAATATGGGAAGTTATAAAAAAAGAAATCTTGCTGTCATCTCAATGTTGTCTACCCTATTCCTATGTATCCTGTATCCTGTAAAGTTTTTTATTAGTTTCTGGCTTATCTATTATTTTTCCTTTGTAAAAAGAATAAAATGCATATATTTATTTGTGAACACTTCTAGTGTAATTGATATACAATAAACAACATGCTTAAATTTAATAAGTTTGACATAGAATAAATTTGACATATTTGGCACACTGACCTATGAAATCATTACCATTTCCTGACTAATTTATAAGTAGTACTATTTAGTAGCACTGTTTGTAGCACTAGTAATTTACTCACTCTACAAAAAAAAAAAAAAATCCTTCCTAGAGCTAAGTATAATCTTTACTACATGTGGTTAAAAATATAAAATAAAGTGGGGTGTCTGGGTGGGTCAGTTGTTTAAGTGTCGACTTTAGCTCAGGTCATGATCTCACTGTTTGTGGGTTTCAGCCCTCCATCAGGCTCTGTGTTGACAGCTCTGAGCCTGGAGCCTGCTTTGGATTCTGTCTCCCTCTTTTTCTGCCCCTCCCCCGCTTGTGCTGCCTTTCTCTGTCCCTCAAAAATAAATAAATGTTAAAAAAAATTAAATATCAAATAAAGTAGAATATATTACATTGACTTTATATCTTTGAAACTTTTTGCTAAAGTTTTCAATGATTCTTTAAGTTATTATGTCTCTCTGTTATGAAAGGAGATAAAAATATAAATATTGTGTACTGTTGATTTATAATTCTGGGAAAATTTGTTGTGTTGCTAAATATGGTGGCCTAGTTACAGAAAAACAGAAGCTGTTTATAAGATGCCAAATTAACAGATCTAAATTAAACCTTCCAAACACCCTAATAACAGCTGTGATTTGAAAACATTTTTTGATCCTTTTTCTCTCTCTCCCTCTCTCTCAAAGTAAATAAATAAACATTAAAAAAAAAAAAAAGAGGTGGTAGGGGGTCATGAGTGGCTCAGTCAGTTGAGATTTCAACTCTTGATTTTGACTCAGGTCATGATCTCATGGTTCCTGAGATACAACTCCCAGTCCAGCACTGCACTGACAGTGTGGAGCCTGCTTGGGATTCTCTCTCTCCCCTTCTCTTTGCCCCTCCCCCACTTGCATGAGCGCACATGCTCTCTCTCCTGCTCTCTCAAAATAAATAAACATTAAAAAAAAACATTTTTTATCAAAAGCCAAAAACAAACAAAAAACAAACAAGAACACATTTTTTGAGCCATACTCTTCATAGAAACATGTGACAGTGAGTTCTATATCAGAGAACTATAGGAAGAAAAAAAAAAGGAGAGGGGTTGTTATCTTTTTTAACTTGAAACTAAATATTTCTGAAAGTATTATAGGAGAAGAGGTGCCAAGATACATTAAGAAATTTTGTAACTCTTAAATTTATATGCAAGAGATGCATTTATGTCAATCCTATTCTTGCATTATAAAACTGTGTAGCAGATTATGGATAACTGTGGAGCTACCAATTTAAAATATTTTCAAGAGGAAACTTACATTCTGAGTTTCTATGTTACTAAAAATAAATACATGTTTGTAGAGTGTACACAAATAACCACACACTTTACTTATATTTATAACCCTTTCTAAAACTAACATAGATTCTCCTCTAATTGCCTATTAATGACGGGAGGCTTAATGAACCTGAAAGCAGTTGCTCCTATTAGTAAAATAGTAACCATAATTTTCTTTTCCTTTCTGGCTGTTTTTTTTCTTATGTCTTGGTGTACTATGTAAAAAAACCAAATATGAATAACTGCTTTTATTTTGAAAAAAGGGAATAAAAGTGTAAAAACCTGTGTGCTGTTTTCTATTTATCTTATATTTTTTGTAATTTTATTATTTTCCTCAAACACCAGAATAAAACCTACTAAATGTAACATAATTATCGGTAGGTCTCAAATCCTTTTTAAAGCATGTAAAATGTACTACAGATAATAAGTATGATTCACCTATGCCATTATTACAGGCTGCGAAAAGTAATACAATTTAACCTAATTTCAGCAATGCCTTATGTTCAAGACTCTGCCACTTGTCATAGATCAGAGTATCAGGGAAAAATTACATTAGTCTAGAATCTATACACTAATTCTTTATAACTTAAAAAATCACATTAAGAATAGCAAATAAATCTAAAAAGTGCAAAGCAATGAGGTATCTTTAACCTTAGCTCTCTAATCATTTTAGCTTGAATAATTTTTTTAAGTTTATTTATTTTGAGAGAGAGAGAGACAGGGAGAGAGAAACCCAAGTAAGCCCCACACTATCATTGCAGAACCTGATGTGAGGCTTGAACTCACAAACTGTGAGGTCATGAATGAGCCACCCAGGTGCCCATTAGCTTCAATAAATTTAAGGGACTTTATCTGAAGTCTTTTATTTGTCCACTCAGTCTACATTTAATACAAAATCACTCATATAAATAGGCACATAAAATGTACCAAAGAAAATGACACATTAATTATAATTTCATAGGTTAACTAATTATCTGAAATAATTTTGGAAGGGTACATTATTTCCAGGTTTCTCTTGGATATCTGGTTCTTTGTGAGTGCTTTAGGAGGGAAAAAATGAGATTTACATGTCTCTCTTATCTTCTAATTAAATCTAAATTATAACTCTCATTTTTAATCAAAATTAGAATTCATAATCTGAAGCTAATTTGGCAGTAACAAACTTAAAAAATTAATTAGTAATCTAGATAAATCCTTAGAAATTCATAAGAATTTAAACTGAGTTCAATTTTCACATGTGGTTTAGAATAGTTGCTATAAGCATTTTTCTTTTGGCTCTGAGTCACATTTTCCTTTTTATTCATTTATATCTAAACTTTTGATTGTATGCCAAACATTATAGATTATCTGTTTTAGAAACTCTGGATTTTGTTATATTCCTTTAGGCAGTGTTCAGATTTTTTACAACTGGTTAAATTATCAGCAGATCTTCTTGAACATCTAGAACTTGTCATAGAACTTCAATGCTGGGATTGACATTTCCTTTTTTGTTCTGTTAAAGTTTGGATTTTATAAAGTTTTATGTTGGACTCAGAAAATGGAGAGGATTTTCTCTCCTGTTCTCTGAAATGTATTTAAAAGACTAGAGTAAATCTTAGCTTGATAATTTGATAGAAATGACCATAACCCCATATGGGCCTTGTCATTTATTATAAAATCATAGTTTTCTTCTGATTAAGTTTCTGGAATTATTAGAAGACACTCAGAATTTTGTTTAATTACATATCTTTATTATGACAATTTCCTTTAATTTTTCCAGTTTGTTATAGACTTTTGGTCTTATTTTAATCTCTGCTTTATATGTAGATAGTGTTTTTTTAATGTTCTTTCACCTCACTTTTAATATTCTTTATTTATATTTTCTCTTTTATTCTTCATCATTTCATGAAGGATTTTATACCCTAAGTACATTCCATATAGTGCTGGAGCAGAATAGTGTGCAATGAAGGGATCAGAGACATGTGTGGTAAGATGTGGATCCCCTCATACCTTGGAGACTGGGAAAGCCAGCAAAATAAAAAACTCGTCTCTGGGGTTTGAGTAGCATTTTCAGTTAACCCCTAAATTTTTTATAATTACATAGTTTTCTCAATGTGTCAAGAAGCAAAAATGTTTGAGGATCACTAGTTTATGTTATTAATATTTTCAAAGAATAAAATTTTGGATTTGTTGCTCATAAATAAGTTAAATATAAATATCAAATAAGAGTAAAAAATACATTCAACTATTTATTTTTTCAGAGAAAAGGAAATACAAATACATATCAATATTACCCTTTAAAACAGGTAATTAAAAAATGAAAATACCAAATGCTGGTTAAGATATGGAATAGCTCATTTTTTTCCATACAATGATTGTTAGCTATTTAGAATTATACAACCACTTTTGGGGCACCTGGGTGACTCAGTCGGTTGAGCACCCAACTTTGGCTTAGGTACTGATCTCACAGTTTGTGAGTCTGAGCCTCACATAGGACTTACTGCTATCAGTGCAGAGCCCACTTTGGATCCTTTGTCCCCCTCTCTCTCTGCCCTGTCCCTCCCCTGCTCATACTTCCTCTCTCAAAAATAAATAAAAACATCAAAAAAAATTTTTTAAGTTAAGTTATACAACCACTTTTAAAAACACTTTGGCAGTTTTTTATGATGTTAACTTATCCTAACACCTACTAATTCCATTACTACATGTTTATTCAAGATAAATGAAACATATGCCAAAAAAATACTTGCATAAAATTTCCTCAGCAGCTTTATGTATATTAATCAAAAACTGGGAAAAACATTCATCATGAAGTAAATGTATAAAACATATAAGAGAACATAAAAGTGCTAAAAAGGAACAATTATATGATACACTTCAAAACATACGTGAATCTCAAAAACATTGTATTGAGCAAAAGAATCCAGATACAAATGTGTATATGTTGCGTGTTCCTATTTAAATGATGTATGAAAACAGTGAGGGAAATCAGAACAGCGGTTGCATCTAGTACATAATGCAAAGTTACATGGGATAGAACATAGATCTTTCTGGAGAAAGGGAAATATTTGAGTGGGAAGATAGTTACAGAGATGTGTACAGGCAGTCCTTACTTGGTATAGTAATGTAGTACCATTCAAGCTGAAACCATGCAAAGCAATCTTAATAATCAATGGTAAAAGTATTGTTATGTGAATTTAAAATTTTTTGTCAAAACATTAGAAACTCTTATTGTTAATTATAAATGTGTAAGACAATGGAAGTAACATTGGTATCTATTTAACACACTGTAATTTAAAACATTAGAAACACTGAGAATTAAACTGTTTTATTTCTTTATTTAAAAAAAAGCATTGAGTAGTTTGAACAGTGCTTGTCTTCCTCCTCTGCCCATATAACTTACAGAGTGATCATCTTTTTTTATGCCTTGATGAGAATTATACTCCTTTATAAGATTGAAACAGCTTCTAACTTTTTATCCCTTGTGCTTTCAATATCATAAAATATGTCTGAGAGATTTTCTAGTGAGAAGTTTTGCCAGCATCACTTCTTCTGGGACATTCCCATCCTTTTTATCATAAACATTTTATTTATATCAATAAATTTTCCTTCACTAGGATATGGCTTCATCTCTAGAGTCTGTTGAATGGAGATTATACCAACATTCTTACAGTCAGCTATTTCTTCCATATCTCTACTTTCTATACAAATTTTACTTTCAGCATTAGTAGTTCTAATTTTTTGCATCACCTTCATCTTGGCTAGCTCATTTCCTCTTTTAATCACCCGTTTGTGTAAAATGTCACATGGTTTAAACTGGGAGAAAAGGATTCTATAATATACCTACATGCTTTGCTGTCTAACTTGGAAAATAAATTGCAATAACTAATCACTGTCAGGCTTTGAAAGAAATGATGTGAAATGTCAATGATCGTCATGCTCACCAGTTACTGAAATAGTGATTTGTACCCTGTCAAAATACCAACATTTTTCACAGAACTTGAACAAATAATAGTAAAATCTATATGGAACCCCCAAAGAGCCCAAAGAGCCAAAGAAATCTGAAGAAAGAAAACCAAAGCTGTACATATCACAATTGTAGATTTCAAGCTATATTACAAAGCTGTAGTAATCAAAGCAATATGGTATTGACACAAAAACAGACACATGGATCAATGGAACACAACAGAGAGCTCAGAAATAAACTCACGGGGCACCTGGGTGGCTCAGTCAGTTAAGCGACTGGCTCTTGACTTCAGCTCAGGCCTTGATGTCATGGTTAGTGGGTTCAAGCCCCATGTCAGTCTCTGTGCTGACAGCATGGAGCATGCCTGGCATTCTCTCTATCCTTCTCTCATTCCTCCTTGCCTTCTCATGCTCTCTCTCTCTTGAAATAAATAAACAAAAATTTTTTTAAAAATAAAGAAAGAAAGAAACTCATGCTTATACAGTCAATTAAATCTATGACAAAGGAGGTAAGAATATACAATGGGGAATAAACAGTCTCTTTAATAAATGGTGCTGAGAAAACAGGGCAGTTACATGCAAACTGGACTACTCTATTACATCATAAGGGATTAATATCCACAACATATAAAGAACACATAACAACTCCACACTAAAAAGGCAAACAATCCAATTAAATAAAGGACAGAGGACCTAAATAGGTATTTTTTCCAAGAAGACATACAGATGGTTGACAGACTCGTTAAAAGATGTACAACATCACTGATCATCAGGAAAATGCAAATCAAAACTACAGTGAGATATTACCTTAATTACCTGTTAGAATGACAAAAATAAAAAAGGAAATAACAAGTGTTAGTGAGGATATAGAGAAAAGGGAACCCTCATGTACTATTGGTGGAAACATAAATTGGTACAGCCACTATGGAAAACAGTATGGAGTTTCTTCAAAAAATTAAAAATATAAATATTATATGATCCAATAATTCCACTCTATATTTACCCAAAGAAAACAAAAACACTAATTCAGAAAGATATATGCATGTTTATTGTAGCATTATTTACAATAACCAAGATATGGAAGCAACCTAAGTATCCATTGATTGACGAATGGATTAAGAAGATGTGAACACACACACACAAATGATATGCAACCAAAAAAAGGATGAGATCTTGCCTTTGTGACAACATAGATGGACTTAGAGGGTATTATGCTCAGTGAAATAAGTCATACTGAGAAAGACAAATAGCATCTGATTTCTCTTATATGTAGAAACTAAAAAGCAAAACAAATGAAAAAAAAAACAAAAAACAAAAAAAAAGGGAGACCCAGACCTATAAATACAGGAATAAGTTTATGGTTGCCAGAGATGGTGGAGAGGGCAGGGATTGGCAAAATGAATGAAGGCGAGTGGAAGATACAGGCTTCCAGTTATGGAATGAATAAGTCACAGGAATAAAGGACATAGCATAGGGGATATGGTCAATGATACTGTAATAGCATACATGATGATGCATGGTAGATATATCTGTAGTGAGCACAGCATAACATATAGAGATGTTGAATCACTATGTTGTACACTGGAAACTAATGTAACATTGTATGTCAACTATACTCAAATTAAAAAGGAAAATGAATGAATGAATGAATGAATGAATGAATGAACAAATAAATACAAATAGAGATTTGTGGACTAAAGAAGAGTAATGCTTGTACTTTATGCAACTTCTCATACTTGGTATAGCATGATCACTAAAATTTGAACCATGTTTCTGGGGGACTGCTATTATTAAACTAAATTACAGTAATTGAAATCTGTACATATGGAAACATGCAAAATAAGGACTTCCTGTATTTATTAATACTTATAAAACATTGTATGCAAATGATATCCTTTTATAAATTAATTTTTAACAAATGAAATCTGAAAGATATAAAAATGTTAAAGGAAAAAAGCTATAATTTCTACTAGATAATACAAATAATCTAAAACTTTTAATTAATTAGAGTTTAGTAATGTAGCTGGATATAAAATTATTCATAAAGGTTTATAGAGCTTAATATTTTTATTAAAAGAAATTGAAATAAACCTAAATGGATATGGAGTTATGCCATATTCATAGACAAGAAGATTCTATATTATAAAAACTTATTTATGTAAGTAACCTAATATCTATGTTAGGTTTGTCATTGCATATCCTTGGCAGGAGGAGAAACTACTTATTAAATAGTGCTAACACAATTGCTTATCCACAAATACAAAACAATGGCTACTTAATTTCCCATGTAACCAAATATCAATCACAAATGGATTTATTTTTAAATTTTTTTTTTCAACGTTTATTTATTTTTGGGATAGAGAGAGACAGAGCATGAACGGGGGAGGGGCAGAGAGAGAGGAAGACACAGAATGGGAAACAGGCTCCAGGCTCTGAGCCATCAGCCCAGAGCCCGACGCGGGGCTCGAACTCACGGACCGCGAGATCGTGACCTGGCTGAAGTCGGACGCTTAACCGACTGCGCCACCCAGGCGCCCCAATCACAAATGGATTTAAATATGAAAGTTAAGTTTCAATCTTATAGAAACATATTTGTAGGAATCCTAAGTAGTAAGGAGATCCTTACGCAAGATACAAAGATTTCAATGATGGTTTTAAAATGAAGAATTTCTATTGATCAACAAGAAGAGATAAGTTATGAAATAGCAGGAAGTATTTGCAACACATAACAGCATCACAGAGAATTAATAACATGAAAAGAGCCTTTACAAATCAGTAAGAAAAAAAAATCAAACATGGGCAAAACAGTTATACAGGCATTTTCACAGACAACTGAATATGAATGACTTTTAAATAATGGAAATATATTTAATCTTGAATACTCAGAGAAATAAAAATTACAAAAATGAAATGACTTTTACAACCATTAAATTGTCAAAAATTAAGAATTTTGTGAATACTAAATATGGATGAGGATGTGTGTAAATGGAGCCTGTTGGTAGGATATTATTCTGTTAAACAACTTGGCTTCATAGTCTAAAGTATACTCTCTTGGCCTACAAACCAACAATTCTACACTCAGGTATATATCCTAGCAGAGATTCCCAACTGGTCTGAAGATTCATATAGCTGTGGAGACAAGGTTAAAGAGGTGCTAAGAAATTGAGCCACTTAGTACTCAGGGTAGCCTGGTAACTCAGTCTGGTCACCTCAGGCTGTGAACAGCCTCATCCCTTTGCCTCGGGGTGTCATACATGGTCTAAGTATAATGTGAGATGTATAAACTATTAAAGACAGCATTGCTTAGGAAAGCAAAAACACAGAAGTGACTGCAAATGGATGAGAACAGATAAATAAATCAAGGAACATTCAAACAATGGAATGATCCATAGAAGGAAAATAAATGAACCACAAGTAGGAGCAACAATATAGATGAATCTTACAAAAGTTATGTTGATAGAAGAACCACCCTCAGTACCAAATATAAGGAAACTAAAGTTAGAGAGTGCATGTTTATATGTGTGAATATGCTTGCATATATGTTGACCATATATATGATCAAACCATGTTTTTAATAAAGGGAAAAATAATATTAGAACTCAGGATGATGGCTTTCATATGATTTCATTATGGCTTCTTTTCCTGCTGGCCTGGTGGTAGGAAGACCAAGCAGTGAACCTGGGGAAAAGTATATTGGTAATTACAGGGGCAATGTTAATATTCTTATTTGCAAGGTTGGCCATAAAGCACAATACACAATGGAATAAGGGATGGGGGGTGTTGGAAGACACATAAGAGATTGGTATTTATGCCAGATGGAAGAATAATGTGCTCCCATGCTTATGGGGATGATTTAATAAGTACAGAAAACTTCATGGCAGAATAGAAAGAAGGAGAATTATGAAGAAAAAAAATTTTCCAAAACGTGGAAGAGAATGGGACCCATCACATAACTACATAGGCTGGTCTTTTTAAGGGACAGGAAAATCCACTTATAAAAGGAAAGGTCAAAGGCTAAATGTACAGATATTTCTGGGTTGACTAGTTTGGTTGTGGAAAAGTAAGGGAGTTCAAGATATTCAGCTGGGGGTGAGACAGATGTATAATGTGTATGGGGTATATGGTAATGTATAAAGGCATGAAATGGACAAAAATAGAAGAGGAAATTTCTTATTTATGTATCTGTGGCCAGAAAATTTATCATAGTAATTGATGGTTCTAAGAGAACACAATCTGGGGGAATCAACCAAAAATACAACTAGGACTAACAAAAACACTTGAAATTGCCTGCTGCCTGAAGCCATTAACACAAATCATCAAGACTTACAAGCCACCACTCTAACTTTCTTTTAATTACAGTTATACAGATGAATACAGTTGTAAATTCTAAATAAATTTTGCCAATGGGAGTATTTATAGTTTCCTTTTCTGAACTGGAATTTCCCATTGTCACTGTAAAATAAAGCCATTATATATTTTTCAGTGATAAAAGAAAATAAAAAATTTTAATAATTATAATTTAGAACTTGTTATTGAATTAAATCCCAAAGGAAAATTAAACTCTCTCTATATATTATTTGCCAGGTTTTGCTTTGTAAGTAGTATTATTTAAAAGGAACTGAGCGGATGACAATCAAAATAGTAGCTAGAGAAGAACATTAGTAGAATGGATTTTCACATGGTAAATAAGGTCTTTAAAATTGCTGCATTAAAATAAATGTTCTCCTTCAAAAATCCTGAGGAATGATAAATACTTACATCAAGATATTTCTATTGCATGCACAAGCACACAACTATATTGATTTTTGTGTTTTGTGTGTGTGTGTTTGGTTTTTGTTTGTTTTTTTTGTCTTCAGTGCTAGATTTCCAAGCCATATATAAAATCAATGTTTTTATGGACTTTTATAACCTGGGAAAACCAAAACATACATTAATGAGTGCATCTCTCAACTCCTAGAATGCATATTATGGAGTGTTTTTTCTCCTATAAAAAACTAAGTCTCACTCAAATCTCTTTTGGAAGGCAGATACATAACTTAACATTCTACCTTATGAGAATGCCTGGATCCAACTTTCCCTTTCAAAGGGACTTATCCCAGGACATTATCTTATTTTGTGGAACTCTCCTGTCTTTGATCCCTCTCAGTGCTCTGTCTGGCCCCTCACACAGGCCTCCCAGGTGCATCCACGGGCATTCCAACTGCATCCACGGGCATTCCAAGCTGTAGAGCTTGTGGGTAGCCTGCCACCACATAGTCACACCTTGATACCAAATAAACATAACATTAGCCAACTCTACTAGCTATTTATTCACTGGAATGCACTTAATGTCTGTTCAAAATTACAGTCTTTTAGATAAATTTGACACTATTGAGAATATTAAGATTTCAAAGAGCTTCAGTGAATAGGTAAAAAGTGATATGATATTTTGAAAGCTCTCAAAGGGGACTACTTTAATGATCACTGTGCTAATTTTCATGTTTGGGTTTATATCTCAATTACATGATAGTCAAACATCAATATACTCCTGTCTATCTAAAAATATAGATGAGGGGCACCTGGGTGGCTCAGTCAGTTGAGCATCTGAGTTTGTCTCAGGTCATGATCTCAGGGTTCATGGGTTTGAGCCCCGCGTAGAGCTCTGTCTGGGCTGGAGGCTTGGACCCTGGAGCCTGCTTCTGATTCTGTCTCCCTTTCTCTCTCTGCCCCTCCCCTGTTTGTGCGTGCTCTCTGTCTCTCAAAAATAAATAAATAAACATTTAAAAAAAGAGAGAGATGAATTCTATACTTCAATGATATTTGTTAACTTTCTCCCTTTTTTTTTTTTTTTTTTTTTTTTTTTTTGTGCTCATCAAGGTAAGTGTGCTCTTAAACCCCTTTATTTCACCTCCCACCTCTCTCGCCTCTGGCAATCACCAGTTTGTTCTGTTTAAGAGACTGGTGTTTTTTTCTCTTCTTTTCTTTGTTCATTTGTTTAGTTTCTTAAATTCTACATATGAATGAAATCATATGATATTTGTCTTTTTCTGACTGACTTATTTCATTTAGCATAATACCCTCTAGGCCCATTCATGTTGTTTCAAATGGCAAGATTTCATTCTTTTTATGGCTGAGTAATATTCCATCATATATATATCACATAAAATTTTATATATATTTATACATTTTACATATATTATGTATATCAAATCTTCTTTATCCTTTCATCTATCATGGACGCTTAGGTTGCTTCCATATCTTGGCTATGGTAAATACTGCTGCAATAAACATGGGGGTGCATATATCTTTTCAAATTAGTTTTGTTTTGTTTTGTTTGGGTAAATACCCAGTAGTGGAATTATTAGATCATATGGTAATTCTATTTTTAATTTTTTGAGGAAACTTCTGTACTGTTTTCCACAGTAGTTGTACCAATTTGCATTCCCACCAACAGTGCACAAGGGCTCCTTTTTCTTCCTATTCTCACCAAAATGTGTTATTTTCTGCTTTTTTAATTTTAGCCATTCTGACAAGTGTAAAGTGATATCTCATTGTGGTTTTGATTCTCATTTCCCTGATGATCAGCGATGTTGAGCATCTTTTCATGGGTCTGATGGCCATCCGGATGTCTTCTCCCCAGGGCAGGGATCACTTTGGTGTAGTGTCAGTCCCTTCCAGGGCTACCCGCAAGACGTGATGTGGCAGGAGCCACTTTGCAGGGATGCCTACCAAGCAAAGCAGGTTGGATGGGGCAGATCTGTAGGAGAACCCAGGGACAGGGCTCACAGTATTAGCAAGATAAGTGGAGAGTGGTTCCCACAAATGTCCAGCTATCTGGGCTTGGGGAAGGGCAAGAGGGCATAGAAAGAAATGTGACCCCAAGGCCCTTGTGCTCTTGGAGAAGTTTCCTTAAGATCCCTGCCCTTCAGCACATGTTCTGAAATTGTAAATAAATCTCCTTCATGTATACCCCAGGCACTTTTCTAACCGTTGTTCTATGCCGTATCCCCTGGGGTTGTTTGTTTTGTGAGCATTGCCTTTAGCTCTCCCAGAGCTAACCTTAGTGATTTTGAAAGTACCTAGAGTTAAGCCCCGCTGATTATAGAAACTTGCAGCGTGAAGCCCTACTGGTTTTCACAACCAAATGTTATGAAAATTTGTGTTCCCAGTGCAGGTCCCCCAGTGCCTGAGATGCCTGGTGTACAATCTGCTCCTCTCAAATCCGCTCCTCTCCCTCTCTGTGATTGTGGTGTCCTTCCTGTGGGCAGTTCCTGTGGGCAGTTAGTCTCACCTGGAGTTTGTTTCCTGACCGTGACCCACCTCTCTTACCCTTTTTGATGTGGCTTCCTCTCTAACACTGGAAACTACAGAAGTCTGTTCTGCCAGTCATCAAGTCATTTTCTGAGTTACTTGCACTGATGTAGCTGTTATCTAGGTGTGTCTATTAGATGAGGTGAGTCTAGTATCCCCCTACTCTGCCATTTCTCCTTCCCATTTTGTTTTAATTTTTCAATTTTTGTTACTTCTTTTCTCTGGAAGTATATTCCTCTAAAGTCTCTCTCCCTACCAATTGTCATATTGTATCCACAGTGTATTACAAAGTGCCAGACATTATAAGTATTATTAAAAGTAGCTATTTGATTTTTTAATATTAATATTTAAATTACTGGAACCAGAACATTGCCTAGCAATGTCTAGACATCTTAAAGATCTCCTAGAATATCAATTCAAATAAGTGAATATGATATATTCTTGAATTGCTTATAATTTCATCACCCTGAGATACTCAGACCAAAAAGAATGGTAGTAAAGTAAAAACAAAAAAAAGTATAATGTTTAAAATTTCTGGTACATGGGGAGCCTGGGTGTTTCAGTCTATTAAGCATCCAACTTTGGCTCAGGTCATGATCTCACAGTTAGTGAGTTCAGGGCTCTGTACTACCAGCTCAGAGCCTGGAGCCTGCTTCAGATTCTGTCTCCTGCTCTCTGCACCTCCCCCACTTGCACTCTGTCTCTCTCTGTCTCTCAAAAATGAATAAACGTTAAAATAAATAAAATAGAATAAGATAAGATAAGATAAGATAAGATAAGATAAGATAAGATAAGATAAGATAAGATAAAATTCCTGATTGGAAAAACTAAGCATAGTGAAAAAACAAGAAAAACTGGGATACTTTCTCAACCTGCCCCTTCAATGGCCTGTGAAATTAAAAAAAAAAAAAAAAAATTAACATTTATTTATTTTTGAGAGACAGAGATAGACCATGAGCTGGGGAGAGGCAGGGAGAGAGGGAGACACAGAATCCAAAGTAGGCTCCAGGCTCTGAGTTGTCGGCACAGAGCCTGGCATGGGGCTCGAACATCACCAACCGTGAGATCATGACCTGAGTTAAGTCAGACACTTAACCGACTGAACCACCCAAGTGCCCCATGGCCTGTGAAATTTTAAAGAATCATTCACATGCAAAGGACACGAGCAAAGGAAAGATCAGAAGGGGCTAATGCTTATAGAATTATCTACATTTGAGACCAATTCAAATTCAGGAAACAAAGTAACTTTTTATTTTCCTCACCTGCTTCATTCCTAAAAGAAAGAAATACTAATCATGTTGGTCACACTCTAGAATATTAATGGCCTTAAACCGTGAGAGGCCAAGTGATGATATAATAAACAAAACGCAGAAGTGTGTCTGTAGGATGAAGGAAAAAAATTGATATGGTACACAGCAGACCCCTCAATACTGATATCTTCCCCCATTCCATCCCCACTAATAAATTTAAATTTGTACAAGTGCATCAAGCCCAGGTGTTATAGTTTCTTAACCTGTTTTGGGGCTTGCTTTTATGAGGTGCCAAGGAAGCAATAGAGAGCCTCCTCTTGATTAAAATCTTGACTTCTTTCTACTGCTTGCTGAGTAATAAAATCAACAAAATAAGCAAAGATCAAATTGTTATTCTAATTTCTCCTCAAACCTGGGCAAATGTTTTAATGCCTGGCCTAGTTTAAAAGAGAGGAATACATACTCAAAAGTTTTCAGATCTGAATTTTGATCCTAACCAATTTTCTCCTACTAAAAATAAGAGGCAATCTATTAACATTTGTTTTTCTAAACTTTCTGTTAAATTGATTTCTAAAAATTATGCAGAAATAAGAGCTAAGAAATCATACATGAATCATTAATTTGATAAAAAAAAAATCCATACTATTCCAATTTTATTTAAAGGCAAACTCAATTGGAAGAACAGGAAATTTAATAGCATGAGTCTGGATTTCATTAAGAATTTTCAGTTTCTCCCATACCACCCAAAAGTAGAAAATGGAAATAAAACTCATACAGAAATTAGTTATTAGACATTTTTTTCCACTGCAAGTAATAGAATGACTACAGTGTCTTAAACAGTAGGGGGTTATTAGTGGGCCTTACTTACCAGTCTTTCTGAAGACAGCCCCAATGTTGGTTAATTCAGTGGCTCAGTGTATTAGGATTCTTTGTTAGTTTCTCTATGGTTCTTATACTCTCTCTCTCTCTCTCTCTCTCTCTCTCTCTCTCTCACTGTGTGTGTGTGTGTGTGTGTGTGTGTGTGTGTGTCTTTTCCTGCCCCTCCCTATCTTGTTCCCTCCCTCTCTCTTTTCTTTACACAAAAAGGCTGCCAAATCACCATTCAACATGATGTTCTACAATAATGTCCAACAAAGAAAGGGAAGGAAGCAGGATTTAGGCAGAGGAAGAAGTCAAGCTGTAATGCAAGTAGAGGGACAGCTTCAGCTGACCCCTTGGGGATTTGATATGACTCCAGAGGTGGCTTATATAGACAGCCTTTTATACTTCCTCACTGTTCACTAACTAGATGTGTACCTCCCCAGTCATGACCTTAGACTAGGCAGCCCTCTATAGAAGGGGTAATTCCCCTATCTGATGGGGCTGGTAGCTAAATAAATAAATGGAGAGACATGTCATGTTTGTGGATTATAAGACTTAATATGAAGTATGTTAATTATCCTCAAATCAATCTCTGGAGTTAATATAATAGCAGGTATTTTTTAATGAAATTTGGTGGCTTCTACTATAATTTATATGAAAAGACAAAGTATAAGAATAGATAAGGTAATCTTAAGAGAGAACAAACAAGTTGGAGGACTTATACCATCAAATATCAAGATTCATGGTAAAACCATAGAAATTAAGTCAATGTGAAATCAGTACAAGGATAGACAAAGAGGCCAATAAAAGAGAAGAGTAAATTCAGAAACAATTCATTCATATATGTTCTCTGGATTAATGACAAAGTTTGCACTACAATTCAGTAGGGAATGGATAATTTCTTCAAAAAATACTTGTTGGGTCAATTGGCTATCCATGTAGATAAAGTGAATCCTGAAATCCCTAACTCATATCATTTGTGGAAATCAAGTCTAGATTGATAAGACAGATAAATATGAAAGGCAAAACAATAAAATTTTTAGAAGAAAACATGGGAGGATATCATAGAAGCATAAAAGGCAAAGATTTCTATGAAAGGACACAAAAACTATTATCATGGATATATTTGACTATTTTAGAATAACAACCTTTTGGGGCACCTGGGTGACTCAGTAGTTTATGCCTCCAACTCTTGATATCAGCTTATGTGATGAGCTCAGATCATGATTTCATGGTTTGTGAGTTTGAGCCCCACATCAAGCTCTGCACTGTCATCTTGGGATTCTCTCTCTCTCCCTCTCTCTCTACACCTCCCCTGTTAGCGCTCTCTGTCTCAAATAAATAAATAAATAAATAAAATAAAAACTTAAAAAAATAATAACTTCTTCTCATCATAAGATGTCACTAAGGGGCAACTGGTTGGCTCAGTCAGTTAAGCTTCCAACCTCAGCTCAGGTTACAATCTCACAGTTTGTGAGTTCGATCCCCATGTTGGGCTCTTTGCTGACAGCTCCAAGCCTGGAGCCTGCTTCAGATTCTGTTTCTCCCTCTCTCTCTGTCCCTTCCCCACTCTCTCTCTCTCTCTCTCTCTCTTTCTCTGTCTCTTTCTCTAAATCTCTCAAAAATAAATAAACATTAAAAAAAAATTTTTTAATATATCACTAAGAGGGTAGTCAATCCACAGAAAGAAATAAATATTTGCATTAGATATATCATAAAAATTAGTTGTTTCCAGAATATACAAAGAACTCATAATCAATATGAAAAATTTGAAAATACCCTAAAAATGAGAATTGAATAAGCAATGACTATTAAATTTACCAAAACCAAAACTCAACTTCATTAGGAAAATGCAAATTAATGGGACACTAGAACTTTCAGTATCTACTGAATCTAAATATATTCATCACTATTAACTTTCAATTTTCTCCTAAGTGTATACTCAAACGATATATATATTTTTGCCAAAACAAAATCTCTAGAATGTTCAGAGTGGCACTATTCATAATATCTCCAACCTGGTAATTATCAGCATGTCCACTGGAAAAATGAGTAAACAAACTGGATAAATACATTGAAGTATATTTGCACATCAGTAAGAACAAACACATTACAATTACAAACAATAGGGACAAATCTCATAAACATAATATTAAGAAGCAGAAAAAATAAATTGGCAAAACACAGTATTATTGCACTTTATACATAAAGTTCAAACACAGAACTAAGTCATTATGTAAGAGATGGTTGAAGAGGGGTTAGTCTTGGGGTGAGGAGTGATTAGAAAGGGACACAAACGGGCTGTATGGAATGTTGGTATCATTTTATTTCTTGATCTAGGCACTTGTTATACAAGTGTTCATTTTGTGAAAAGCCATCAAGCACCACACTCATGATTTGTACACTTTTCTGAGTATATTCTAACTTTGAAAAAATATATATAAGTAATAAAATCCATTAAGTTCCTCCTCTTTCAGAGTCAAAATGCCTCCTATACTGATGTTTTTGCTTTTATACATTCATACACTTACCTGAGCTTTGTTTGACTGAATTTAGCTGGACTATCTGGGACTTCTTCCAAGTTCTTTTTTCCTTCATCTTTTGATTTCTCAAGAGATCTTCTTTCCCTCTTTTCTTTATTGCGACAGGCTCTATACTTCTCACTTCTCTCTTGTAATTTATACTCTTGTGATTCTGATGGGAACTATCAATTTCTTTCAACATTTCTCCTTCTTTAATTTTCCTATAAGTTCTCTTTTCTCCAATTTCCTCTTTTGAAAATCTCAGAGGAAACTGTACTTGAGGTAGGGCTTCTCTGCTCCTTTAATTAGAAAGGCTTATTGTCTCTCAGTATTGATAAATTCTATTTTTAATATATATTGAAGAGATGTGACACCAAACTTTTGGACACAAGCCTAATGTGTACATTTGTAGTTGTTTGGTCCTCAGTCTGATAGTCCCTTTTCTGAATAACAGGGGGGAAATGAGTCTTTTAAATTATAGAAAGAGTAAAATCAATTTTATCATGTTAACATGTTAGGTTCTTTTAACCAAAATATGTTTTGACCATATTTCAATAAAAGAGTCATGAGTATTTAATTTCACTGAACGATATGTAGAACTAGGCCTGTTAGGATAAAGTAGCTTTTGGTATCTTCAATTTAATAAATAAGATTTTTAGGTACTGTTTCGATCCAAAAGTAGCTTTTATAGTAGTACTGAAATTACAGAAATTGAGTTAGAAAAAATATATAATTAATTTTGGATAAAGATATGGCGGGCATTTAAGCTGTAAAAGTTAAATCTCATGCATGTCAAAGTCCATCGTGAATAAACTTTTATTAAGATCATGATGGTTGGGGCGCCTGGGTGGCTCAGTCGGTCTGACTTAGGCTCAGGTCATGATCTCATTGTCGCGGGTTCGAGCCCTGCATCGGGCTCTGTGCTGACAGCTCAGAGCCTGGAGCCTGTTTCGGATTCTGTGTCTCCCTCTCTCTCTGCCCCACCCTCCCTCGCTCATGCTCTGTCTCTGTCTCAAAAATAAACACTAAAAAAAAATTTTTTTTAAAGATCATGATGGTTTATAGAGATATCATTGATTTAAATAAGAAGTGAAAGCCGTATATATTTTTAGATGACTTGAGTTTATAAAATTATACATCAGAAAAATAATGACTTTTATTGTTTAGCATAAAAAATATAAAAATCATTGATTACAATATCAAATTTCACTTTGTTTGAAATCACAAGTGTAAAGAAATGTATAGAAAAATGCAAGGTAAAATGTAAGATATAACATCATTTAAAGTTGAAAGAAGTAGAAATTATACACAAAATGAGGACTACACAGAAAAGTGCTAACCTAGCAGAGAAAGACATAGTGATCACACCAGATTGTACTCTGAATCAGCAGGATTGATAAGAAAGGAAATGTACTGCATGGATTAGAGAAACCGCATGGTAATTCTCTATACTATTTGTCTAAGGCTTAGCACAGATGCTGAATTTTGAAAAAGATTAGAAAAATAGAACATTCAGGAAATGATAAACAAGTTCAGGTGATATAGCAAAATGAAGAGAACAGTGGACACTGAGGTTACGGCAACGCCACCAGTTCTCCAGAGGCCAAGTCATCCCACGCCTCTTGGCCCTGCTGTTCCCATTTGTCAAATAAAAAGTTACAAAATCATATCATAATTCTATGCAGGTCCCAGATTTTCCTATGATATGAATTACAAATACATGAGCAATTGAGAGGCTGCTGACATAGTTGGCTTTAAATATGTGTAGAGGTGTTCTATAAAAGCTAATAAAATATTCACCTCATTCATGGATAACAGAATTGGGGGGAAATGGGCTTCATCAAAAGTAAGAAAATGTAGGTTAGGTCAATGATTCTCAATTCTCACTACCTTAGAAGCCACTGGGAATCTCTTTATAAAATGCAAACACTAGTCTTTGCCCCAAGATTCCATTTCAAATGGTCTGGGGCATGTCCAGGCATCAGTGTGATTTAACAGTCTCCCTAAATGTTTCTAATTTTCATCAAGGTATGGAAACTTCTGGATTAGATGTAATAAAACACTCCCTTTGAATGAAAAGTTACAGATAATCTCTCCTCTAGAGCCTATAAATATTAGAAAATCATTAACTACAAAATGAACATTAACCCACAAAAATAATTAATATCTATTTACACTTTAATATATTTACTAGACTCTTCTAAGTGCCCAGATTACATCACTTTGCCCACACTATGATAGACCTATATAATTGTACCTTCAGCCACAGAATTTCATTTGCTGCCAGTTCAATTCTTTTCTGATGAAGTTATGACTAAAAATAAAGGAATGGAAGAATATCTGTCCTTTTACTATATTCTGTCTTGTCCAAAAGCATTACATTAATATAAAATGCCTATTAATTAATTCAGTATAAAACATGGTTCAGTTTTCCCACATAATCCATATCCCCAAATTAAACTCTTTTGAAGATAAAAGTTCTACTGGAAAATATTATGTTTTAATTGTAAGTGTGCAACCTTAGATTTCCAATTGAGTTTGGTGTTCTTGGAACTAGGACATAAAATTACTACGTTCTTTTTCAAACTTTCTATTGAAGTCAATATTATGACTTTCACTATATCAGAAATTCTCTGCTTTGTGTTGTTTCATGCAGTCCCCGTGTTATAGGCATTTTACGACTTTTTGAGATTAAGATATTTCAAACCTCAGTGACTATATGTTTCCACTGGGATACTGGAAACAGACTTTACAGTCTCTACACAGAATACAATTTTTAAAATAAAATTCCATAAATTAAGGCTCTTATAAGCCTTTGGAAATGCTGCTGTTTCAAGCAGCTGTTTTGTTGCATTTGATCCCCACACTGTTAAGTTAGAGTTCATGGAGATATGTATTTTAACCCAGGCTACCCTTAATTAGCATGAAGGTCCTGTGAAAAGATTATGCCTTGACAAAGAGCTTATGTCAATTAAAAAATCCCAGACAGAAGATCAATATGTAATCACAACTTGAAATACACTGATCAAAATATACTATCTTGAAGAAAATACCAACTGTATCTATTGACCATGTAACACAGCTAGAGGGCTCGTGAGAGAGGGAGGCTATAAACTGAGTTGTGGTCAATAGGAAAATTCAAATTTCAGCTTCCATTTGTTATTTGCCTAAATTTCATACATCTTCAGCAAGAATTAGAAGGACAAGATGAGACCTTCTAGGAATCAGAAGAGAGACAAGGACAGTAACCATTTGGGAATGATCCTGAAAATTTTGCTATTTTTGCTAGCTATTTACTATTTTACTGTTTTGTTTGTTTCTCTATGGGAATCAGAAATCATACTTTCAAAATGACTTCTAAGTAAAAGCCAAAATTCTTATGGCACTACTGTAGTCTGAGTATTTGTATCCCCTCAAAATTCATGTTTAAATCCTAACCCCCAAGGTGATGGTCTTAGGAGGCAGAGCCTTTGAGAGTTTCTTAGGTCATCAGGGTGGATCCTCCATGAATGGGACTCGTGCCTTATAGAAGAGACCCCAGAGAGTTGGCTCACCCCTTCCACTGTGTGAGGACATAGCAAAAAGTCAGTAGCCTACAACCTGAAAGAGGGCCTTCACAAGAAACTGACTGCTGATATTGGACTTTTAGCTACCAGAACTGTGATGAAAACATTTCTGTTGTTTATAAGCTACCCAGTCCACAGTATTTTGTTATAACAGCCTGAAAAGACTAAGACAGGCAACCTACAAAACTTTATAAAATGTGTATTCCTTCTTCTCACTCACTACTCTGACCTTTTTTATAATATGTGCCCCCTCACTTTGCCCCAACGACATCAGCTGGTTATACCAGACACACTCCTTCTGCAGGATCTTTGCACCCACTGTTTCTTCTGCCCATATAGCACTTGACTCCTGCACTCTTTCAACTTTTGACCAACAATCTTAGTGAAGTTGTCCCAGGCCCCTCTATCTAAAATACAAAGCACAGCTAGCCACATACAAACTTCATGTACTCTATCTTCTATCTTTTTAGTGCTTACCTATCACATCATATATTTTATATATTAAATCTTGTTAATTCTCTGCCCTCTTCCTTTCTCAAATGTAATTTTGATTACAGTTAGGATTTTTGTTTATTTCTCATTGCTATATCACTAAAATCTAGAACAGTGATAGTCATATGGCAGGTACTCAATAAATATTTGTGAATAAATAAATGATTGAAAACCTTTGAGTTATGCTTTTTATTAATTTTTTTTGTGTAGGAAAGTCAGAATTAGGGAGAATATGGCCAACTCTAACTAGACACAAGGGGGACCAACTCTGAGAGAAAGGGGTGTATAGCAGTATTAAAAAAAAGAATAAAAGGAAGTAAAGATAGGCTGAATTCTATATTTTTCAACCAGTTAACTTGTCCCTAAGACTTTCAGTGAGCACTACCAGGAAAAGTAAGCTCAATTCCTTCTCTCCTCCCAACCTCTCCATGAGGACTAAGCCCTCAACCTTATTTCAACCAGTTTATTTTTCCTGATCTATGCAATGTCTCCAAATCTGGCCTTTTGTTGCATTACATCAGCTGTGGACATCAGTTACAATTTCTCAAACTTGTTGCTTCCAGTTAATCTTAATGGTAACCATAGCTGATACAGCTCTGTTCCTATTCCCTGTCTAGAGCCAGCCCCATGTAACAAGATTCCTTTTCAGGTTGCTCTACTTGTGATTATGTTCCTGAATAATAAAATGGAAATTCTACTCTTTCTATTTAGTGTTGAAGATTCAGTAGCCCTCTCTGCAGCTTTGATAACCCTTTTTCATGGGACAAGGAAAGACCAATTTATGATGAGATTAGGAAGTAGTAACTCTGGGGCAAAGATTCTTCTGTGTCGATACTACTGTGTTGCTTATAAATAGAATGAACTTTCTTTTCCAGCTTTTCCAGAAATAAAACTAATATTTTATCAGAGCAAGAAAAATATGAGAAAATGAAATCACAAGCCTCAACAGCAGAGACAGTGTCTCAGAAAAATTTGAGATTTGAGTTTAAAGAATAGTTGCCATGTCCCTTTTTATATGAAATATAGACAGTGTGAAGTTCCCCAGGATGGGATTAGAGAGCCATTTGGGGTCATGCACCATGACAAATACTTTGTTAATTTTTTTATTAACAACTTTATTAATATCAGAAGAAAAGCATACAGAATTATTTTACCCATAAAAGATAAAAAATGTTTATTCATGTTTTATTTTTCTACCTATTAATCAATATACAGTGTTGAGCCTTAGCTAACATTTACCAATCTCTTCCTGGATGACAGTACTTTGTAAAATAGGTATTATTCCACTTAATTCTCATAAAGGATCTGTCATATAGGTCATATATTACCCTTTTGGAGGATACTAAAGCCAAAATAGTTCAGGTAATTTTTCCAAGATTACACAGCTAAGTGTGGAGAAGCCAGACCTGTATCTAAATGTCTAAACTATACAACCCCCTAACATAATCACTGGGCTGGTATATGGTATTGCATACTTGAATGAACTTCTAGCTGTCTTTATTAAATATTAGGTCACATATATGTAAAATCAGATATTTAACTGTAAGCTTTAGTAGAATGATAAAAAGTATTTTTCCTATTTATGATAGGTGCACTTGTTTTGGAACATGTGCTTCAAAAGCCTGCATTACCATCAAACTAAACGAGGTCACAATCATTCTATATCTAGAATTGACCTAACTCTTCTTATTGCTTCCACTCTTGCCTGTACCCAAACTATTCTCCCCACAGAGAAGCAAAGAGAGCTTATTAAGAAAAAAACTGAAACCATGTTTTTCCCTTACTTAAAACTAGTCAGTGCATCCAAACACACTTGCAATTCTACCATGGCCATAAACCTGGCCTGATCTGGCCCTTGCTGATTCTTAAGCATTCATTTTGAGCCACTCTCCACTTCTTTCATTAAGCTCCAGTTACATGATACTCTTTATTTTTCTTCAATTTCCAAATGACTTTCTTTCCTCATGGTCTTTACAAAACCTTCCATTTCCCTATACGCCATGTCTCTTCACAGTGCATGGCTAATTTATTCTTACCCACTAGATTTCAGCTTATATGTCATCTCTTCAGGGAGGCTTTCCATGTCCTCTCTATCTGAAACACATGTATTATTATTCTGCCCTAAGTTATATTCTACTTTAACACCCTATTTTCTTTATGATAATTATTAAAATTCATAATAATTATGTTTATTTGCTTACTCTTTTTTTAAAGTTCATTATAATGCCAATTTCATGAGAATAGTGATTGTGTCCATCTTTTCATCATTGTGCCTCCAATAACTAGCATGGAGCCTAGAACATAACACCAACCAGTAATTATTTGTTAAGTATATTATTTTGTCCCCCAAGATAAAATAAAAATGGCTTTCAATTTCAGAGAAGGTGGATTTCAAATTTCTTAGCCCAGCATTCAGTGTTCCACCAAAACTTTACCTGATTCCCTTTTCTCCTAAATCTACTCAAAACATTCTATAAACCAACACATCAAATACCTCCAGTGTGTTCCTGGACATCTTTACTCACAGCATTCTCTTTTGCTTGAATGTCCTCTACTTTTCCAAATTGTGCAGATTTCAAGTACAAATCTTCCTTATCTTACAATGGGATTATGTCCTCATAAATATTATAAGTCAAAATGCATTTATACTCCTAACTTAAACATCATAGCTTAGCCTAGACTGTCATAAAGTTACTCAGAGCACTTGCATTAGCCTACAGTTGGGCAAAATCATCTAGCACAAAGCCTATTTCATAATGAAGTGAGGAATATATCATATAATTTAATAAATACTATCCTGAAAGTGAAAAAAAAGAATTGTTATATGTATGTAGAATGGTTGTAAGTTTATAAGTTGTTTATCCTTACAATCACATGAGTGTCTAGGAGGTGTGGCTCACTAACACTGCTTCATATCATAACAGTATTGTACGGAATATTACTAACCTGGGAAATATCAAAAATTAACAATTCAAAGTAAGGGTTTTTCCCTACTGAATGCATACCATTTTCACGTCATTATAAAGCCAGAAAATCATAAATTGAACCATTGTAAGTCAGGGATCATCCGCACATACATTCTAGCTTTAGGAAAACTTTCTTCTTTCCCCATCATTTCTTGTCCCCTTGAATTAAAATTAATGGACTATAATCTAAATTTATTTTGGACTTTGAAACATCTATTTATATATAGGAGTGCTTAGAAGCATTGAAGCTAGAGAAACTTAGTTGCCCCATCTTACTTCACCATTTAGTGTCTGGAGATCCTTGTTTGCTCACCTATAAAATTACAATAAAATTATGCCTATGTCGTCATTTTTTGAAAATCAAACATATAATTCATGTAATGCCCAAGTACAATATATCACTGTCATATAATAAGTACTTAATAAGTGTTCATTATTCCAAGTCAGAGTGGAACTTACATTTAGTTAGCGTTACATTCATTTGGTTATATGCCTATGAACTACAAAGAGATTATAAACTTCTTAAAATCTTTGAAAATATGTTATTCTGATCATGTTCCACAAACTCTTGTGTAAAAAAAATATTCAATTAATATTTGTTGACTTGACTGATTGCATCTATTAAAGAACACTTTTTAAAAATGAAGCTTTGTCTGTAAGCGTGCTTCTTCCAGAAACAGGAAACCTGTAATTAGCTCTTATTGTGAGGAAAATTCATAAATCTGAATTGCCATGCAATTCTTTTTCTTCTACCAGTGTATGATGTATGTTATGCTTAAAAATAATTACAAACTCTTGGAGGTAATCAGGTTCCCTTTATACTCTAACTGGAATATATTAAATAGCATTTAACAGAGTCTTGTAGTTGGAATTCTGTTAATCCTCACTAGTAACAGATACTGCTTTTTTGTTTTTTGTTTTTTTGTTTTTTTTTTTTTAATTTAGAACAGTGCCCCCCCCCCCCCCCCCCCAATGCCACAGACTTGGTAAGTTAGAATTTCCTGTGGTGATTATTAGCACCACAGTTTGCTGGCCTCCATGTCCAACCCACTCATCAGAATCTCTGGGGGTGAGACACTGGAAATTATACACCCTAAGAGATTCTGATATGTAGCCACATGTAAGAAACCCTCTTCTAGAAAAGCAGCTTAATAGAATACCATGTACAAAATAAAGGGCAGTGGACTTTTTTTTAAAAAACTAATTTACTTATTTTGAGGGAGGAGAGGGGCAGAAAGAAAGGGAGAGAGAGGATCCCAAGCAGGCTCTGTGCTGTCAGCCCAGAGCCGGACACGGGGCTCGATCCCACAAACTGTGAGATCACGAACTGAGCCAAAATTAAGAAAAGGAGGCTTAATTGACTGAGCCATCCAGGCAGCCCAAGGGCAGTAGGTTTTTACATTAACCATCATTTCTATTATATCTTCTTAAATGACAGAAGTTTCAAGCTTTGGGCTTTACTTTCACAGAGAAGTCTATCTCTAGTACATTATTTCTCACTGTAAATGATAAATTTAAATTTATATAGTTTCTCATTTTTAATTGATAAAGTCTTTAAAATATCATGATGTGGCTACAAATTTTTAAAAATGTATGATTTATAGAAATAAAAGCTTGTCACTACAGAATAAGTATCAATGAAATAAAAAGTAATGCATGAGTCTATTGACTTTTAAGATCCGAATTTTGACAGCAGTTCTGAACCTATATATTCATCTTGTTGAGAAGTATTTCATTTTATGAATCTACCGTATTTTATTTATCCACTCACCAATTGATAGGCATTGGGTTGTCTCCAATTTTTTATTATTAATATTGCTGCTATAAATATTCAAGTACAAGTCTTTGTGGGAACATACGTTTACATTTCTCCAGGAGAGCTACATAGGAGTGAAATTGTTGGTTCATATGGTAACTTTGTGTTTTAAAGCTTTAAGAAACTGTCAAAATGTGTTTTTGCAAAGTGGATTTGCCAGTTTACGTCCCCACTGGGTATATAGGAAGTACCTGTTCCTCCACATACTTGCCAACACTTGTTATTACATTCTATAACATGAATGAATCTCAAAAACAAAATTCTAATATGAATGAAGCCAGGTGCAAAATACCACATATTATATGATTCCATGTGGATGAAATGTTCAGAAAAGACAAATCCATAGAGACAGAAAGGATGTCAGTGCTTCCCTGGGAGTGGGAATAAGCATTGACAGAAAATGGTTATGAAGTATATGGAATAATGAAAATGTTTTAAAAAATGGATCATAATATTGGTTGAATAATTCTGTAAATTTACTATTTATTATGATATATAAATAATACCCAACTAATGATACATATGAATATGTATATACGTGTATGTAATGATATATATGTGTGCATATATGTAGATGAATGTGCATATATATATGTGCATATATGTGTATATATATGCATATATTCACTTCTTTTTCAAAATCCTTTTTACTACAATAATCAAGAGACATACTTCTCTACTATAGTGAATATAGAAAATGAACATAAGGGGCGCCTGGGTGGCGCAGTCGGTTAAGCGTCCGACTTCAGCCAGGTCACGATCTCGCGGTCCGTGAGTTCGAGCCCCGCATCAGGCTCTGGGCTGATGGCTCAGAGCCTGGAGCCTGTTTCCGATTCTGTGTCTCCCTCTCTCTCTGCCCCTCCCCCGTTCATCCTCTGTCTCTCTCTGTCCCAAAAATAAATAAACGTTAAAAAAAAAAAAAAAAGAAAATGAACATAAGAGTTTATGCAATTGTTAGCTGAATTAGTGGTTATATTTATTATCAATTTTCCTGTGGCTTTTGAAGTAGAGAATCATTTCTTGAAGAATAAAAACAATATATTTTAGGAATGCCACCTGGATGAAAAGAAAAAAAAAATAGCTCCATTTTTTTCATTAATACTCTTAATCTCTATTATAATATTTTTCTTACTGTTTATTTATCTTTTTAAGTTTATTTATTTATTTTGAGAGAGAAAGTAGCAGTGAGGGAGGGGCATAGAAAGAGGGAGAGAGAGAGAGAATCCCAAGCAAGCTCCATATGGTCATCACAGAGCCCGACACGGGGCTCAAACTCACGAACAGTGAAATCATGACCCAAGCTGAAGTCAAGAGTCTGTCACTGACTAAGCCACCAAAGCACCCCTTCCGGTTTCTCTTTATTAGGGTGTTTTTTTTTTTTGTTTTTTTTTTTATTTTTTTTTTCAACGTTTATTTATTTTTGGGACAGAGAGAGACAGAGCATGAACGGGGGAGGGGCAGAGAAAGAGGGAGACACAGAATCAGAAACAGGCTCCAGGCTCTGAGCCATCAGCCCAGAGCCCGACGCGGGGCTCGAACTCCCGGACCGCGAGATCGTGACCTGGCTGAAGTCGGACGCTTAACCGACTGCGCCACCCAGGCGCCCCTATAAGGGTGTTTTTAATATATAAATTCAAAGTTAGTGATATCATGCTGTTAGTAATTTTAATCTTATATTTACAATGCTGGAGGTTTAATCTTCATGACATATATTCTTTAAAATATTTGTTATCTGTGTTTTTTAAATGCTTATTTTTAAATAAATAAAAAGAGAGAGAAAAAGCACAAGCAGTGGAGGGGCAGAGAGAGAGGAGGACAGAGGATCTGAAGCAGGCTCTGCATTGACAGCAATGAGCCCAAGGTGGGGCTCGAACTCACGAACTGTGAGATCATGAACTGAACCAAAGTTGTACATTCAACTGACTGAGCCACCCAAGTGCCCCTAGTAAAGTATCTATTTAAATCCTTTGCCCATTTTAAATTATGTTTGTTGCCTCCTCTTATTGAATTTGAGAGCTCTTTGTATATTTGAAACCTATTTTTTATGTATGCTGGGTACAGGTACTTTATAGATACACACAATTTTTTTTCAGTCCATGGCTTATCTTTTCATTGTTTTAACATTGCCTTTCAAACAGCAGAAGTTCATTAATTATGATAAACTACAATATATCTTTTGTTTTATAGATAATGTATTTTGTGATATAATGAAAAGATCTTTGACTAACACAATCACAAATATTTTCTCCTATGTTATTTTCGAGAAATTATAGTTTTAAGTTTTACACTGAAGTCTATGATGGATTTGGTGGTTATTTTTGTAAGTGGAGAAAAGTCTTTATGAGGTTCTTTTTGGTGCATATAGTTGTGCGATTGGTACAGCACTATGCTTTCTGCATTGATTTGCTTTTGCACATGCCCAAAATAAATCGAACATGTAAGCAGGGGAGTGTATTTATAGTACTCTGTTCTGTTTCATTGATGAACTTTTTCTAACTTTCATTAACAACACACTGTCCTAAATATTGTACCATTAAATTATAAAATCAAATCACATGAGTCCCCCAAATTTGCTCTGTTTTGAAATTGATTTTACTATTCTAGTTGCTTTCAAGTTTTATATACATTTTAGAATTATCTTGTAAATTTCTACCAAAACCCTACTTATACTTTGAGGGAGATACATAGATTCTATAGATTAATGAAGGGAAAATTGACAATATTAGCAATATTGCATCTTCTAATCTCTGAAAAAAATATGTTTCTCAATTTATTTAGGTTTTCTTTTATTTTTAATTAATATTTTATAGTTTTAAGCATCAAAGGCTTACACATGTTTTGCTGAAATTCTATTTAAGTATTTTATGATTCTTTATGCTACTGTAAAAGGTTTATTTTTACACTTCCAATGTTCAATTATTCATCTAATATAGAGACGATAGTGAATTTTGTATATTCTCTGTGTGTCTTGTGACCTTGTTAAATTTCATTATTAATTTTAGTAGCTTTTTTGTAGATTCTCTGGATTTCTACATAGATAATAATGCCTTGATTTCCAATATATATGCCCTCTACTTCCATCCTTCCTTATTTCACTGGGCAGGACCTCTAACATGATATTTAAGAGAAGTAATTACAGTGAACATTCTTGTTAGAAAGTATTTAGACTTTCCAAATTAGGTATGTTGTTAGCTTAAACAACATTAGAACATTTGAACATTAAAAAGTTCAAAAATATTCCTTTCTCAAAATCCTAGTTTTCTGGAAGTTTGAAAAAGAAATTATAATGAATTTTGCACTATGCATTACTACATATATTGAAAATACATATTTTCTTCTTTACTATGTTGATACTGTAAATTATATTGATTGTCAAATGTTAAAGGAGCCTTATTTCTGGGAAAAGCCCCACTTGATCATGATATGTTGTTCTTTTTATATGTTGCCAGATTAGATTTGGTAATATTTTGGGGGTATTTTTGCCTCTATGTTCTTGAGGAAAATTGTTTTGTGGTTTTCTTTTTTTTTTTTAATATCCTTTTCTGTTTTCATATTAGGGTAAGGGTAAATTTGAAAAGTGAGTTTAAAAGTGCTCACTCTTTGGGGCACCTGGCTTGCTCAGTCGGTAGAGCATGTGACTCTTGATCTTGGGGTTGTAAATTTCAGCCCCAAAGTGGGTGTAGAGATTAGTTAAAAACAAAATTTTTAAAAATAAACAAATAAACAAAAAAAAAACAAACAAAAAAATAAACGTGCTCACTCCTATTTTCGAGGAGGATTTGTGTAGAATCAATATCTTTTTTTCCCCCTTAAATGTTTGGTGGAACTTACCTGTGAAGCTATCTGACTGGAGTCTGTTTTGCTCAAATATGTGTGTGTGTGTGTGTGTGTGCACATATTCAAATTATTTAATAGTTATAGAAAAATTAAGATTAGCTACTCTGCCTTGAGTAATGTCTGGCTACCTTGCTGTCTTTTAAGGAATTTGACCATTTCATTCAAATTATTGAATTTATGGCCATAAAGGTTTTCATGATAAATATTCATTTACTTTTTATCTCTGTAGAATATCTAGTGATATTCACTGACTTAGACAATTTTCCTTTAGAGTGATCAACATTAAAGTTAAAAACAAGGACTTTTATTATTTTCCCTAATGTTACCATTTCTGGGCTCTTTTTCTTTGTGTATATTTGTCTCTATCTGGTATCATATTCCATGTGCCTAAAGATGGACACATTCCTTTAATATTTTACAAGTTAGTAGTTAATTCTTTCGGTTCTTTATTTGTCTAAAAAAGTCTTTCTCATTTTTTCTCTGGGTATAGAGTTCTGAACTGACAAGATTTTCTTTTCTTTCCTTCTATTTTTATTTAGCCTTCTAACAAAGCTATCCCCTTGACTTCAAGTGAGAAGTCTGCTGCAATTCTTATTTTTGTTATTTTGCATGTAATGTTTCTTTTTATTCTTTGCTTATCTTAATTATTTTTTATGTTGTTTGAAGTTATTTAAAAATATTTATAGGAGTTGTGTGTGTGTGTGTGTGTGTGTGTGTGTGTGTGTGTGTTCCTTTTCCTTGTCCTGGGTGAGAGAGGGATCATGTGAAATTATCTTGCTTAGGACTCTCTAAAATTTTTGGATCTGTAGTCAGATTTTAATTTTTAATATTTTTTTTGTTCAAATTCTCTTTTCCTTACACAATTCCTATTAACTATCTATTTGAACATATAAGAATGCACCACAGGTCTTGGTGCTCTATTTGTTTCTGTCATTATTTTTTCTTACTTAGTTTCACTTTGCAAATTACATTGCCTTCTCTTCAAGTTGATGGATTATTCTCTGGCCATCAGAAGTTTATTTATAAAACCATCCAAGGCTTTCTTTGCTTTTGTTACCATATTATTTTAATACTAGGATTTCCATTTGACCCTATATTGTGATAGCTATCTCTCTTGAAATTTTACATCTGTTCATGCATGTTATTCACCTCTTCCCCTAGAACTTTCAACATATCAATCATAGTTAATTTAATTCTTAATTCCCTGGATGAAAGTTCCAAAACCTGGCTAATCTTTTTGTCTGGTTCTTTTGATTCTCTTTCTCTGGGAAGTGTGATATTTTTACTTGTTTTTTTTTTTATGTCTCATAATTGTTTTTTTGAACACTGAAATCAAGTGTGGGACCATAAAGACTGAGACACATAGTATTTATTTTTCTAAGGAGCTACAGTTAAACAAGGAAATATTGTTCCTGCTCTGCTCTCAACTTTAGATCCTCCATAGGTTCTTGATCCTCAGAAAGGGTCTCTCCCCACGTTCCTGCAACTCTCCCAGAGATAGATTGCTGTTGTTTTATTTGCTGCTTGGTAGACTAATGGTGAGGTTCCTTTGTTTTCCTGGGTACAGTTTCAGACTTACGCAGGTCCTTGGGTCTTAGACTTATCATTGGGTCTTCAGACTTATCCTTGGGTCTCAACTATGGGGTTGCCCCTCGGATGAAAAGATTACTAAGATTGTCTGGGCCCAAATGGTTTCCCCTCTCTCAGACATAAAAGCATTTTTCTATTTCCTTCTTTCACCCACAATGAGTCTTCATTGTGCTCTGGGACAACAGGGTCTACTGCTCTTCCTTAGTGACCAAAGGCTCTTATGCCTTTCCCAAAGGAGGAACTGAATCCTTTCTCTAGGTCTGCCCAACCAAAGAAAGTTTTCTCCAATTCCTCCCTTGTGAGCACCCTGTGCAGGGCCATAGAGAAACACCTGTAAACAACTGTTAACTATCCTGTATCTTTGGCCCTAAGGGATTCTATACTCTCATGCTATCCCACATTTGGCCTTCATTCACTAAAAAGTTTAGCTGAATTTTGTTATCCACTTGTGTCATGATGTCTCTTTTTTTCAAACTCTGTCATAGGTAAGCCAATGTTCATGTTTTATCTCTTCTTAGATTTCAGTCTAGTTGCTTGCTTTGCAAACTGTTCTTTGATGAATTCAGGAAAAATCACGAACTTGTAGATTATCAAGATTTTCTTGCAGTTAGGGTGAAGATGATGCTCTTTTAGTTTTATACATCCTAGCTGGAAACCAGAAATCAGTAATTTGAAAACAAACAAAAACAAAAAGCCTTATATATCTGGTTATTTTTATCCACTTTGTATTTTTTAATCAAAAACAAATAAAAAAAACATTTTGAGTCTTAAAATGATGTTACTTTCATCCAGACATTTTCATTTGATTTTCCAGGTCACTGGAAACACAATCTTTTCATATTACTTCAATACTATTTCTGGAATCGACACCTTCTGGTTCATTCAGATGACATGAGGCTAAGTTGCATTTTATGCAAGATATTATTTACTTATTCAGTCCACAAAGATAAAACTTAAGGCAAAAGATATTTTGGAGAAATAATACCAATGCCAAATCATAAAATTCAGCTTTTGTCTTCTTAGCCCAAGGTAAAACAGTTACGAACACTGGGCTCACTTTTCTAGATCCCAGAGTTCTACCATTTCCTATGTCACCAACCTTGTCACCTTTTCACCATTTCCTATGTCACCTTCCTTATTGTTCACCAACCTTGGTAATGCCTCAGTGCCTGAAATGTTTTTTATTTTGTTTGTTTTGTTTTTCTTTGTTTTAATTCCATCTGGTTGTCTTTAAACAAAGACTTGCTTTAACTTTGTTGGTCTTTCATTAATATCTATATGGGTTTCAGATGATGTAGGTAGTATAAATTTGAGTTTCAGTCCTCTTAGAGAGTCAGTTTGTTATTTTGAATTTTCAGAAATTTTTCTTCCTCCACATAAATTAATGTCAAAACAATTATTTTTCTCACCAGTCCCTTTGTGTAATCTTACTTTTTTCTTTTTATTTTAATTCAAATTATCATTGACACTGTAGCACACGTTCCCTTCCCCACTCCCATATCTTGTATATGCTTAAAGGTTTTACTTCTGCCCATCTTCTCACTTGTAAAATGAGACCTCCAAGTTCCCAGGTTTAGCAGATTCTCTTAGGACAGGCACCAGATTTAACATTCTTACTTTGTCAAGTTGGTGCTTTAGATTCATTTTTGGTTTCTATGGCATATTAATGTATAAACATAGGCCAAAATTAAAAGCTCACAGATAATATTCACGTATCCACCATCTATATCTTACTATTAACAACTTACTGGGCTTACTATTAACAACTTACTAGGCTTACTAGGCTTGTTTTGTAATATATCTCATCATTTAACTATCACCATACCCCTTATTTTTAATTTAAAACTGAATCGTTGACATTTCCATACTTACACCTTAAATATATCAGCCTACAAATTAAATAATATTTTATTTTAATTGTAAACTTTAAATACAACAAATTGCACACAAATTTTAAGTGTATATTCACTGGGTTTTAACAAATGCATGTATCTAGGGGTGCCTGGGTGGTTCAGTCGGTTAAAAGTCCGACTTCGGCTCAGGTCATGATCTCACAGTTCGAGGGTTCGAGCCCCTCATCGGGCTCTGTGCTACCAGCTCGGAGCCTGGAGCCTGCTTTGGATTCTGTGTCTCCCTCTCTCTCTGCCCCTCCCCTGCTCATACTTTCTCTCTCTCTCTCAAAAATAAATAATAAAGATTTAAAAAAATTTTTTTTAATTTTTTTTTTCAACGTTTATTTATTTTTGGGACAGAGAGAGACAGAGCATGAACGGGGGAGGGGCAGAGAGAGAGGGAGACACAGAATCGGAAACAGGCTCCAGGCTCTGAGCCATCAGCCCAGAGCCCGACGCGGGGCTTGAACTCACGGACCGCGAGATCGTGACCTGGCTGAAGTCGGACGCTTAACCGACTGCGCCACCCAGGCGCCCCAAGATTTAAAAAATTTAAACAAATGCATGTATCTACATAATGCATCCTGTTATCAAGATACCAAACATAAACATCTGCATAGAAAGTTTCCTCATTCCTCTTTGCAGCAGGTACTCACTTCCATCTCTACCTCCAGAGACAATCACTTTTTATTCTTTCTTTTCTTCCAAAATAGATTGTATTTGTTCTGAAATGCCATAAAATTAGATACTTTCATTGTATTTGGTCTTTTGTATAAGGTTTCTTTCATTGAGCATTTTATTGAGATTCATCCACGTTGTTCCATGTATTAGGAATTTGCTTTATTGTATTGATGAGTAGTTTTCTATTGTATGAATCTACTACAGTTTGTTTATCCACTCTCATGTTGAGGTACACCAGTACTTTTTTTATATAGTTTTTGGATTTTATGATTAAAGTACTACAACCATTCACATATACATCTGCTGGGGGAACAACTTCCAATTTTTACATAAGCTCCTAAGGTTGGCACTGCTAGGTAATAGGATGGAGCATATTTAATTTTGTAAGAGACTGCAAGAGCTTTCAAAGTGGTTTCACATATTATACTCCAACCATGAGAAGATGCTTCATATCCTCACCAACATTTAGTGTAAAAAGTATTTTCAGTTTTAGTCATTTTGACCATTGTATAGCAATATTTCACTGGGGTTATAATTTTCACTTTTCTGATCACTAATGATGTTTATCAGCTTTTCATGTGCTCGTTGGCCATTTGCATGCCAAGTGTCTGTTCAATTCTACTGCTTATTTATTTTTTATTAGATTGTTTGTCTTTTTATTGTTGAGTTGTAGGAGTTCATTTTATATCCTAGACGCCGGCCCTTTCTCAGATATATCTTTATGAATCCTATCTTTTTGACACTTAGCTATGTACTTAACTGGCTTTAAATATGGATTTTTAGCGCTTTTATAGTGGGAGATTTTATTGGAATTTTTTTTTTTTAATTTGAGAGAGAGAGAGAGAGAGAGAACACAAGTAGGGGAGAGGGGCAGAGGGAGATTGGGAGAATCCCAAGCAAGCTCCATGCTCAGCACAGAGCCCGAGGTGGAGCTCAATCCCACTACCCTGAGATCATGACCTCAGCCCAAATCAAGTTGGTCAGGGCACCTGGGTGGCGAACTCGGTTAAGCCACCCACTCTTGATTTTAGCTCAGATCATGATCTCCTGGTTCACGGGATTAAGCCTCCTGTCTGGCTTTGCACTGTCAGCACGTTGTCTGCTTGGGATTTTCATTCTCTCTCTCTCTGCATCCCCCTCAAAATAAATAAATAAACTTAAAAAAAAAGTCAGACTCTCGACCAACTATGTATGGCACCCTGGGATACTTCATTTTTTATATTTCCTGATATTAGAATGAACCCTTTATATTGCCTTATTTGCTGGTAGGTGCAATAGATTTCTGTTCACTCTAGAAGTAAAGAATTTGGGAGGATAAATTACTGTGTAATGACGACCTCAGTAGTACACACAAGAGGCATAATCAAATACTTTGTTGCTGAACAATATGAAAGTAGGTATAATTTAGATCACATATATTAAACATATGTGATCAGCACTGTTCTAACAAGAATAAGAAAATGCCCTTATCTTTGAGAAATACATAGTCTAGATGAAGATAGATATGATTAAATGCAAAAAATGTACAAGATGCCAAGTCAACAAATAAATATATGATTGTGTCCATTGGATATAAGCATGGTCATTACATATAGTAGTTAAAGATCACTGAAGGCTAACGAAAGCATAACAGCATCACAAATTTGAAATGAACCCTAAAGAACAATTTAGATATATAAAAAGAAAGTACTTGAGTGAATTCACAGAGGTGGAGAGAATCATGACATGTTCATAGTATATTACATTGGGACAATAAAAAATAAAGTTGGATCAGTTGAAAAGTACTATGTTATCAAGATCTCTGCAAATCAAACCAGAGCACAAGAATGTAATGTAATAGGTGGGAAAGAGTCAACATAAGGTCTGTGCGTGTGTTTATGAGGGGATTTGGGGGTGTTGCTAATGAGCTGAAATTGCTATTTTAAGCAGATCAACTGGGTAATACTGCAGGTAGCAAAAATTATGTAATAGAGGCTGAAAGGAAACTATGTACTAGAGGCACTACTTCGAACTTAATAGGAAAGAAGTCTTGGCCATGGTAAAGGCTGTGGGAAGAGAGAAATGCATGGTAACAGAGACTTTTCAAAGGAAAGAATAACCAAGGTATTTAGTGAGTGGCAGGAAAAATATATATGAATGATGGTAAGTAGTATTATTTAATGAAATATAATAACAACTTAAAAATCTCCAGGGCACCTACAATAAAATCTTAAATTTTAAACTGATTAAATAAATTGCCCAGTCTATGTAGACAGAAGTGAAATATATAAAATCACATAGGCATGCAAATGTGACTCAGCTCACACCTGCTTGTTTTCCACAGAAAATGATTATTGAGAGTACCTTTTTGAGGAATTTAATCTGTTAATCTGAAAATGGGCATATTTTATAGAGACATCTTTTGCTTTTCTTATTAGTTATGTTTCCTTTTTTTTTTAATGCTACTGTCAACCCTTAGAGTTTATTGCAACACCTGCTGTGCTCTTTGAAAGTTATTTTCCTGTTTAGTATTTATTTTTTTAATACATGAACATCTGGTAAAAATTTACTTTAGAAATTCTCTCAGAATTCATCTGCTTCTAACATCCTACTTTCTAACTTTACATTATCCTCCTGTGTTACTGGACAGTGATATATTAGCATCGGAAAACAATTAGTTCTCATGAATCTTTAATATTCAAGATGATAACCAACAGGATTTATTGGGTACCTATTTTTCAATACTCTGATGAGCCTGCAAGGAGAAGAAAGATATATGATTTCATTCTTGTTTTGAAGAAGTTCATAACCTGGTTGGGGGTGGGGGGGGAGGACACTAAAACCTAACAGAGTGAAAAATACAAGGTAGTGTATCATTAAACATTTTATTGTATGGTTTTACAGAAAGATATAAATGAAGGCTGAGAAAAGAGAAAAGATGTTACAGAAGAAGAGATGGAACTTGAACAAAGGATAGGCTTTGGGAAACTAGAACTTAAATTATACATTACAGCCAAGAGAAGACAAAGGAGATCATTTGGGGGCATTACTTATTTTCATTCTTGCAATTTAACCTCAAGCCATTCTTGCTTTCTTTTTTTTATTCATCTAATATTTATCAAATTCTTTTAGTTAAATTATAGACTTAAAATATTTGTGATCTTCCAGCTTACTAATAAGGGCTTGATTTCTTAAGAGTGGGAGGTGCTATTTTATATATATGTTTCCTAGATCAACGCTGGGGTTGTCTGAAATTTTCTGCTGCTAGGAAAATGTCTCAGAAACTTTGTACTAACTTTAATTTATTGGTTTTATTTGGGGCAATTAGGAAAGAAATATTTTGGGCACTAAATCTAAGCCACAAATTTTCTCTTTCACCCTTCTAATAAAATTTATCCCGTTAAATCTTCACCATTTTATTTTAAGTTTATTTATTTATTTTGATAGAGAAAGAGAGAGAGTGGGAGCAGGGGAGGGTCAAAGAGAGAGAGAATCTCAAGCAGGTTCTGTGTTGATGCAGGGCTCAAACTCACAAACCACAAGATCATGACCTGAGCCTCAATTAAGAGTCATACCCTTAACCAACTGTGCCATCCAGGTGCCCCAATGTTCACCATTTTAATGCAAAATAATAATTTCCTATTTCATTTAGTATTTTTCCCATAAGCAAAATAAATAAATTTCACAAATATAGGATACACATTTATTGTTATTATTAATATTTTTAGAGAATGAGAGAGAGAAAGAGAGCGCACGACTGTGGTAGAGTCAGAGGGAGAGAGAGGGACAGAGAGAGAGAGAGAGAAAGAGAGAATCTCAAGCAGGCTCCACACTAAGTGTGGAGGCTGATGCCGGTCTCCAACCTACAATCCTGGGATGAAATCAATAGTTGGTCACTCAACCGACTGAATCACCCATGCACCCTAGGATACAAACTTATTTTTATATTGATAAATCAATTTTTTCCTTCTTGTTTCATACAGGTAGTGCTATAAATACAGGTTAAACAGTCAAGTTTTTGTTTAAGTAGGTAATTCTATGACAATCTCTTTACCCAGTCAATAATTCACAATATATAAATATGGACTGTGATATATATATATACATATATGTGTGTGTGTGTATATATACATATATATATATATATATATATATATATGTAGCAGATTACATTGCCTTGTTTAACACAAAAGTGGAATTAACTTTAAAAAGCTAATAATTCTCTCATTCATTTGAAGATTCTGTTTCCAAGTATATTGAAAAAATAAAAGTTTCCTTCGATCTACCAAAATAGATTGTTACCGCTTTTGGGGCACCAAAGAAAAATATGGAGTATGCCTATATTTCAGTGTTCCATGTAAATCTTATGATTTCTGGTACTCAGAATTCTAAGAAGTAAATTTATTACTTAAAAGTTGCAGAAGAAAATTAAGGAGTAGAAACAGTCAGTTCTGCTACACACTATCTTTCTCACTAACAGTTTTATAAAAAAGTCATTTTAGAGCAATCCTAGGACTTGGATTTAAGTCTTGTAATTTGAGGACTTGTAATGTAAGACAGACATCTATCCATCCTATGCAGAATGATATGTTCATTGCCTATTCACTGGGATCTGTTGCACTGTGATTTCAAAATGGCACACTGTAAATGTGTGAGACAAATATCTACTGAGCCATCTGCTTCTAAAACATGGAAAATGGAAGTCATGGAGGACTTCAGCCTCCACACTAGAATCAGTCACTCAATTCCACTGATTATACATGTTAAGTACCTCAAATGTTTTCTCTTGAAACTATACCTCCATTATGGTCTTGGCTCAACCCTAAATCATCTTTTTACGTAGACTATAGACATAAGCAAATTGTCCTAAAATTAAGCACGCTTTTATCCTATTCTGGCAGCAGAGGTAATGGATGCCTAAACAGGTCTATAGACATAGATATAGGATTATCTCTCTCCACATACACACATGACACACATATACATGCTCATGTGTGTGTGTACATATATAAAAATCCAAATATGTGTTTGTGAATCTTTACTAAATAAAATTTACCAATTTCCTAATTTCAGTAATGGCAAAGGCTCAGGGATAATCAAGATCCTTTTCTTTATTTGTTCTTGTTCTGCTTTCCCTCGAATCCTTCTTGCCTATTTCTCTTCTCTATGCTGGACCACACTGCTCTATGGTAATATCAGAAATGATATGCTAATTGTAAAGACTCTCTGAAACTGCTTCATATCTATTCTTTATAATATAGAGACTTTATACCTTGAATACAGTTTTTGATGAACTGTATTTTATTGCTTTAGCTGTTCTTTTCCTATTTTGCTATTTCACCAGTGGCAAGTTAAAATCTCAAGATATGCAAAATCCACCTTAGATTCAAATGTGTTCTGTAAAATCCTTTCAGTCTTTGAATAACTTTTTCAAATATATTTTGTTCCGCTGGTTAAATGGAAGGAATATTAAAGACCTTTTTGAATTTAGGGGCAGAACTTATCCTCCAGGCTGAATATCGCCTGGAAAAATCTTAACCACCATTCCTAGGAAGTTTTTTTTTTTCCTTTCCCACCATTAAGTTCCACATGCCAGTTCCCTGTCCCTGAAATTTTTATTTCCAATAATGAAGTAAGAAGTGATAAATGCTTTAAAGATCATTTAACATCCTAGTATTCCACAATTTTAAAATTGAGTTCTTTACATTGGAGTTAAAGGTTTTAGTTATTAATTTTGATTTAATATAAATTGTATTGGGTACTAGTCTGAGTAATCAGTCTTCCAATTTTTTGATGTTGTCTTCCTTTCTTTTAACTACAAATACTGTTTTTTGTGTATGTGTAACTAAAATCTGTCCTTTATTTTGGTTATTTACAGATGACAACAGGTAAGTATATTCGCTCTTGAAAAGCACCAAGCAAATAATCGTCCCTGATACTCCCATTACCCAGGTATAATGAGGATTCACATGTACATGTCTATTCTTTCAGGTCTTTTTCTCAGTACATCCCCTCTTTTACTGGTAAACGTGATCAAATTGGAGTTACTATGGATATGCTGTTTTTACTTTGATTAGATGTTTTTCAGCCATGTAGATATCTCCTATGGAAGTTTTTCATTAATTGTTTTTAATCTCCTTTCATCTATTTATTAGGATATGAATATTGAGATGCCTGGACCTTTTAGACAGCAGTCAAAAAAGGAAAAGCACTGAGGAAGCCAACACAATTTTCCTGCTGATTGAATGGGAGTTTCAGTCTTTTATATGATCCCATAGATATTTGCTGAACAATAGTGTCAGTCACATTGGAATGCTAAAACAGACCTCAGTCTCAAAGGTCCATTTTTTTGTAGCTGCAATATTAAAAATGAAATGCAGCCATAGGAAATGGAGGTAGGAAATAATTTTCGCCTCGTATTTCATGTTTCTACATTTGTCTGAAATTCAATTTATTGGAGTAGAAGGTTGATAGAGAGAGGGACAAAGACCCAATAGTATATAGAAATGCAAATTAACAAAACTTGAATCAATATTTATAATAAAAAAGTGCTAGCTACTACTTATCAATTCATCACACTATTATACAATAGAAGAAAAGGACTTTTTTATATATGAATATTACATATATATATATTATGTAACACCTGTCAAACTATATTTTTTCACTTTTTTTATGTTAGAGACAGAGAGAGCATGAGTGAGGGAGAGGGAGTGGGAAAGAGAGACAGAGAGAAAGAGAGAGAGAGAGAGAGAGAGAGAGAGAGAGATCTTAACCAGGCTCCATGCTCAGCATAGAGCCCAACTGCACAACCCTGGGTCATGATCTTAGCCGAAATCAAGAGTCAGACGCTCAACCGACTGAGCCATCCAGATGCCCCACAAGCTATATTTTTAATATGCCGAAAATGTGCCCATGATCCTAATTCCTATGCTGCCTAAAATACTAGAAAAGCTCAAGAACTGCTAGATTTCAATAAAAAGTGCTAGGACACTAAGAGAGACAGTAAGAGGTGTAGAGGCAGAAATAGACATTAAAAGAATTACAGGTAGCTCAGAATACCACATAATATGTAGAACTGTAAGAAATAAAGTGAGATGGGAAGCAGGACCCAAATACCAATGATCAGCAAATTTGGACTTGATCTTGAAAACAATGGAAAATCTTTGAAAGTATTTAAACATCATGACATGACCAGATTTGTGCTTTGAATGGTCAGGAAAAAAAAAGAATGGATTTGAACAATAAACCTAGAAGAATATGTTATCATCCTTCAGCAGAGAGCACATGATGCCCTGAACTGTGACAGTGAGAATGAAGTGACATCCTGTGTGGAACAGCTCACCCATGGAAAGTACCTTTCCAGTGGAATCTTAGTCTAAGTGGCAGAAAGGCTTTCACCATGGGTTTCAAACAAATGTTACCCACAGAGAATGGAAAAATAGGCTCCTCTGGAATGAGTCCATTATACTCTAAATTTACTAGATCTTTTTCTGGAATGTCTTAAGCAAGATAGCAGACTACATGGATTGATTCCATGTCTACTATGTTGTTTTAGTTTTCAGTCTTTGGAAAACTTAGCCTCTCTTTGTCTCAAACTCCTTATTTGTAAAATAGGGATAATAACAGGATCCATGAAGTGATGTGCTGATAAATATTTTAACAACTGGCTCTAGGGGAATGAGGCAGCTGGTAAATGTTTAACAACTGGCTCTCTGAGGTAGGGAGGAAAACCATAGTTTACCGTATTTATTGATTTCCATGGTATAAATTATTACACTATGGCCATTTTCAAACTACTTCAACTTGATATGAACCAACTTATAAAATTCCTTGAAAAATGAGCTCCTGGCTCTCCTAAGCCAGCACAACACTGCTCTTGCACATCTCTAAATTTATTTACCTCAGAAGACTATTATTAGTATTAAACATGCAAATACATGCAAAGTACTTGCGGCACTGCCTAGCACATATTGAGAGCTCCATTATGTTAGCTATTATTATATTGATTCTGATAATTTTCATTCCCAACTCTAATTATGATTATGTAAAAAAATACAAATTGATTGCTCTATTTTTTCAATTATTTTTTAGAAAGTCCTTGTGCTTAACAAATTTCTAACTAAACAATATTCATAAAATACCTCTTATTTCTTATGTTCTCCCAAAGGTGCATAGTTTTATTCCAGTGAACTTGGGGAAATTATTTCTAATTATTTAGAAGAGTTATTTCAGTTCTCCCATTAACTTTTGTTGAAGTTAAATTATCAGAGAAAATTTAACAATGGATTATTTCGAGACTTCTTTTCGAAAGTGTCTTTATAATGCAGATAATGTGGGTTCAGCTACTAAGTGCTATATGTGTAAAAATTCATCTTAAAAATAATCAGTATTACTATTATATACTTCAAAATAAATTCCTAAGGTACAGATCCTTACTACCAAGAATGAGGTATAAGTCACTAACCTTCACCAAATCATAATGGCATATCTTCATGTTTTTTTCTTTCTTTAAACAACTATTTCTATATAAATGTATTATCACTGAGAAATTCACAATTTGGAAATTAGTGCACACCAACAGATAAAATGAAATTCAGAAATAGAAAGAAAATAGTTTCACTTACTCTTTTTTATGACTATTACCTTATAATGAATAATCATTTCTAGAGTAGGATGTGAAACTAGCCCAAGGTGGGATTTTAATAGAGAACAACTCATATTAAAATATTATTGCTAAAATATCTGGCTAGCAATCTTGGTAAAAAGCAGTTTTACCTAAAAACTAGGATACCTGGAATGATAAGGATCAACAAATTCATGGGGACATCAAAATAGAAGGTTTAGAATCAGGTGTCCTGAATCATCCAGTTGTGCCAGTATGATAAAACTTAATCATGATTCAAAAATATTGAATTCAGATAAAAAATAGCAAAATACTAACATTATGGTCCACAATATATATGTACTATATCACCAATTTAGATACATGTATATTTCACCTTAAATTTTAAATGAGTCATTTGTTGCTATGTTAGGGGATAAACATTTATTAAAATAAGTTCTTACTTAACTCATGTACTTTGAAGATAGCTTAAAAATCTCATTAGGTGCACAGATGCACACACACACACACACACACACACACTCACTCACTCACAAATACAGAGCTATAGAGTTTTCCTAATACTTCTTTATGTTTACAAATTCAACTCTTTCACCACTGCAGTAATTTTTATATATGTTTTCCAGCATTATAATCCAAAGAGCGACATGGTGTCCTTCCCTAAGTCTTAGTTTATTCCATGAGTGATGGGAACAATTAGTCTATATACTGAAGGCGCCATCTCCACTCATCAGTGACCAATAAAACCCCTAGGAAAGAGAGTTGTTTTGACACTCGTTTTCAGGACAGAGACAAATCACAAGAGACAGTGTGCAAATAAGTACAGTCAGTTTAAATAGTCTTGACTCATAGGGGTATAAACACAGAACAATTTTATTTTTCCAATGACTTCTACCAACTCTCATCTGTTATTCAGTCCTTACCTTTTCCTGTTGAATGGGCAGTCATCTTTAGTGGAAGCTCAGTCTGATTCTATACCTTTTTTCCTGTCACCTTCAGTTATTAAAAGTGCCATTCCAGTTTTTAAGACTCAATCTTCTTCATTTTAAAAATTCAGTATCACCATGATTGTTTAACCCCACCTAGCCTATTGCATTATTTCCCAGAAGAATAGAAAATTCATAGATCTTTGTCATGTTTCTTCTGTACTTCTTATCTTACCTTTGTTATACATTCTCAGTTCTCTTCTTTATACCCTGGCAAAGTCCAGCACATTAGCTCAGTAACTCCCATATGGGAGATATTTACCCAGTATTTCTTGAGTTAAAACAAAAAAGAGGGTGGGTGAACTTCCTAATTTTGTAAGAATAGTCTGTCTCTTCCACAAATAAGAAAGGGGGAGTGACATCAGCACCATGACCACATGAGTCATTCTTTTATTCTCTCCCCTTCAGTTCACAACTTACATGGACATGCATAACTGAAAAAAAGGGACCTCTGCACAGCATACCAGAACACTCAAGAGATCCTTCTATCTGTGCGTCCAAATGTGAGAGGCTTGGGCTGTGGAAGAGGCTGCAGTGAGGGGAATGGCAGGAGAGCTGATAGCAGCAGAAGCAGTGGTAGCAGAGAAGGCAGCAGAAGACCCAGCAGTGGGACAGTGCAACCCTTCTGGAAAAGTAGGTGAAGGGTAAAGGCAATGCATGGGGTTTATCTGGCCCACATTCAGTGGGTGGTGGTCCCACTGATCTTTCTGAAAAGAGACAGCAGTGACTAGGTGGAAGGAAGGGAAAGGGAAATAGGCGACAAAGAGAACTCAAAAAAAGTGTCTCCTGCTCTTTGCCCAGAGATTCTAGAAAGAGGACCACCCATGGACTTCTGAGATGCTCCACCTAAGGATCTGCCTATCAGGCATGCCCTAGTGCTTAGTACATACCTTTTCCCACACTACTGGCATCACTTTTCTCCCAGCAGCTTTTTTTTATATGCATGCTCCTCAACCTTAGCAGGAGTCAATTTTGAAAACAAAAGGAAGTCTCTTAATTACCAACTGTTGAACTGTAAGAATCAAAATACACAAAACCCTGCCTAACTGAAAAAATAATCACTACTTCAAATATGGTCGTAGAAACACTTTTTGTCAAACATCATGAGAAATCATGGTAATACAGCATTACAAGAAAGAAAGTGACAACTTTTCAGCTACCAAACCCAAAGACACTGAATATTGCTACCTAATTGATAAATATCAATTTACCTTTTATAAAGAAATTCAACAATCTATAAGAAAGCTCATAAAGGCAATACAATGATCTCAAAACTAAAATTAACAAATGGAAGGAGTACTTTACCAAATACACTGAAATTCAAAAACAAAACAAAGCAAAAAGCAACAGACATTCTGGAGCTGAAGAACTCAATAAATGAAATAAAGAATGCATTAGAATGCACTAGAAATAGAGCAGATTAGATGGAAGACAGAATTAGTAAGCTGGAAGATAAGAACCTAGAAATATTCAGGGGAAACTAGAGACAGGACTCAGATTTTTAAAAAGTGCAGAAGTCCTGCAACAACTATCTGAATCCATTAGAAAAGCCAATATAAGAATATAAAAATTCCCAACAAATAAGAGTCCAGGAACAGATGGCTCCCCTGGGGAATTCTATCAGACATTTAAAGCAGAGCTAACACCTATCCTTCTCAAACTGTTCCAAAAAATAGAAAAGGAAGGAAAACTTCTAGACTCATTCTATGAAGGCAGCATTACTTTGATTCCCAAACCAGACAGAGACCCAGCAAAAAAAAGAGAACTACACGCCAATATCCCTGATGAATATGGATGCAAAAATTCTCAATAAGATACTAGCAAATCAAATTCAACAGCATATAAAAAGAATTATTCACTCTGATCAAGTGGAATTCATTCCTGGGCTACAGGGCTGGTTCAACATTCGCAAATCAATCCATGTGTTACAATCACATTAATAAAAGAAGAGATAAGAACCATATGATCCTGTCAATCGATGCAGAAAAAGCATTTGGACAACATTCAGCATCCTTTCTTAATAAAAACCCTCTAGAAAGTCTGGATAGAAGGAACATATATAAACATCATAAAAGCCATCTATGAAAAGCCCACAGCTAATATCATCCTCAATGGGGAAAAACTGAAAGCTTTCCCCCGAGATCAGGAACACGACAGGGATGTCCACTCTCACCGCTGTTGTTTAACATAGTGTTGGAAGTTCTAGCATCAAAGGCATCAAAATTGGCAAAGATAAAGTCAAGCTTTCATTTTTTGCAGATGACATGATACTATACATGGAAAACCCAATAGACTTCACCGAAAGTCTGCTAGAACTGATACATGAATTCAGCAAAGTTGCAGGATACAAAATTAATGTATGGAAATCAGTTGCATTCTTTTACACTAATAATGAAGCAACAGAAAGACAAATAAAGAAAGTGATCCCATTCACAATTGCACCAAGAATCATAAAATACCTAGGAATAAACCTAACCAAAGATGTAAAATATCTTTATTCTGAAAACTATAGAAAGCTTATGAAGGAAATTGAAGAAGATATAAAGAAATGGAAAACATTCTGTGTTCATGGATTGGAAGAATAAATATTGTCAAAATGTCAATACTACCCAAAGCTATCTACACATTCAATGCAACCCCAATCAAAATTGCACCAGTGTTCTTCTCAAAGCTAGAACAAACAATCCTAAAATTTGTATAGAACCACAAAAGAACCCGAATAACCAAAATAATATTGAAGAAGAAAACCAAAGCGGGAGGCATTACAATCCCAGACTTTAGCCTCTATTACAAAGCTGTAATCATCAAGACAGCATGGTATTGGCACAAAAACAGACACATCAATCAATGGAATAGAATAGAGATTCCAGAACTGGACCCACAAATGTATGGCTAACTCATCTTTGACAAAGCAGGAAAGAATATCCAATGGAAAAAAAGACAGTATCTTTAGAAAATGGTGCTGGGAGAACTGGACAGCAACATGCAGAAGAATGAAACTAGACCACTTTCTTACACCATTCACAAAAATAAACTCAAAATGGATGAAGGACCTGAATGTGAGACAGGAAACCATCAAAACCCTAGAGAAGAAAGCAGGAAAAGACCTCTCTGACCTCAGCCGCAGCAATTTCTTACTTGACACATCCCCAAAGGCAAGGGAAACAAAAGCAAAAATGAACTATTGGGACCTCATTAGAATAAAAAGCTTCTGCACAGAAAGGAAACAACCAACAAAACTAAAAGGCAACCGACGGAATGGGAAAAGATATTTTCAAATGGCATATCGGACACAGGGCTAATATCCAAAATCTATAAAGAGCTCACCAAACTCCATACCCGAAAAACAAATAACCCAGTGAAGAAATGGGCAGAAGACATGAATAGACACTTCTCTAAAGAAGACATCCAGATGGCCAACAGGCACATGAAAAGATGCTCAACATCACTCCTCATCAGGGAAATACAAATCAAAACCACACTCAGATATCACCTCACACCAGTTGGAGTGGCCAAAATGAACAAATCAGGAGACTATAGATGCTGGAGAGGATTTGGAGAAATGGGAACCCTCTTGCACTATTGGTGGGAATGCAAACTGGTGCAGCCACTCTGGAAAACAGTGTGGAGGTTCATCAAAAAATTAAAAATAGATCTACCCTATGACCCAGCAATAGCACTGCTAGGAATTTACCCAAGGGATACAGGAGTGCTGATGCATAGGGGCACTAGTACTCCAATGTTTCTAGCAGCACTCTCAACAATAGCCAAATTATGGAAAGAGCCTGAATGTCTATCAACTGATAAATGAATAAATAAGTTGTGGTTTATATATACAGTGGAATACTACTTGGCAATGAGAAGAATGAAATATGGCCTTGTAGCAACGTGGATGGAACTGGAGAGTGTTATGCTAAGTGAAATAAGTCATACAGAGAAAGACAGATACCATATGTTTTCACTCTTATGTGGATCTTGAGAAACTGAACAGAAGACCATGGGGGAGGGGAAGGGGGAAAAAAAGTTACAGAGAGGGAAAGAGGCAAACCATAAGAGACCCTTACAAACTGAGAACAGGGGCACCTGGGTGGCTCAGTCGGTTGAGCGTTTGACTTCAGCTCAGGTCATGATCTCGCAGTCTGTGAGTTCAACCCCCGCGTCGGGCTCTGTGCTGACAGCTCAGAGCCTGGAGCCTGCTTTGGATTCTGTGTGTATCTCTCTCTCTGTCCCTCCCCTGCTCATGCTCTGTCTCTCTCTGTCAAAAATAAACACACACACACAAAAAAAATTTAAAACTGAGAATAAACTGACCATTGATGGGGGTGGGAGGGACATTGAGGAGGCCACCTGTTGGGATGAGCACTGGGTGTTGTATGGAAACCAATTTGAGAATAAATTTCATATTAAAAAATAAAATAAAACAAAACAAAATGAAATGAAATAAAAAAGAATAGTGGGAATTTGAGAAAGAGAAAAGGAGGAGAAAGGGGCAAAGCTTGCTTGCTTATTTATTTATTTATTTATTTATTTATTTATTTATAAATGTTTACTCATTTTTGAGAGAGAGAGAGTGTGAGTTCAGGAGGGGCAGAAAGAGACAGGGACAGAGGATCCAAAGTGAGTTCTGTACTGACAGCAGAGAGCCTGATGCAGGGCTTGAACTCAAGAATCAAGAGATCATGACCTGGGCTAAAGTCAGACACTTAACCAACTGAGCCATCAAGGTGCCCCAGGGCAAAATTTATTTAAAGATAGTAGCAGAGAACTTCCTGAACCTAGAAAAGGAACTGGACATACAAATTCACGATGCTAATGGGCAACTTATTATCTCAATGTAAAAAGACTGTCTCCAAGACACATCATAGTAAGACTGTCAAAAGTCAATAATAAAGAAAGAATTTTAATGGCAGCCACGGGGGGAAAATGACAGTACCCTACAAAGGAATCCCCAGTAGGTTATCAGCAGATTTTTCAGCAGAAACTCTATAGGCCAGGAAAGAGTGGGATGACATATTTAATTACTGAAAGATTGAAAACTGCCAGTCAAGAATACTCTATCAGCAAAGTTACCCTTTAGATATGAAAGAGAAATAAAGGCTTTCCCAGGCAAAAAAAAAGCTGACAGAATTCGCCACTATCAGACCTGCCTCATAAGAAATATTGAATGGAGACCTTCAAGCTGAAGACACAAAATTACAGAATTTTGACTGAAGTAATAGAATTATAAAACTGTAACTGTCTTGTAAGAATAGTATATTAAACTGTTACAGAATAAAGTTTAAAGAAAAAGAGCATTAAAAGTAACATAGCTAGTATAACTCAGTAACAAAATCACAGCATAAAAGGAGATAATATGTGATGTCAAAAATATATAAGGGGAAGAGTAAAAGAATGGAGCTTTTATAGGTATATAAAGATAAATTGCTATAAGCAGAAAAATGACTATTTTAATCTATGTAATGTTGTATAAACCTCATTGTAGCTGCTACATAAAATCTACAGCAAGCAGATGAAACATATAAAAGGAACAAATCACCATGGAAAGCCACTAACTTACAAAGGTAGACAGAAACAAAAGGAAAATGAAACATAGTGATTCTAACAAACCAAGAAACCAACAAACCCTAGAAGGCAAAAGATAAAATGGCAATAGTAAATCCTGGCATATCACTAATCACCCTCAATGTAAATGTATCAAATTCACCGATCAAAAGGCACAGAGTGGCTGCAAAGATTAAAAAAAAAAAAAAAAGATAGATCCAACTATATGTTGCCTACAGGTGACATAGTTCTAAAGGCATGCCTAGGCTTGAAGTGAAAGGATGGAAGATAATATTCCAAGGAAACAAAAGCCAAAAGAAGGCAGGAGTAGCCACCTTATATAAGATAAAATTTACTTTAAGCCAACAAGGGGAAAAAGAGATAAAGAAGGTCATTATGGAATGGTAAAGAGTCAGTATATCAATTTTAAATATATATGCTTCCAACACCCAAGCACCAGAGTATGTTGTGTAATAATAACAGATCTTAAGGGAGAAACAGACAATAATATGATAATTACAGGCGAGTTCAATACCCCACTATCAGCAATGGATAGATAATCTGGACAGCAAATCAACAAGGGAATGTTGAAATTGAATCACACTTTAGAACAAGTGGATTTAATAAACATATACAGAATATTACATCCAACAGCAGCATAACATATATTCTTCTCAAGTGCACATGGAACTTACTATAGGTTAGATCAAGTGATAGGCGACAAAGAAGATCTTAGCAAATTTAAGAAGATTGAAATTATACCAGATATCTTCTTTGACCACAAGGGTATGAAACCAGAAATCAAAAACAAAAGGAAAGTGAGAAGATCTACAAATGTGTGGAAACTAAGCAACACACTTCTAAACAATCATTGTGTCAAAGAAGGAATCAAAATGGAAATTTATAAATTTATCTTAAAATAAAAAATGTGGAAATATAAATATTGTGGGACACAGTGAAAGCAGTTCTGAAAGGAAAATTTGTAACAATAAACACATATTTTAAGATATTAGAAAGATCTCAAACAACCTACCTTTTCACCTCAAGGAACTAGAAAAAGAACGAATTTAGCTCAAAGTTAGCGAAAGGAAGAGAATAATATTAAGATCAAAGTGAAAATAAATGATATAGACACCAGAAAAATAATAAAGCGTCAACAAAAGTAAGAGCTGGTGTTCTGAGAGATAAACAAAATTGACAAACCTTTAGCAAGAATAAGAAAAAAAGAGAGAAGACTCCAACAAATAAAATTAAAAATTAAACAAGAGACATTACAATTATACATAAAATAATAAGAGACTAGTAGGAAAAATTATATGCCCACAAACTACATAACCTAGAAGAAATTGATACATTTGTAAAAACAAAAAACCTACCAAGACTAAATCAGGAAGAAATAAAAAATACGAACAGATAAATACCAAGAAAAGATTGAATTAGTAATCAAGAAATTCCCAACAAAGAAAACTCTGGGACCAGATGACTTCACTGGAGAATTCTATGTATATTTAAAGAAGAATTAATACCAATGCTCCTCAAAATCTTCTAAAATATGTGTTGAGGAGGACACACTTCCAAACTCACTCTACCAAACCAACACTATTTTGATACCAAAACCAGATGCCACAAGAAAACTATAGAAAACTACATAGAGAAAACTATAGACCTATATCCCTGATGAATATAGAGCAAAATTCTGAACAAGATATTAGCAAACCAATTTCAAGAATACATTAAAAGGATTATGAACCAGGATCAAGTAAGATTTACCCCTGGGATGCAAGAATGGTTCAACATATGCAAATCAATAAATCTAGTAGGTCACATCAATAAAATGAAAGATAAAAATCACATGATCATCTCAATAGACACAGAAATAGTATTTGACAAAATATAACATTCTTTCATGATAAAAACCCCTAACAGATTGGATATAAAAGAAACATACCTCAACATAATAAAGGCTTTTTATGACAAACCTATACCTAACATTACACTCAATAGAGAAAAAACAAAGTATTTCCTCAGAGATCAGGAACAAAACAAGGATTCCCACTCTCACCATTCCTATTCAATACAGTACTAGAAGTTCTTTCTAGAGCAAATAGAAAAGCTAAAGGAATAAAAGTAATTCAAATTAGAAAGGAAGAAGCAAAACTGTCACTATTTGTTGATGGTATTATCTTATTACACATAAAAAAAAATTCCAAAGAGTCAGTCAAAAAATTGTTGTCATTAATCAATGATTTCAGTAAAGTGGCAGGATACAAAATCAACATACAGAAATCTACACTAATGATGAGGCTTTTAAAAAGAAATAAAGAAAACTATCCCATTAACAATAGCATCAAAAACAATAAAATACTTAGGAATAAACTTAACCAAGAAAGTGAAAGATGCAAGACACAAATAAATGGAAAGACATCTTTGGTTTGTGTATTAGAAAAATTAATATTGTTAAAATGGTCATATTACCCAAAGCCATCCACAGATTCATTCCAATCCCAATCAAAATACCAAGGGCATTTCTTTTTTTTTTTTTTTACAGAAATAAAATAAACAATCTTAAAATTTGTGTGGAACCACAAAAGATCCCAAATAGCCAAAGCAATCTTGAGTAAAAAGAACAAAGCCAGAGGTATCATACCTTGCAGATTTCAAACCATTACAAAGCCATAGAAATAAAAACAGAAAGGCACTGGCACAAAAATAAATACACTGATCAATGGAACAGAACAGAAAGCTCAAAATTAAATCCCAGCATATACAGTCAACAAATACTTGATAAGGGAGCCAACAATACCCAATGGGGAGAAGGTAGTCTCTTCAACAATGGTTCTGGGAAAACTGGAGAAACACATACAGAACAATGAAATTGGACCCCTATTTCACAACACTTACAAAAATTAACTCAAAACCTGGATCAGAAAATTAAACATAAAGTATGATATCATAAAACTCCTACAAGAAAACATAGGGAAGAAGTTCTTAGATATTGGTTTTGGCAATGATTTTTTGAACATGATGTCAAAAGCACAAACCACAAAGGCAAAAATCAATAAATGAGACTACATCAAACTTAAAAGCTTCTGCACAGCAAAAATATATGTATAAAAATAAATAAAATAAAATAAAAATGGACACAATAAAAAAACAACCTACAGAATGAGAGAAAATTTTTGCAAACTCTATATTGAATACGGGGTTAATATATAGAATATATAAAGAACTCAGTCATCTTTTTTTTTAAATTTTTTGTTTTCAACGTTTATTTATTTTTGGGACAGAGAGAGACAGAGCATGAAAGGGGGAGGGGCAGAGAGAGAGGGAGACACAGAATCGGAAACAGGCTCCAGGCTCCGAGCCATCAGCCCAGAGCCTGACGCGGGGCTCGAACTCCCGGACCGTGAGATCGTGACCTGGCTAAAGTCGGACGCTTAACCGACTGCGCCACCCAGGCGCCCCAAGAACTCAGTCATCTTAATAACAACAAAAATTAAACAATCTCATTTTAAAAAGGGGGGAAAAAAACTAAATAGACATTTTTCCAAAGAAGATGTGGAGATGTCCAGCAGACACATGAAAAGGTACTCAACATCATTAATAATTAGGAAAATGCAAAATAAAATCACAATGAGATATTACCTCACACCTGTTAGAATGGCTATCCATCATCAAGAAGACAAGAAACAACAATGCTGATGAGGATGTGATGAGAAGGGATCCTTATACATTGTTGGTGGGAATGTAAGTTGGCCCAACTGCTATGGAAAACAACAATAGGAAGTTCCTTAAAAAATTAAAAATAGATCTACTGTACTATGCAGACATCCCACTTCTGTGTATATACCCAAAGGAAAAGAAAACAGGATTGTGACAATGTGTACACTCTCCATGCTTATTGTAGCGTTATTCACAAGAGCTAAAATATAGAAATAATCTAAATGCCCATCAATGGATGAATGGATAAAATAAAATGTGGTACATATATCCAATGAAATATTATTTGGCCATGAAAAAGAGTCTATCCTTCCATTTGTGACAACATGGATGGACCCTGAACACATTATGTTAGGCAAGGGAAGTAAGAAAAAATAATACCAGTACTGAATTATATCACTTACATATGGATATATATACAGCCTAAATCTGTAAAAAAATGGATAGTAAAATGGTAGTTACCAGGGGATGGAGTGAGGGAGAAGAATGATGATGTTAAATGGTATAAACTTGTAACAGAATAAATAAGCCATAGAGTTCCTATGCACAGCACAGTATAAGGAATATAGACAACAATATTATACTATAACTATATAATGTGATAAGTAACATTACATTGGCAACCATATTACAATATATAAATGTATCAAAGTAACTTGCTGTACACCTTGGATTTATACAATTTTACATGTCTAATTTATTCAATAAATTGGAACAGCCACTGTGAAAATAGTATGGTGGTTTCTCAGAGAAAAAAAAAAAGCTCAGGGTGGGGGTGGGGGGTGGCTAGAAAAACTGCTTATTGTTCTTGAAAAACAAAAACAAAAACTTGCCTTTAGATAAGCCCACCAACCAGTTTGGTTTCTGGTTCTAAGATATCCTAGGAGTTACAAAACAAGAATAAACCCTACTAAAAAGTTTCACTGGAGAAGTCGGTATTTTTTCACTACCATATAATGTCTTCTCTGCAATTTCTGTGCGTTTCTTATCCTCCTTTAATAGAAAAATATTTCCCAACTCAATGATAATGTATTATAGGTAACTTTTTGTCAATTTGGGGAATCAATATACATTCAACTCTACTATGGAGAGCAGTAACCCTGAGGATATATGTACTATCCTCAGTCATCAAGGAGAGATTAAATATCCAAATATATTTTTACTAAAGTGTCTCAATAAGATCACAATAGCTTTTATTTTTTTAATTTTTTTAATGTTTTATTTATTTTTGAGACAGAGAGAGACAGAGCATGAACGGGGGAGGGGCAGAGAGAGAGGGAGCCATCAGCCCAGAGCCTGATGCGGGGCTCGAACTCACAGACGGCGAGATCGTGACCTGAGTTGAAGTCGGACGCTTAACCGACTGAGCCACCCAGGTGCCCCCACAACAGCTTTTTAAAAAAAGAAAAATTTCTAGTATATGTGAAAATCAAAATGATACCATCTTAATTACCATGCTCTATAATAATTCCAATTATTTGAAGCTTTGCTCTATTATATTCTGTAGAGAATTAAAAACAAATACAGCATCATCCTGAAATTCCAAAGTTCCCAGTGTAATGCATAAGGATCCTCAAAGCATCCTTCTGAATGAATTAAGATTCATCGATCCTACCCACATAAACCAAGATGAGTTATTAAGAAAGAAGTAAACTGATGTTAGCAGTCCCTTTCTCCAGCTTCATCCCAGAATGTAACTTGCTTTGTATATCTTAAGAATACAGGGATATGATAGAAGAGGGAGCATAAGTCAGGAAGAGAGCTTCTGAGTTCCAGGGCTAAAGGGAAGAACTAAAGATAGAGGTTGGTATTCTGAGTGGGAGAAGATTAAGCTGGGAGGCACTAAAAAGTTTAAGCTTTTCTGGGGTGCCTGGGTGGCTCAGTCGTTTGATCTCAGGTCATGATCTCGCAGGTCTCTGAGTTCGCGCCCCGAGTTGGGCTCTGTGCTGACAGCTCAGAGTCTGGAGCCTGCTTCTGATTCTGTGTCTCCCTCTCTTTCTGCCCCTCCCCCACTCATGCTCTCTGTGTGTGTGTCCCTCTCTGTCAAAAATAAATAAACATTTAAAAAAAAAGTTTAAGTTTTTCTAAAAGTTAAGGAGGAAATAAAAAAACAAAATCTTTATCTTAATCTGTAATTCTTTATATTTTAAGCAGCTTTTTCTTGAATTACTAATAAACTTTGCTTTGTATAATTAACTGGCTTGTTATTTCATATATATAGGTTTTTGATAGCTGGAGGTACAGAACTATACTTCTATCTTTTTGTAAAAGTCCTACTCTCTCCTATTTAGAAATATTTATTTTAAAACCAACCAATCTAATATTTGTAGTACCATTCTTGCTCATTCAAATTTCCCCTATCCCCCACCCTCTCTCTTTGCCTAGTCTCTCTTTCCCTATCACTTTATTTTAAAATATTTCCTTATAAGTTTTAATTTTTTAATGTTTATTTATTTTTAGAGGGAGAAAGAGAGTGTGAGTGGAGGAGGGAGAAGAGAGGGAGAGACAGAGACAGAGTCTGAAGAAGGCTACAGTCTCTGAGCTGTCAGCACAGAGCCTGATGCAGGGCTGGAACTCATGAGCCTTGAGATCATGACCTGAGCCAAAGCTGGATGCTTAACTGACTGAGCCACCCGGGCACCCCTGTAACTTTGTTCCATATGCAGTTTTGTAAACAGTATATGACAGTGCTTTAATTAGGAAGCTATCTAATTATGTAATATTTTAAAGGCTCAAGTTTAGAGAATGGCCTTACCTTATGTTGATTATTTTATTTGTCTTCCCCTTAGTTTTACTGATTTGTATTTTATTGTTATTTTGAAAGGTCTACTGTACTCTTTTATTTCCTTAATGGCCATCTTCCCTTTATCTACTCTCAAAAATCACACATATTTCTCTATTTTAACATAAAACAAAATACCTATTGGGGTGCCTGGGTGGCACAGTGGGTAAAGCATCCGACTTCCGCTCAGGTCATGATCTCACGGTTTGTGAGTTCGAGCCCCACGTCAGGTTCTGTGAGGACGGCTCGGAGCCTGGAGCCTGCTTCCGGTTCTGTGTCTCCTTTTCTCTCTGCCCCTTCCCCGCTCATGCTGTCTCTCAACAATGAATAAACGTTTAAAAAAAAAATTTTAAAAAAAACTATTATTTTTCCCAAATAAATAAGCTTAAGTCTTTGGGATATTTTCGTTGATCCTTCTCTATTCCTCCTCTCTCTTTTCTTTTCATTCTCTAAACCATTTAGAAAGTTTTATTTGTCTGTATTTTCTTCCCCCCTCCAACTCTTAGGTATCCAAATGTGTTACACGCAAAGTCATTTTTTTCTGTTTCTAAAATCCTATTTAGCACATTTTTATAAAAGGTACTTTCAAGTATATTTGTATATTTCTAGAATATATATTTCACTGCTCACAACTGTCTCCTTTCCTTTTCATCTTGTCGAAGTCTCCATTCTGATTCATTTGTCATTTGGGTAGTGTCGATCAATTTTCTTAAATACTTTGTTTATTAAATCATCCTAGAAATTCATGTTCTACCCATTGTGGCTGTATAACAAGCCACTCCAAAACCAAACCGACAACATTTATTCTATCTTGAATCTGCATTTGGGCAAGGCTCAACAGGAACAGCCCATCCCTGTTCTACTTGGTATTGTCTGGAGCTTCTGGAAGGCTGGGGGCTAAAGTAATCTGAAGGCTCATTCACTCACCTATTGATGTGTGGAAGTTGATAATTTGAAAACTCAAACAAGAGTCTAAAAGAGCCCCTCTTAAAGGCTCTTTCTCTATCCTTAAGTAGACTTCTTGCACGGTGTCTCTAAAATGGCTGCTTCAGGGAAGCTGGACTTCTTACCTTCAAAGGAATACATTCCAAAAGAAAGAGATAAAGAGAGAGAGGCCAAGCATACGGTATAAGGCCTTTCATGATCCAGGATGAAAAGTCACAATTAGAAGCAAATATCTAAGGCCAGCCTACATTCCTAAACTCATGAGGAGAGGCATGAGAATCCACCTGTTAATGGGAGAAATGCCAAAGATTTTGCAGAAATGTTTTAAATTTTCTAGAGCCTGTAGCATGATGATGATAATGATAATGGTGATGAAGATGACTGCATTTTCAGAATAGCACAATTTATGTCCAGGTACATTCAACTTCAGAGAAAGTTATCTTCATTAAGTGTTTAATTATCATCTCTGTTAATATAAGATATAAAAAGATATAAAAGATGAAAATTCCCTGAGTTGGGGCACCTGGGTGGCTCAGTCAGTTAAGAATCTGACTCTTGATTTCAGGTAAGGCCATGATCTGTGGTTCATGAATTCAACATGAATTCAAGCCCCACATCTGGCTCTGTGCTGATGGTACAGAGCCTCCTTGGGATTCTCTGTTTCTGCTTCTCTCTCTCTCTTTCTCTCTCTCTCTCTCTCTCTCTCTCTCTCCCTGACTCTCTCAAAGTAAATAAATAAACTTAATAAAAAATTTTTAAAAAAAGAAAGAAAATTCCCTGAGCAGACAAAACTAGTCAAGCAAAACCTAATTTAGCATATCCTATAACATAAGCGAAACTTAACTTGGGTTTTTCTTGTAAATGCCTCTAAAAATCATAAATAAAACCTAAAATGTTTTTTAAAAATGGCATAAGATAACCACTTTTAACCAATACCCTGCCACTGCAAAAACCCCAATACTATAAAATTAATCATTACAAAGATTAATACTTTGCAATATGTGTATAAACTGTCCTATAGCAACATGCCTTTGAGCTTCATTTCACAATTGATTTGAAGATTTCTCGTTTGTGTACTGTTCTATTCACAATAAACTCATTAAATACAATTTTACTGATCTGTTTTTTTTTTTTTAGCAGTTTCTGGGTTTTGATATCTCCATAATTGTTTTTTTTTCCTTATTTCCAGAACTCTGGTCCCCTGAATACACTATCCATATTTATCTTTTCCACTATGTTGTTACCTCACTGCAATATATGTTTTGCATATATTGCAAACATACCTCACACAATATATGTTTTGCACCATATATTTTAATGTTTATTTATTCTTGAGAGAAAGAGAGACAGAGACAGAGTGTGAGTGGGGAAGGGGCAAAGAGAGAGGGAGACACAGAATCCGAAGCAGGCTCTAGGCTCTGAGATGATAGCACAGATATTTTAGAACTCAAAATCAATTTCCTTTTCCTTATATTATTTCATTTGTTTATTAGGGAATTATATCTTAGGTTCCAAAAGCTCTTTTAACTCTTGATTTGATTCACCGAAGTGATTCTAACATGTGTGTGTAGATAGATATATAGATATATAGATATAGATATAGATATAGATATAGATATAGATATATAGATATATATTTTATTTAGGCTTTTAGATATCTCCCTCACAATCTTATTTCACTGGATGTATATAGTTTGTTCTACCTAAATTTCCTCATTCTAACAGATGAAACCCAAATGTGTTGTGTTCTTCCTCTGTAGATTCACAGATCTTGTGTCCTATCTTTTTTTTTTTTTTTTTTTACTTTTTTTTTTTTTTCAACGTTTATTTATTTTTGGGACAGAGAGAGAGCATGAACGGGGGAGGGGCAGAGAGAGAGGGAGACACAGAATCGGAAACAGGCTCCAGGCTCCGAGCCATCAGCCCAGAGCCTGACGCGGGGCTCGAACTCACGGACCGTGAGATCGTGACCTGGCTGAAGTCGGACACTTAACCGACTGCGCCACCCAGGCGCCCCTTGTGTCCTATCTTAACTGGTAGCTATCTCCCAGATTTGGAAGGTGAAATGTTCTTTACTTCTTGGGATTGCTGGTGTAGATACAACAGATCACTGTTCCCTGCTAAGGTACATGCAGCCAATCCCTCTGTTCCTGTCTCCTTGTTCTCTCAGATTTGGGCAATGAGGACATCTTGCCACCCAGTCCCTTCCTGGTCTCTTGGGAGCCAAAGAGACAAGGCACCTTCAGGGGGAAGTGTGGATTGATGTCAACTTTTCTCAGTGAGAGTCCATAGATCTCTGTGAGCCAAACTCTTCCTGGAATGTAATTTTCTGTCTTTTTCTTTTACAGCATCCTCAAAGCTGATCTTCAGATGTTCAGATTGTGCTCAAACTGTTCTTTTTCTTTTCTTTGTTTTTTGTTTGTTTGTACTGAGGTTTAACCTTAAATAAGACCAAACAAAAATGCTCTTCTTAGACTTAAAACCTATTATGTATCCATAAGGAAAGAACTCTTGGCATTGCTTGCCTTCTTAGTATCTATGTTCTCAGTCCCAATCTCATGAATTTTAACTTCCAGCTGTGAAGAAGTTAACTAGGAGTTCCAGATTTCAGTTAAAATGAAGCTGCATGTTTGTACCATAATAGTTTCCTTTAGACTGTCCAAACTAGAGTTCCTTACCTTAATAGCTTATTAGCATTGAATAGGTTTCTTCTGCTAGCTGAACAATTTTAACTTTTTTGCGATTTAGGTATTTTTGCTGACACATTGGCTTTACTTTTTCTTTTTTTTTTAATTTTTTTTCAACGTTTATTTATTTTTGGGACAGAGAGAGACAGAGCATGAACGGGGGAGGGGCAGAGAGAGAGGGAGACACAGAATCAGAAACAGGCTCCAGGCTCCGAGCCATCAGCCCAGAGCCCGACGCGGGGCTCGAACTCACGGACCGCGAGATCGTGACCTGGCTGAAGTCGGACGCTTAACCGACTGCGCCACCCAGGCGCCCCGACACATTGGCTTTAAAAGAGACCAGACATTTTCTTTTCATGACTTAAAATTATATCTTGGATATGACCAAAGATAGCACATTTAGAAAAACATGCAAAGCAATAATTTCCTCATAACTACTTAAAAGTGGTTTGTATGTGAAAAATACAAATAACTCTGGGAAAACTTTTTTTTTTATAATTTCAAATTATGTTAGAGACAAGTTGCAAATAGTGTCTAAAGAGGATTGAAAAATCCAATGCTCATTTCATTTCACAAAGAACAAACAAAAACAGAAACCTAAGACAAAAAAACTAAAGGAGAATTAGAAGAGGTCCTGTCAATTCCCTTACCAAAATGTTAAGTTCATACTCATTTCAACAACAACGACCACAACAGTAAAACAGTGATGGGAGGGAGGGAGGTCCAGCTTCTGATGCATTACATGTTTATAACTTCCCTATTTCTTCCATTCACAAAGAGAACAAGTCTGGAAAGAAATTATGAGTCAAAGCTTTATTAAAAGCCTATGACAGCTGAAACAAAGAAAGCTGTTTCTATATAAAGGCCAAATCACAGGGAAAGATTTTAATATCAAGCAGGCCCAAGGCAGAGTGATCTTTCTATGGGATTCATTCCAAAGTAAGAATGATAAATCATTAGAGATAATCACTTCCTTCATGCCAGGAAATAAATCTGTTATTAGCATAAATTATGCATAAAAGTGTCCAAATACTTAGTTCATTTGTTTAAATCTTATCCTGGAATTTAATTCACTTCTAACCATAATATTCCTTACTATTACTCTACTTTACTTATTTTCATACAGACTTAAGTAAAGGGTAATTCACCTCAAAGAGTGCTATTTGTTTCTGGTAGTTAACCACACCTTTTGAATGAAGCCTAGTGATCCAGACTATTCAGATAAATGACAGGTAAAGGCCCCAAGTGCTGAATTTGCAACTTAAGCAGAAACCAACATGATCCATTTATTTATGTAACAAGTATTTATTTAGCAACTATTCTAAACTAGACAGCGCTGAGCATTAACAATTCAAAACTTGTTTTCTTTCAGTGAACATCGTTATTGTCTGCCCTGAAGGTTAGGTTACAGCTAGTGTAAAATTCAAGTATATATCTGCAGCTTAACCATTTTAAGTGTACTTCTATCTTTAAAAGACTATTATCTTTCAGTAATAAAGTTTTAATTTTGGAATAAGTTTTGTGTAGTAGAAGAGCTGCAAAGATAGTACAGAGTTCCCTTATCCTTTTCATCCAGATTCCCCTGATGCTAACCTATTCTACAACCAACCACAGTTCATTTGTCAAAACTAAAAAATTAATAGAATAGTAGATTAGTAGAATATTAAAAATAATTTATGGATTTTATCCACATTTCACCAGTTTTTCTACTTTTTCTCTTCCAGAATTTAATCCAGGATACTATATGATATTTAATCATCATGTCTCCTTAGTCACTTCTGGTCTGTGACAGTTTCTAAAACTTTCCTTCTTTTTCAGGACCTTTCCACTTTTGAATATTTCCAGTCAGGTATTTTGTAAAATGTTCATCAATAGATGATATCAACATTACTTACTCTGATACTCTTAACCTTGATCACTTGGTTAAGGTGCTGTCTGATGTTTTTCCTTTCCATACCCTATTTGGTGGAAATGAATCACCAAGTCCAGCCTATGTTCAAGCAGAGTTGAATTAAGTTTCAACTCCTGGAGGGACCATTTTTTTTTAATTGTTGGTTATATATTTCCATACAATATTAAAGAAAAGATACGCTGGCCTTCATTATCTATAGTATTTGAAGAGTCACAATATCCAGATAATTTAATCAAGTCATTAAAAAAACTACTAAACCCACAATTAATTGTTGTTGCTGCTATTGTTTTACTTACCATATATAAATGGATAACCATGTAATTTATCTTATCAACTTTCTCTTTTGAGAGTGAATGGAAGCACCATTTATAACATTTTAAAATAAGAGGCATAAGCTGGGGCATATTTACTCACTATAAGAAAAACACATAATTGAATGAATTGCAGACCTTTCAAAAGGTTGCTGTAGATTCAGAGACACAAGGGTGTGAGTATAAAGAGCAATAAAGGATGCTCATGGAAGCAAGCTGGGAGCATCTCAGCAGATTCACGAGTCAAGGGTAATTCTGAGGCATTGTGGGCAAGAACCCCTCTTTGAGACATACAGATAAATGTGGAGCAGTGGTCTCAAACTTGTATCTCCCAGGTCACACCAAGCCCACAGATGTGTTGTTTGGCCACCGGTATTCAGAAAACATTGAATTTCTTCCCAATGTTCAACCACTGAAATTTTTCATATAAAAATCCAAGACTTGACCTTTTTTTTTTTTTTAATTAAGAGATGTAGCGATGCTGGGCTGCCAGTCTACATGGATGGCTACAATTAGCAGAGCTGAGTAATTGGTGCCTCCTTTTGTGGTTTCTAGGACCCACCATTACAGAACTTCCCTCACAATGAAGTTCGTAGTTAGTGCCACCCCACCAACTCATAGGCTGCTTGCTTTATTAATTTTTCCAAATGGCTTGTTGTGGGAATTTGAGTACCTGATCCTTGTCTGGCATTCATGTGTCAATGTCTTTAACATAATAAAGCTTGAAGCGACTTTGGGTTGACTCCCTCTCACTCCTTTCCCTGGTAGACTTGATGTGAGCACTCATCCTGATGAAAAAGGACATTTCCTGGGTACTATCAGAGACTTGGTAGCCAACAGTTTGAGCTATGTTTTATCTGTCCACTGAGAGAAAGGTATTTTTTATTTCCACTTTTATCCTCATCTAGAGCAGTGGTTATCAACCGTAAGTCCACATTAGAATCACTTGAAGAGCTTTCATAAAAATCCTGATGCCTGGGTTCATTAATAAGGAATTAAATCAAAATATTTGGAGGTAAGATCCATGTATCAAAGCTTATTAAAAAGTTCCCAGTTTGATCTAACATGCAGCCAGTGTTGATACTCACTGATTTAGATTCCCTCTATATTTGGAAAATTAAAGAGACAATCTTTTAGAAAAGTCATTGCTGCCCAGAAATACCACAGCTCCAAACAAGGCAGCCTTCTAATCTGTGGGCCTGAGGGAGATTAAGTCTTTATAGCTACACCCACCCTTTGACATCTCACATCTTGTCCATTATCCTTATTCTTTTCTCCACAATAATTCCAACCTGTGTCCGATTTCTTTTCCTGTTCCTCAGGTCATCCTGCCCATCTGCCATTCACATTGCAAACTCCTCATGACCTCTACATCCCATCCAACTTCTTAATATGATGGGTAATTCTAAATAATCCTACTGATGCTTTGACTTCCTGCCCTAATTCCTAAAATGTCCATTTATTGTCCTCAGCATAATAATAGTACAAAGCACACTCAGCTTTCAGGTCCTATCTTCCAAGTCTCTCAGCACTAACATCTCTTACTTAAAAATCTGACTTTCCTTTCTACTCAGAAACTACTTTCAGCCCTCTAAAGTCACCTTTTGTAAAAACTTTTGATGGCTGGCAAATGCTTTGACTATTTTAAATATAAAATATCAAAAATTTAATCACCAAATCTTTAGTAAACATGATCAAATTTTAAGAATTTTACATTTTAACCTATTTTTAAAGGCAGCATAGGCTATTAAACTTAGAACTTGATAGAATAATCCATTGTTTAATATCCTGTTCAATGGAAAAACAGCTGGATTTTGCCACACGGTCCTTCCTATTTAATACATGCATAGATTCTCTCAACCTCTAGACTCCCCAAAATATATTATCTATCTATTAAAGACATGGGATATCATTTTTCTTTCACCTAAAACAGTTAGAGAATTATAGGGTCTAGCACAGGATTAACACCTTTAGGGGAGGTCATGCATGAAAATTAGAATACCATTTTTCATTGTGCTGTGTTATACATTGCTACTGAAGCTGCAGAGAAGTTCTCATTACTTCTCTTCAAAAACATTGTAAATTTTGTTAATGCCAGCATCCTTCCATGAATGCCAATGTACTGTTTGATATTTTTACAGTCTGAATTTTTTCCTTTCCTAGTATAAAGGGCAAATGGATCAAGTGTTGACCTACACATTATGACCCCCATCTATGTATTCTTTCTTTAGAAAACAGTTTGTGTATATGTAAGCACTAATCTGTAAAATATTTCTGTCCTCACTGTTTTGACAAAGCCACTGGTTCAGAAATGAGCGGAAGACATCATACACATTTTAATTTGAGTACATCATGGATCAGTGGCAATGTGCTTTGAAACATTGTTTCAGTTGATAGTTTGTGTTCAAGGACATTGCCTTAGTTAATAATCTTAACTTGAAGTCCAGAACTTTTACCAACTAACTGTAAGAATATCAAAGAATCCAGGTAAATACATTTAATAGCATATCTAAATTAAACCATTATTAAATTAATATATAAATAAAACCCAGTTAAACCAAAGTCTTTGGCTTTTGTCTTAGTTTCACTCAAAGCTGCTAGGAAATAGAAAGCAACCCTCTTACATCCAATGCAGGGTATTAATTCATTATTTGCAAAGGACAGTGCCAAAAAATATTTTTACAATTATTTTCCCTCATTCACATTAAAGGACTAAAGATTTGGGGTAAGAAAATGTTGTGCATTTAGACTTCCACAATGGGCAAAGAGCAGGCTGGAGTGGCTTTTCTACATCTCAGGCCAAGTGAATGGGGTTCGGTGAGTTCATGGAAAAAGCTTGTATTGTGATCCTTGGAGCTCTGAGTCAGAGTAGCTGATACTGACTCAAGCATGAGAATCTAAAAGACCATCACTAGAACTACTCAGACAAGAAGACCAAGATTATGCCTCACTTCACACCTTTGTAAGAGATAAGGATAGATAGGTATATTCCCCATGGAAAAAAATGTGCACACATCATAATGAAATAATGATCATGTTCATTGTTCTCCAAAAATACCACCTAGAATTATGAAAGAACTCAGCAGAAAGTAACTTGGGAGTGGACCATGGCCTCTGTAGTGCTAAAAAGATAGATATAAGAAAACAACTAGGCAGATGGAGACCCCAGTGACTGAGCTTAGAGTTAGGAGTTCATATCAAGTAATGAGTCTCAAAGCATCCTTTAAAAGTGCCTAATCAAAATACATGTCAAGCTCAGAGAGGCCAAGGCCAGACCATTAGTCCTGGAAAATTCACAAATGTTTCACCCCTTACCTCCACTTCCTCTCCTCCACAGCCACCTCTCCACTTGCATTCAAACCAAAGAAGCCAGAGGCTGCCTTTTGAATGGGAAGGAGAGGTGGGCAAATAGAGGAAAAGCTGTCTGATCTTTTCTACCTCAGGAGAGTAGTCATCAGAAGGCCTGTGCTAAAGAAGGAGTGAAGTCATAAATGAAAAAGCTATAGGCATTTGATCATTATTCTAGACTGGACATAGTAATTACTGAACTGAAACTGCTTTTTTTATGAATAAAAATTATCAAAACTTTTTGATTACTTAAAAGTAACCAGGAATGTCATGAGACTTACCCTAAGTTTCATCTAAGTTGCTGAAAAATTAACCAACTCCTTCAAGGTGAGTTTGAAACCCCAATGGGAAATTGAATTATGGTTCTTTCTTTCTTCTTTTCCTCCTTTGCTTGCTTTCTTTCTTTCTTTCTTTCTTTCTTTCTTTCTTTTTTTCTTTCTTTTCTTTCTTCTTTCTTTCTTTCTTTTTTTCTTCCTTCCTTCCTTCCTTCCTTCCTTCCTTCCTTCCTTCCTTTCTTGAGAGGGCACCCAGTTGGGGAAAAGGGCAGGGAGAGAATCTTAAGCAGGCTCCATGCCCAGCACAGAGGCTGACATGGGGCTTGATCTCACAACTGTGAGATCATGACCTGACCAGAAATCAAGAGTCAGACACTTAACTGACTGAATCACCCAGGTGCCCCAAATTATGGTGCTTTCTGATTACTGTCACCACTCTTGCCTCTTTCAAAGAACAGTGAAGAACATCATCTGAAACATCCTCTCCTGGGGTAAAGTCATTCACAAATATGTGTCATGATTGGCATCTGCTGTAAGTGGCATTTCAATGCTACATTGTGACAATGGCCCTGTGGTAGGCTTGCCTGATTTAGCAAGTAAAATAAAGGACTCCAGGTTAAATTTGAGCTTCAGAAAAGTAAGGAATACTTACTTTCAGTAGAAGTATATCACAGATATGGCATAAGACATATAAATAAAAACCCGTGTTTATCTGAAGCTCAAATTTAACTGGTGTCTTATATTTTTGTCTGATAACAGGCCTTTTTCACTGACTGGAGAAAGGCAAGAAACAGACTTCTGAAGGCCCACTGCCATGACAGGTTGTGAATGATCAGAATTAAATGAGGTGTTTAGAAAGACAGCAGAGATCTGAAAGGAAAATAAAAATGAAAAGGGGAAATTGTTAATGAATGGCTAAGGTAGATAGTACATTTTCAAGATGTAGAAGGTAAATGTGGCATTATTTAAAACTTAACTTCTTTTAGAATAGAGAAGAGTAGTCAATGATGGTAAGATAAGACAGTATTGGATGATAAGACAATATTGTCCTAATTTTCTAAAAAAATCACTCTGCCTACAGAAATCATGGAAACAAAGGTTTACACAGACCTTTGATAGATGAGCCCTGTCAGTATTCTGTTTTTCACTGTCTGTCAGTATCATGCTTATTCTTTCTTGTTTTTTGAACTGTGAATTTTATGTAACTAAAGTTTAGCTTGCGATTCACTATAACTTCTTTTTATTTTTTAAGTTTATTTATTTATTTTGAGAGAGAGAGAGAGCATGAATGGGACAGGGGCAGATTGAGGACAGAGAGAGAATTCCAAGCAGGCTCTGTGCTGTTAGCGCTGAGCCTGATGTGGGCCTCAAACTCATGAACCATGAGATCATGACCTGAGCCAAGGCCAAGAGTTGGACATTTAACTGACTGAGCCACCCTGACACCCCTATTCACTATAACTTCTGTTTTCCGTTTTTTATATAGGTATCCATTCTCCCAAGATTTCTTTAGTTAAATTTCTTTCATTTAAATTTTTGTTCCCACATGCATCTTTGTTAACTTATCCTTACTGAACTTTATAAAATCACAGACACACTGCTAATTGTAAATTATGTTTCTGTTAAATAAGTAAAGCTACCAGAAAACAAACTTGTAATCAAAATTGAAATTTAATATTTAAATCATGTGTTACCTTGATTTATATTCAAGCACATATTTCTTTATCAGTGCACCTGTAAATCAACATTATGGAGACAGCTACCCAAGTATAAGAACAACTGAATATGTATAAACCACACTCTGTTCGTAAATATGTAGATTGAGGCAGTAAACACCTTTAATACCAGTTAGAAATCTGTCACTGATTATACATAGGGCAGAAAGCAAGCATAAAATTTTTAGTAAACAGCTTAAGAATCTTGAAAATATCAATGGTCTAAGTTTGTATTCCATATTGATAGGCTGGATAGAAACTTTGATTACATATACAATAAAGAGATATGCGTGCAGAATATAAATCCACATACAGTAATATTTACAATATACTGTAAACAGAGAACAACCATTATTGACACTTAAAAGGCCCTGAAAAATCAATATTACATAACTGTACTTTTAGGATATCATCCAAGAGCATTTCCTTTTTATTCTTTCTTATGAAAATAAAAAATAAATGGGGTCATCAGGTTAAATGCATTTTTAGTATACTGTTCAGTGACAAAAAATAGCTTAGTATATTTTTTGTCCCACTATAGCATTATCTTGGCATAGCTGATACTGGGTTCAGAACCATTTTTCATGGCTAATGAGCTAAAGATAGTCAAGCTCATGTCTGCCCCTCCTGACTCATGCTCAGGCTCATCTCTACCAACCAGTCATTGGGTCCCTCTGTCACCCCGATGGCTCTCTTGATGAAAGACTTGAAAACCTCTAAGTCCCTGGCGTGACTCATGACTTCGCAGCACTGCACTGCTCCATGTTCCCAAAGAAACAACAAGGAGGCTCTTTTCTTTAGTTTTAAACTACTTTATTAGAAAACAATGAGTATCTACAATGAAGAATGTCATGATGAAATGACGAATGTTCTCTTGTCAAAATCACAGGATCAGGAAGATCATGTTTCTTAGTGTATCTTTTGATTGTTTTTGCTTGTTACAGTCATATTTTAATTAAAAAAATAAATAATGAAGAAAATTAGACATAAATAAACACAGAGAAAAGTAAAAGAACGAGGGAATTTTATTAGTCTGAGAGTCCTCTATCGTACGAAAACTTGAAAAGAGTTGTAGAGACTCAATGAAATACAAGACGTTTCCAGAAAACCACAGAAAGAATTTCTAGAGAAACTTGTTGGGGTAGCAAGATTGAGATACTTGGGCATCACTTCCTTATATGGGTTATATTCTTAGATCCCAAAAATAATATATAAAACTCAATATTATATACATTTTTTTTCTTTTCTTTTTTTTAAGTAAGCTTCATGACCAGTGCATAGCCCAATGTGTGGCTTGAACTCATGGCCCTGAGAGCAAGACTTGAGCTGAAATCAAGAGTTGGAAGCTTAACCGAGGTGCCCCCTCTGCTAAAATATTTTTAAAATATCTATTTTTCACTTGCAGATCTTAATCTATTCCAAAGGAAGACTTTTCTTACCAATTAGTATGACTGACTGGATCCAATAACATCCATATTTATTTTTACCTAAAGGTAAAAAAGCTTTTTGTGTATTTTTTTATAAATATTCTCTGAATATTATTGAATATATCAAGTTTTTGTATCTATGTATTTTTATCTACGATCTTTTATATCTATGATTTATATCTTGATCTTTTCTTTATTCCTTTCTTTCTTTTTTTTTTTTTAAATAGGCTTCACACTCAGCACAGAGCCCAACACAGGACTTGAACTCATGACCCTGACATTAAGACCTGAGCTGAAATCAAGAGTTGGAAGCTCAACAGATTGAGCCACCCAGGTGTCCCTAAGACCTTGATCTTTGAGACCTTGATGGTACAAATGGTGCTGGAATTTTTTTAAATTTATTTTAACATCTTCATATGAAAATGTTTCTGTTTTGATTCAGGATGAGGGTGGGGATAAATGATTTTTAATTTTGTATATTGTATCTTAACTAGGATCACATGTAATATTTATTTACATAATTCTTTCTTCTTTTTTCCATGCTTTGACATGAACAAAGAATTGTGCAACAATTTTCTAACCCAATAATTTTCTAAACACAATATTTTTTGCCTCATATCCTAATACACAACATCCTAGATTATTGTGCATTTTGTATTACTGTGGCTCTGGACACTAAATCTGAGTCTGATTCATTGTAAGCCAGTGGGTGTTTAACCTAAAAGACTAACTTGTGTAAGATAAACTACAATATATCAAATGGAGTATATTCCAATGGAATGGAGGGAAGCTGCAAAGTTGTTTTTTGATGAAACTCCTGTAAAGCCCAACTTTAGTCACATCATGAAGCTGATTGACATTTTTGGTCTTTTTGGTGTTTTTGTTTTTGTTTTTTTGGTGTGTAACAAGAAATTGATTCTGGTATAGATAGTCCACTTCCTATTTTTTCCTTAGTGGACAGCAGTAATAGCTTTGAAAAGAAGGAGATGTCAGTAGTAAATTAATAAATATGAATTTAAAAACTCTCAAACTAAGGCTTATACATCACATCTCCCTGTTAGTCTACTGAATATTTCCATTGAAATAAAACATTGCTCAGTATCCTGTCAATCAATTTCAGGCTTCATGATAGTGTAGCATAAGACAACACACATACTCCTACTGGAATTTAAGCTCCATAGGAATATGGGGGCACCTGGGTGGCTCAGTCAGTTAAGAGTCCAACTTCAGCTCAAGTCATGATCTCACAGCTCATGAGTTCGAGCCCCACATCAAGCTCTGTGATGACAGCTCAGAGCCTGGAGCCTGCTTCGGATTCTGTGTCTCCCTCTCTCTCCCTGTCCTTCCCCCGCTCATTCTCTCTCTTCCTCTCTCTCTGTCTGAAAAATAAATAAACATTATAAAAAAATCAAGCTCCATACGAATATGGACATTACTCACTGACTGCTACATTTTCAGGTTCCAGAATACCACCTGGCACAAAGCAGACATTCACAAAATAATGTTTGAATGTTTTTTAAGTAAATTTACTCAAGATAGAAATAAGGAATCTGCATTTTCAAAATTTCTCCATAAGATCCTGAGAATCAGTGTATTTAGAAAGGATTGACCAAAAATATATTTCTCTAATATCATTTGTGTTTCTGACTTTTAGAAAAAATTTCCTGTTGGGATTCACAGTGGCCCTTCAGATAAATGAGATTCACCTAAACTATCAATAATCCCTGGCATGCTTCTAATCTTGACAATTGGCATAATCTTAGTATAGTATAAGAAAGCAAGTCTCAAGACCAAGCATCATTTCTATTCTTGGCTGTGAAATAAATACCAGTTGGGAATGGGGAGAGAATTAATCTAGTGAACAAAAGCAGTGATCTGTTAAACATCAAATAAACCAGTATAGTGCTTGTCATACTATAGGCATTTACCTACTGGTTTTCATCATCATTGTCTTTGATTATTGTTATATTATTAATTATAATAAAGTTATCAATAGGTATTGATAATAAATACCAATAATTTGACGAATATATTGACATGATAGCGTCAACATAAATATTAATAATATAATAATTATCTGGGGCGCCTGGGTGGCTCAGTCGGTTAAGCCTCCGACTTCGGCTCAGGTCATGATCTCTGGTTTACAGTTCCAGCCCCGTGTCGGGCTCTGTGCTGAAAGCACAGAGCCTGAAGCCTGCTTTGGATTCTGTGTCTCCCTCCCTCTATGCCCCTCCCCTGCTCATGCTGTGTCTCTCTCTGTCCCAAAAATAAATAAAAAACGTTGAAAAATAAATAAAAACATTTTTAAATAAACAAATAAATAAATAAATAAAATAATAATTATCAATAACAATAAATATGTAATATAAATGAGGGGAATTAATGTGGTAACAAAATTTAAGGGAATACATTTTGAAATTTAGGCATCTGAGCATTGCAAAATGAAACAGGAAATATTGTTTCCATCTAAAGAGACTCCCATGGGGCGCCTGGGTGGCGCAGTCGTTTAAGCGTCCGACTTCAGCCAGGTCACGATCTCGCGGTCTGTGAGTTCGAGCCCCGCGTCAGGCTCTGGGCTGTTGGCTCAGAGCCTGGAGCCTGTTTCCGATTCTGTGTCTCCCTCTCTCTCTGCCCCTCCCCCGTTCATGCTCTGTCTCTCTCTGTCCCAAAAATAAATAAACGTTGGAAAAAAAAATTAAAAAAAAAATAAATAGACTCCCATGTTAATACTGTGAAAGTCCAGCTCAAATAACATTTATACAAAGAACAGAATATACACAAGATGTAACTGACAATAATAATAAAAAAAAAATCTGGATCCTTCATGTAGCTTTCTTCATTGAAAGAGCTCCAGTACTGGAAGAAGACCACGAGGACTGCACGCAGAGCTCATTGCTACTGTTACGTGGCAATTAACAGTCTAAATAGCAGTTTGTAGAATATGTTTCAAAGTGGGCATGCTTCTCATGAACACATTATCTTAAAAGTATATTTATGAAGATTATCTACTATTACCGACCCATATTTTTTGAAAAATAAAACATTAAGTGATGATCTCAGGTTTTGTTTATTTAGGATTGTCCTAGAAATCTGGAGGAAAAAAATATAGTCCTTATATAGATATTGGGCCTTATTAACCTGATGGACTTTCACTTCTCTTGTTAATTTTTGCTCTCTCCGTGAAAATAAAATGATTTGGGGTACCAAAGGAAAGACAAAGATTATAATTTTAACTGTGAGTCATGTGTGTTGAAAAAAAAAATGTGTTAAGATTTTTTGTTTAGTTAAAGCTCAACATAATGTTCCCTATGTCGAATCAGTGACAATTTAGCATGTTGCAATCCCTCCTTCCTTTATTTATTTATTATTGAAATATAATTAACATATAATGTTATAACTTTCAAATGTATTTCTCTCAGTGCTAGTCCACACCTGTTTTTGTCCTTTTTTTATTTATCAATGCCTTGTTGTCAAAATATTAACTTACAAACCAAGGCAAGAAATAAAACAACATTCACTTTACCACACTCCTTTCTCATCTTTTACCTCCCCTCCCTTCAATATTCTAGATATTTAAATAGAATTAATTGAATTAAATTAGCTCTTGCATACTATTATTATTATTATTATTATTATTAAATTTAATTTCTTCAATCTATAGCTGAAATATGACTGGGGGTGCAAAACTGTAGTAATGCCCTGAAATAAGATTGATATGCAAAGACTACAGGCAATATAAAAGGGCTTTTTCAAATGACATATATCAGATGCTTCAAAAAGATGTTTATTTCCAAGAGGCAGCCTCCTATGTACAAAATTATCATCATTCCTAAATTCAATTTACTTCAGGTTGAAATACAAGGACAGTTTGGTATTCTCATAATTATATGACTTAAAAAACTGACAAATTTTGATTTGAAGAGGTCTTTTTTGTTGTTGTTACCTTGAAAACAACAGAAAGATTCTAAAGAAGTATAATGATGCAGCAGGTTTTTAGCCAGCATTTATGTAAATGGTATCACTGTTATAAATTTTAACATTTTGTTAAAATGAATATTGAAATTTAGAAGGAAAATAAATGACACCTTAAGAATCATAAAATGTATAAATCAGTTATAGACTGTGGGAATTACGGTATCTGGAGAGAAACATCTGGATCCTCATGGTTGGCTCTGTCTAGGCATCTAGCTGAGTCTTGGTATTGAAACATGGTAGATACTTGACCACTGGATTTACTCAGTTGGTCTGCATGTGAGATGTAGCTCCCACCTTGCCAGGTCTCCTTTTATAGGAGTATAGATTCTATCTGTCTAGAGGAATTTTCATAAATAAGGGCAATAACTACAGGCTATAAGGATTAAAAGTTTGACTGGGGGATAAGATGTAAGAGGGTCAGAAGTGACCTCAGATAAATGAAGAAAAAAACTATAAAGAGGAGAAAAAATTAAAGTTGAAAATATAAAAAGAAATAAGGTTTTCTTTCCTCACAGTGAAAGGATTTTGCATTTAATCCCTGCTTTTTGTTTCAAGAGAAAGATAACTCCACAGAGCTCTAACTGTTGATAATTACACAGTAACTTTAAGATTTCTGCAAAATGGGAAAGAGATAAGAATTCATCAAAAGCATTAGAAAAAGCAATCTCTTACTATGTCAAGGATCAAAGGTTCTCACCTCCTTCTCCCCTTCTCCACCAGTATTAGCAAGGAAATGACTCAGAACCAACAACATGGTGGCATTTAGTAGAAAGAAGGAAATGAAGGCTGCCACCTTTGTATCAGCAGCTATGTTAATGTTAAACACTATTTTTAATGTTAATTAAATATGTTAACAAATATGTTAATTTAATACTTTGCCAGTAAAGTTCACACACACACAAAAAAATGTTCTTGTTTAAAGACACTAACTTGGGGCGCCTGGGTGGCTCAGTCAGTTGAACGTCTGAATTTGGCTCAGGTCATGATCTCACTACTTGTGAGTTTGAGCCCCACATCTGGCTCTGTGCTGACAGCTCAGAGCCTGGTGTCTGCTTCAGATTCTGTGTCTCCCTCGCTCTCTGACCCTCCTCCACTTGTGCTCTGTCTCTCTCTCTCCTCTCTCTCAAAAATAAATTTAAAAATGTTAACAATTAAAAAAAAATAAGACACTAACTTATTTAAGGTAGAACAGGTTTCTAGGTATAAAAATTTTATCCAGGGCTTCTTGACTCATCAAAAGGGGCTATGAGGTAATATGTATAAATCACTTCAACTTGTCTTTTCACAAGCATTTTTATATCAAGCTGGAAAAGTGTTTTTCCAAAAGGTTTTGAAAAACTTTTTTTCCAACTAGGAATTCATGGAATCTGATCCATAAGATGTTCTGCCCAAAAATGTGTTTTGTGGCAAAATCAGTTGGGGAAGGTGCACACTAGATATTCCTACTTGGATATTTGCTATTACTAGAAACATACTTAAGAACTACATTTAATTTAGCATTTTCCAAGTCTCTTTTTAAATTTTTTTTTATTATAGAAAGAGAGAGAGAGCATAAGCCAGGGAGTGGGGCACAGGGAGAGAGGAGAGAGAGAGAGAGAGAGAGAGAGAGAGAGAGAGAGAGAGAATCCTAAGTAGGCTCCACACGCAGCACTCAGCAGAGATCCTGATGCGGGGATTGATCCCATGACCCTGGGACCAAAACCTAAGCCGAAATCAAGAGTCAGTTGCTCAAACAACTGAGCCACCCAGGCACCTAATTTTTTTTATAGCATTTTCCAAATCTCTTTAAATATGATCTCTCTCTCCTTCACAGAAGGAATCATCATAGGGGAGATGACAATTGAGCCTTAACAATCTTGAAGGATAAAGATCATCAAGGGTAGCATTTTAGAAGGAACCATCCTACAAAGAGGTATGACAATGTCACTGTGATTTGGTAAATAGTAATCAATTCAACATGACTTGAGTAGACAGGTAGTATTTGTGTATATATATGGAAAATTGTCACAAGTTAAAAAGCTGTTAAAAAAAAGGTAAGTATCCTTCATTGAGGGACCTTGTATATCATATTCATGGTGACTGAATTCATCCTATAAATAGTTAAGAGCCAGTAAAGGAGTTGCATCAGTCATTTTCACACTGTATGTTAAGATAATTGTCCCAACAACATGTAATATGGATCAGAAGATGATACTGGAGGTAGAGACATCAGTTTGGAGGCTATTACCCTTACAGCAATTTAGCTCAGTTACTAATTTATGAGAACAAAAATAAAGAGATTGAGAAAGTGTTTGAAGAAGGTAAAAGATGCTGCTGAATTTCATGTCCCTTCTCAGGAAAGCAGTAGTCAAGGTCATGCAGACTGTGAAGAAATTCAGGGGTAAAATCACAACTAGTGAAGGCTCTCTCAAGAAGTTATCAGTTTATGTTTTTTTTAATTTTGCCCAGTAGTTTAAAAATTGAATTAAAAACTAAAAAGCACTTTTTACTTAGTTGTTAATTTCTTGATGAAATCTTGATAAATCTGCTTAGATAGATAACTATCAGGCATACTTATCCTGAGATCAAGTTAAACTTTATTCTGACAAGTCCTTATTTTTTTCATACCAAATATTTGCATCTCAATTATTACTGTATTAAAACATCTTTGTATACTTATTGATTAGCTCTATTCTCAAGTTTAAAAGTTCACTTGACTGAACTCAGTGAACAGTTTATATTGATTTCACCTAAAACAGTTTTTACTTAACACTTTATCTTATCTCTCTTTACCTTTGTTTATTTGTGCACCAAAGTAACTAGTTACCTTCATTGTAAGAAAATTGAATCTAAATTATCCACCATGAAGAGAAATAACATGGGCCACAAATAACAAAATACTCACAAAAAATAAAAATAACCATACTATTTTGTATATATCTCCTCCAGTATGAATTGTTTCTTGGCAGAACTACTAACAAGTAGACGTGCAACTTTTGCCCCCCAATTTAATATAAACAAGCAACCTAAAATGTCAAATGCCTTTGTAAGTCACATCTCTGATGATCAGTCCAAGGCTAGGAATTGGTGTGGTTCTAAATATCTAGAGTTGCTCTATTTATAGTGAGAAATTATACCATTTTGCTTTCATATTTGAGAACTGCAGGAGAAGAGTAGTAAAAGAATGTAAATTGATCTTCATTTAACCTATCCATAGAGCAGCTGCTTAAATTTGAAATATTCATTGAATATGTGTGCAATAACCATGGCTGGTCCAAATGTATTTCAAGATACAGCTACTTATTAAGTGCACAGAATTCTGCCAATCTGCTCTGTTTGAAAGTAGGTCATAATTAAAGTGTAATCACTTAGTTTCACTGGAATTTCTGCTTAAGCTTAAGAGTCAGAATTAAACAAAATCATATTAAGAGGTACTTCTATAACAAGAGGAGAATGTGTCTTCCTTTTGAACTAGTCTTTTAATTTACTCTTCAGTATCATTTTTTCCATGGCTATTTTTCTTATTAACTAAAAAAGACTGCATAAAAAGATGAATGGACTCACAGAGTTCCAGGACTCATTTATGCATGGATGTTAATTATGCCCATTACAGGCACTTTTTTTTACAAAGTTTACAAAACCTTTACAAAGGTTTTTCTTGTAAAAGTTAATGAATGTCTATTTAACCCAATTTACATTATTTATGAAAGACATTTAGCCACTGAGAGTAGTAGAATAATGTATTTAGTTTTGGGGAATCAATCTGAGAAAAATTAAAAGGCTATTTAAAATTTCAATTTTTTTTCCATAAGTCAGTTCTCAAAACATCTAGATAAAATTACATGCAAATGATTTTATTACATTAGATTCTATAATTTATAAACAGAAAAGGATGCAAGATTAACTTTTTTTTGTTTGTTTTTAAGTAGTCTCCATGCCTAGCATAGAGCCTAAAGTGGGATTTGAACTCACGACCCTGCGATCAAGACCTGAGCTCGAATGCAGAGTTGGACACTTAACCAACCGAGCTACCCAGGTGCCCCCAAGATTAATTTTTGATCCAAGTAATAGCTATGCAGTACATCCTAAATCTTGTGGAAAAAAAACTTGGTGAAGTTCCTTATCGTAATTTCAGGAAATTTACTCACTAAGAGATGAGGATTCTTTTTTATTTAGTAAGAAAGTTCTTTGTCCTACTAAGATTACAATATCTATCAACACAAAATCTATAGTTATCAACCAAAATGGACTAACAAGAATTAAAATTTTTCTTCCATCTTAACTTTAAAAACAAAATATATATGGGGGTGCTTGGCTGGCTAAGTCAATAGAGCATGTGACTTGATCTCAGGAATGTGAGTTCAAGCCCCATGTTGGGTATAGAAATTACTTTAAAAACATAAAATATTTGAAAAAAAACCCAAACCAAAATATACATTTATAACAATATGTATATAACAATATATATAAAACAATGGTTTTCAGATAGCACAGCACTGATTCCTGAAAGAGGGATAACAAACAAGGTGGGCAACAAAATCACACAAGCTTATTGCAGGTAATGAAGGCAATGTCCATGCTGAAGGTCAGGGTGGGTGCGATGCAATAGAGACTAACGGTTTAGCTAAATTTAAAAGGCAGAAACTAAAGAATACAGTTTGGAATGGAGCTAGTTTGCTACTCTGTATAGATCAGTTCTCCTGGGAGCCTTTACTAAGATGGTTATTAGAATCTGTGATGTAAGAGCAGTTTTCCAGCCTCTGGGTGCTGATTAATTGAATCTGGATTGTGATAAGACTCACAATTAGTATCGACTCTCACACAACTGAGAACTTCACAGGAAGAACAGATATTCAACCTGTGGAATTGGGTTGAAGGAAGAGTATGCCATATGTAAAATGAAAACAGGGACTGTGTCATCCCATCTTTTGATCTGAAATGGAGTGTACCCACTGAAACAACAGAAATGTTGTCAGTGTAAGCCTTCCTAGATGTCTGGTGGTTCCTGAAAACAGTGGACCAGCTGACAGTCTGTGACCACTCAATAGTCATATTAGTATTCCAAACAAGAGAAAGCTAGAAAGGAGAATTTCTATAAGTTCTAGCTTTCCACTGTTTGGAATACTAGCCAGATGAAATATCCTTTCCAAATTCACTATTATGATTGAATATTATGGGTAATACCGGCTCTAAAATCCTGTCAGTACCACCACATGATCTGAAAATATGGGAAGCCAGGAATGTTTCCTGCAGTCTTTTCTCTTAAAGGAGTATTAGTTCTCTGTCATATTTGGGATGAATATATGAAAATCTAATCTTGTAGAGGCCTGTCAACAAAGTGGGTATAGAAGGAACGTACATCAACATGATAAAAGTCACATATGACAAACTCACTGCTAACATCCTACTCAATGGTGAAAAGCTAAAAGTTTTCCTCTAAGAGGGGTAACAAGACAAGAATGCCCATTCTGAGCACTTTCATTCAACATAATAATGGAAATTAGGTAAGAATTAGGTAAAAATAAATAAATAAAAGGCATCAAAATTGGAAAGGATGACGTAAAACTGTCACTATCTACAATGACATAATATTATATATAGAAAATCCTAAGGACTCCAGAAAATATATATTAATATTTTTTAAGTTTTATTTATTTGAGGGGGGTGGGGCAGAAGGGAAGAGAGAGAATCCCAAGCAGGCTCTGCACTGTCAATGCAGAGCCCAAAGCAGGGTCTGAATCCATGAACTGTCATGGATTCATCATGACCTGAGCCAAAATCAAGAGTCAAGCTCTTAATGACTGAGTCACCCAGGTGCCCCTATATTAATACAGGGCCCCTATATTAATATATATATATATATATATATATATATATATATATACACACACATATACACACATATATATAAATGGCACCCATATACATATATACACTATACACACATATATATAATATAAAATAAATAATATATAAATAAGTGAATTCAGTAAAGTTTCAAGACACAAATTAGCATACAGGAATTGGTTGCATTTTCATATACTAATAACAAGCTTTCTGAAAAAGAAATTAAGAAAACAATCTCATTTACAAGTGCATCAAATGCAGAGAAAGAGGAACCCTTTTGCACAGTTGGTGGGGATGCAAACTGGTGCAGCCACTCTGGAAAACAGTATGGAGGTCCTCAAAAAATAAAAATAGAACTACCCTAGAGTTGCACTATACCTAGTGCAACTACCCTATACCCAATTGCACTACTATGTATTTATCCAAAGGATACAGGAGTGCTAATTTGAAGGGGCACATGCACCCCAATGTTTACAGCAGCACTATCAACAATAGTCAAAGTATGGAAAGAACCCAAATGTCAATCAACTGATGAATGGGTGAAGATGTGGTATATATATATACAATAGAATATTACTCTACACGGCAGTCAAAAAGAATGAAATCTTGCCGTTTGCAACAACGTGGATGGAACTAGTGTATTATGCTAAGAGAAATAAGTCAGTCAGAGGAAGACAAATAACATATGATTCACTCATATGTGGAATTTAAGAAACAAAACAGATGAAAAAATAAGGGAAAGAAAGTAAAAATAATATAAAAAAAGAGAGGGAGACAAACCATAAGAGATTCTTAAACACAGAGAACAAATTGAGGGTTGCTGGAGGGGTGTTGGGTGGGGGCATGGGCTAAATGGGCGAGAGGCATTAAGGAGGACACTTGTTGGGATGAGCACTGGGTGTTATATGTAAGTGATGAATCACTAAATTCTACTCCTGACATCATTATTACACTATCTGTTAACTAACTTGGATTTAAATATTAAAAAGTTAAAAATAAAAAAAAAAGAAATTGGTCATAAAGATAGCACAGAAATTGTAAAAAAAACAAACAAAACAAGTGCATCAAAAAGAATAAAAAAACCTTAAATTAAACCGAAAAGGTAAAAGACCTGTACTCTGAAAACTATAAGACGCTGATAAAAGAAATTGAAGATGACACAAATAAGTGGAAAGATTTTTCTGTACTCATGGATTGTAGGAACTGATGTTGTTTAAAAATCCATACTACCCAAAGCAATCTGCAGATTTAATGTAATCCCCAGGAAAATACCAATGGCAGTTTTCACAGAACCGAAACAAATAATCCTAACATTTGTATAAAATCACAAAAGACCCTGAATAGACAAAGTAATCTTGTGATAGAAGAACAAAGCCAGAAGTACCATGCTCCCTGATTTCAAATTATACTAAAAAGCTATAGTAATAAAATAGTATGGTACTGGCATGAAAACAGACACATAGATCAAAGGAACAAAAATAAGAACAAAATAAGAACAAAAATAAGATACAGACCAGATATAAGCCCATGCATACATGATTGATTAATCTATGACAAAGGAGGCAAGGACATAAAATGGAGAAAAGATAGTCTCTTCAACAAATTGTATTAAAAAAACTGGACAGTTACATGCAAAAGAATGAAACCAGATCTTTATATTATACCATATACAAAATAAATTCAAAATGGAAAAACTTGAATGTAAAACCTGAAGCCATAAAACTCCCAGAACACATGCAGTAAACTCTTTGACATCAATCTTAGCAATATTTTTTTTCTGCCAGTCTCCTCAGGCAAAGACAGCAAAAGCAAAAATTAAATAAATGACATTACATCAAACTAAAACATTTTTGCACAGCAAAGAAAACCATCAGCAAAACTAAAAGGCAATCTACTGAACCGGAGAAAATATTTGCAAACAATACATCCAAAGAGGTTAATATCCAAAATACATAAATATCCAATACATAATACATATTGGATTATGGATTATGGATGGATACATAATATCCAAAATGGATTATGGATGGATACATAATATCCAAAATACATAAATAATGTATAAAACTTAATACCATAAGAACGAACAACCTGATTAAAATAAGCAAAGAACTTGAATAGACATTTTTTTTTCCAAAAAGACATACAGATGGCCAACAGACACATAAAAAATGCTTAATTTCACTAATCATCAGGGAAATGCAAATCAAAACCACAATGGAGTATCACCTCATAGCTGTCAGATGGGCTATTATCAAGAAGACAAAAAGTAATGAGTGTCAACAATAATGTGGAGAAAAGGGAACCTTTGTGAGAATGTAAATTGGTGCAGCCAGTGTAGAAAACAATATGGAGGTTCCTCAAAACATTATAAATAGCACTCCTGTATACTCCAGATATTCCACTTGTGACAACTTATCTAAAAGAAACAAAAATATCAATTAAAAGAGATATGTGCACCCCTTGTTCATTGCAGCATTATTCACAATAGCCAAGATATGGAAGTAACCTCAGTGTTCATCAATAGATGAATAGATACAGAAGTTTTGGGCTGTGTGTGCATGTGTATGTGTATGGGTATTACTCATCCATAAAAAAGAATAAAATCTTGCCATAGATAGACCTAGAGGGTATTATGCTAATGAAATAATTGGACAGAGAAAGACAAATGCAGTATGATTTCCTTTATATGTGTAATGCAAAAAATAAACAAAACAGAAACAGACCCACAGATATAGGAAACAAACTGTTAGTTACCATTGTGGAAAGGGGTGGGGTGGACTAAATAGGTGAAGAAACAAAACAGAAACAGACCCACAGATACAGGAAACAAACTGTTAGTTACCATTGTGGAAGGGAATGGAGTGGACTAAATAGGTGAAGGGGATTAAGAGAGACAAACTTCCAGTTATAAAATAAATAAGTCATGGAGATGTGAAGTACAGCACAGGAAATATAATCAATAGTTTTGTAATATTGTATAGTGATAGATGCTAACTAGACTTATTATGGAGATCATTTAGTAATATACAGAAATTTCAAATCACTATGAGGTACACCTTAAACGAACAAGATATGGTATGTCAATTATAATTCAATTTCAAAAATAATTTGATTAACCATACACCATTAGTATGATACATTCAAAGATTCTTCCTCCAAGGCAAATAACGTACTAGATGTTTTTTTTTTATTTTTTTTCAACGTTTTTATTTTTATTTTTGGGACAGAGAGAGACAGAGCATGAACGGGGGAGGGGCAGAGAGAGAGGGAGACACAGAATCGGAAACAGGCTCCAGGCTCTGAGCCATCAGCCCAGAGCCCGACGCGGGGCTCGAACTCACGGACCACGAGATCATGACCTGGCTGAAGTCGGACGCTTAACTGACTGCGCCACCCAGGCGCCCCTAGATTTTTTTTTTTAAGTAGGCTCCGTTTCCAGTGTGGGGCTTGAACACATGATCCTGAGGTCAAGAGTCACATGTTCTACCCAATGTGCCAGCCACGTGCCTCAATGTACTAACTTTTTAAAAATTCATATATATATATATATATATATATATATATATATATATATATATAATATGTATATATAAATGTGTATACACACACACGCACACATACATAATGGAATATAACTTGATGATGAAAAAGAATGAAATCTTGCCATTTGCAACAATGTGGGTAGAACTGGAGGGTATTATGTAGGCTCCTTCAGAAGTTATGCTAAGTTAAATAAGTCAGAGAAAAATAAATATATTTCACTCATATGTGGAATTTGAAACTTAACAGAAAGTAAAAATAAAATTAAAAGAGAGGAAGGCAAACCATAAGAGACTCTTAAGTACAGAGAACAAACTGAGGGTTGATGCAGGGGGGTTGGAGGGTGGGTTAAATGGGTGACAGGCATTAAGGAGGACACTCTTTGGGATGAGCACTTGGAGTTGTTTAGAAGTGAGTTGTTTAATATCCAAGTATTTGAAGGTATTACTGTTTATCTTGAGATAAAACCTACATAATAGGTTGTATCTGCTTGGCTATATAAATAGGTGACATTTCTTTCTATCTTTGCAATTTCTTAACAGTTTGCCTGACATGTGCATAACATTCTTGTTTAATTCTAATACAAGAATAAGATTATTTTCTCTCTTCTAGCTTTGTGAAGCAGTTTTCTGGATTGGAAGGAAATGCTTTTTTTAAAAATTATATTTCCCCAACACCTTCAAATATTTGGATATTAAACAACTCACTTCTAAACAACCCATGGTCAAAACATGATATCACCAGTGAATAATAATGAATCCAATTGAATAATAATGAAAATGTTACAAAACAAAGTTTGTGAGCTACAATAAAAGCAGTACTCAGGGTGAAATTTGTAGCTTTAAATGTTTGTATTATAAGAGGGAAAAAAGTTTAAAGTTAATGATCTAAATTGTCATCTTATAATTAGAAAAAGGTGAGCAAATTAACATCAAAATTAGTAGAAAAAAAGAAAATGAGGGGCGCCTGGGTGGCTCAGTCAGTTAAGAGTCTGACTTTGGCTCAGATCATAATCTGTGGGGTTTGAGCCCCACATCAGGCTCTACACTAGTGGTGCAGAACCTGCTTGGGATTCTCTCTCTCTCTCTCTCTCTCTCTCTCTCTCTCTCTCTCCCCCTTCCCCAATTATGCTCTCTCAAAATAAATTTAAAAAAATTTAAAAACAAAAAGAAAGAAAATGAAATAGTAAAGAAGGAATGAATTCAATGAGTTCAAAAATAGAAGCAAAATTAATAAAGCCTAAAGCTGGTTCTTTGTAAATTTATAAACACTTAGCAAAACTGCTCAAAAAATACAAGAGGGAAAGCAAATTATCAATATAAGGAATAAAAGGAGACTGAACTAAGGATTCTGTAGACATTAAAAGAAGACAAAGGAAGGTTACAAAAAGTTTTGCCAGTGAGTTTGGCAACTTACATGAAAAGGACAAATTCCTGAAAAAAATCAACACCTCTCTAAAACTAAGTTAATGGATAGAGAAAAACAAGAATTGTTCTTTACTTTTAAAATTTGAGTTTATTATAAAAAGTCATCTCATAAAGAAATTCGAAGCCCAGATGGATAAATGAGTGAATCTTATAAAAATTTAACAATGGAGCAATACCAATATTAAACAAACTTTTCAGAAAATAGAGGCCAGTGTAACACAAACACCAAAATCTGTGTCATTAAAAGGAAATAAAATTACAGACAAATATCACTTTAGAAAATACACTTAAAATTCCTTTATAAAATGTTAGCAAAACATGGGGTGCCTAGGTGGCTCAATCAGTTAACCATCTAAATCTAACTCTTGATTTCGGCTCACATCATCATCTCACAGTTTGTAAGATAGAGCCCTGCATTGGGCTCTTCTCTGATAGTGAAAAGCCTGCTTGGGATTCTCTTTATTCCCTCTCTCTGCCCCACCCTCACTCACACACACACACTCTCTCTCTAAATAAATAATTAAGTAGACATTAAAAAAAATATTAGCAAAACAAAATCAGAATACATAAAAAGATAATCATGACCAGAGATTATATCAGAAATGAAAAGTTAATTTAATATCTCCAATGCAATCCATGTAATTCACTCTATTAAAACTAAAAAGAAAAAAATATTTTCTTCATAGATTCAGGGAAGCATTTTAACAAAACGCTTTTTATACAGAAATCTGTATACTAGGAATTGAAACTTCCTCAATGTGATAAAAGGAAACTGAAAGGTCTCAATTAACATCTAAGCAAGACATAATGCATCCTAATATCTAGAACAAGGCAAGGATATAACTTCTCACCAATTACTTGTAACATTTTATTGGAGGTTCTAGACAATGCAACAAGACAAGAAAAATAATAAAAGCATAAAGATTTTTAAAATAATAAAACTTTATTCATAGTAGACATAATTATGTCTATGTAAAATAACTAAATGGGGGTGCCTGGACAGCTCAGTCAGTTGAGCATCCAACTTTGGCTCAGGTCATGATCTCACAGTTCGTGGGCTTGAGCCCTGCGTTGGGCTGTGTGCTGACAGCTCAGAGCCTGAAGCCTGCTTCAGATTTTGTATGTCTCTCTCTCTGCCCCTCCCCCGCTCATGCTCTGTCTCTCTCTGCCTATCAAAAATAAACATTAAAAAACTTTTTTTAAATAACCAAACTACTTATAAAATAACTACTAGAATTAGTAAGTGAATTTTGCAATGTCAAAGGATACAAATTAATACACAAAAATAACTGTTTCTGTATAGCCATATCAAACAAATGAAAAATAAAGTGCAAAATATTCCATTTGCAATAACATCGACAGCCACAAAAATACTTATAAATTTAATAAAATTTGTACAATACTTCTAAACTAAAATATTCAATAAGCCCTGAGATAAATTAAAGAATATAAAAATAAATTGAGAGACAGAACATGTCCATGAATTGACCCAATAAATATTAAGATATTCATATATTGATATACAGATGTATTAGAATTCCAATCATAATCCCTGAAGAATTTTATAGAAATTGACAAGTCTGATTCTAAAATTTATATGATAATGCAAAAAAACCTATAGTAGAAAAAAATAATCTTGATAAAGCAAAACAAAGTTAAGAACTTATATTACCTGATTTCAAGAATTGTTACAAAGCTACAGTAATCAAGATAGGATGACATTACCATAAAAATAGATAAATAGATCAATGAGACATTTAGAAAACATATTCACTTAATATTGACAAGTGTGCCAATGTAATTTATTAAAGAAAATGAAATGTTTTCATTAAGTGGTGCTGAAACAAGTAAATTTTTATATAAAAGAAAAAGAACCTCAATACTTACTTTACAGTATACATTAAAATCAACCTGACATGGATCATAGACCCAAATATAAAAGCTAAAACTATAAACTGTCTAAAAAACATAGAATATTATCTTCATGATATAGGTGCAACCACAGGCTATTTTGCTACATCACAAATAGGAATAACTACAAAAGGAAATAATAAGAATTTGATAGACTAAAATCAAAAATAAAAATATGTGTTCATCAGGGCACCTAGGTGGCTTAGTCAGTTAAGCATCTGACTTCAGCTCAGGTCATGATCTCATGATTTGTGGGTTCGAGCCCCTCATTGGGCTCTGGGTTGACAGCTCAGAGACTGGAGCCTGCTTCAGATTCTGTGTCTCCCCCTCTCTCTGCCCCTCCCCTGCTCGCTCCCTGAATCTCTCTCTCTCTCTCTCTCTCTCTCTCTCTCTCTCTCTCTCTCTCTCTTTCTCTTAAAAATTAAACATTAAAAAAAAAGTTGTTTAAATATTTGCTCATCAAAAGTCATCATTAAGAAAATGAATAAGCAAAGAAAAGACTAGAGAAAAATATTCACAAAAAATATATTTGGCAAAGGACTTGTTTCTGGCACATATGAAGATATCCTATTAGTCAATAATAATATATAGTTTTTAAAAATGGTCAGACTAAAACATAGACCTTACAAAGGAAGATATATAAATAATTGATAATCACTTGAAAAGGTGTTCAACATCATTAGAGTAATGCATATTAAAACCACAGTGAAATACCATCACACAAACCCTAGGACTGCTAAAATGAAAAAGACTGACTCTTCCAAATGTGGGAAGAATATAGAGCAAGTGAAGATCTCATATGTTGCTAGTGGGAACATGAAATGGCACAATTACTTTGCAAAAAAGGTTTTGCAATTTCTTTAAAAAATTAAGCATGCATCTACCATAAGACGCAGAAATTACATAGCTAGACATTTACCAAAGACAAATGAAAATATATGTTCACAAAAATAGACTTATACAAAGATTCTGTTACCATCATAATAATCCTGAATTTTTTAGCACTGATTCAATTATTTGGAATAAATGAGGCTGGCTAGGACACTTAATCTTTCATTCAACAGTAAATGCTCATCTATTAAAAACCAGTTACTCCAGAGGGCCAAGAGTTTCCTATCCTCACCTAGACATAACAGTTTTTAAGGCATTCTGGGGTCTAATTTCAATGTAAAGGTTTATATTACAAAGATTTTTCGAATTCATAGTTGAAGTCCCTTTCAGTTTGGTTTATGTGTGTTAATTCTAATTTCCTGAATTTATTTCATTATCCAATCATGTAAAAAGAAAACATTCTTTTGAAAACAAAATCACATGAGAAAAATAAAATGAAAAGGAAATGGTTAGTAATACTCTATTTTAAATATCCATTGTCTCCTCCACAAACTTGCAAAGCTTTTATTCTATTTTTCCTTTTGGAAAAAAAAAAAAAAAGTGGTCACAATAGTTGGAAAGGCAATTTATATTTTCCAAAATATTGTTTGGAGAGTGAGTAGCCTGCTCTTGGTCACAGAAGTGTGGAGCTGCGGTTAATTTTCCAGGAGTGATAATGACACATCACTGCATTAGATTATGCTGACCTGGCAGTCTCAGTTTAAGTAATTCACTGTGTGTCATTTCCATTCAGAGGAGTGACAGTGTTTCCTCTCTAACTCAGCCAAAAGTCGCCTCACGAGGGAGCTACTTCTGGCCTGCCAAAGGTTTAGCTGCTTTAGGCACTCCCTGGGGTATTGTCTAATGAACTCATTGTGACAACTGATATTAATGGTGACATAATCATCGATCTAGAGTTGGGTTACAAGTTGTATACTTGTTGGATGGAGGTGAAGCAAACACATCTCTGTCATTCATCATAATCTTAAATTTGAGTGACCAACTTTTCATTCTTTCCATTATTCATACCAGGGAAGAGATGGATAGGCAATTTGATGATCAAATCAGTTCATTTTCTCAGAGATGCTAAAAAGAGAATAAATTAACATTTTTAAAGAGCCTATCCCCATTGCTAAGTGCTTCGTATAAATGACCTCATCAAACTCCCCCTTGACAAATGTAGAAACACACACTCAAGAAGTTTAAAGTTATCCAAGGGCATGCAATTAACAGATATCAGAGGCCAGGAATTAAACACAGAACTATTTGATCTGCAAACTTTTTAACACCAACTATTGCCCTTTCTTCCTTTAAACAACATGGAAAAGAACATCTTCATGAAGAATCAAAGAGCAAAGACTCTACAAGAAAATACATGTTTCGAAAAAAGAAAGAAAGAATGACAGTGAGGCTGTTTAGAAATGTTTACTCCAAGTCTTCTCTTTATGCAAGTTCAGAAGAGCCTAATCTTTGTTACTTACAAAAATGCGAGCAAAAAGAAGGCACATGTATTTGGAGACAAAGATGCATCTCTTCAACCTGGAAAAGCTACAGTAAAAACCATGAATGTGCAAGCAGCTCAAAATTAACATCAGAAAACATAAAAACTAAAAAACCTAAAAGAAAAGACAACCTCTAAAAATTTGCTAATGAGGCTGTATAAGCATCAAAGATATTTGACTATAGTGTCAAGAATAGACCTAGTATGCTAGACATAGACCTTTGTTTTAAATTCTTACACCACTATGATATCAAAAGAAATGAGCCAATTGCAAGTAAAGAATATTTTTAAGACAATTTAAAATTATTAATCATTGACTTTCTGATAGACTAGCAGAAAAATAAAACTGCTACGTCAAACTTTACTTTCCTGGATGAAAAGTAAAAAAAAAAAAAAAAAAAAAAAAAAAAAATCACTCAATCAAGTTTTTAGTCTACATAATGCCCAATACTAGGCTTAATAAATTGATATATCAGTTAAACATAAAGAAAAGATAAAAGAAACAGAGGGGAAAGTATGCTTTCTCTGTGACTGTGCTTGTATAAAGCCATGCTATAAAGAACTGGACAACAAAAAGATAGATTTTAAAATAGTATGATTGTAATAAATTTGAGGATACTGGGTCTTAGGAAATGATTTTGTTTTATAAATTTCAGTTGTTTTCCAAAGGCTTAGTGTTCTAGGACTCAGGGTTTATATTCACTAATTTATGTTGGTGAAGTTCTGCCTTTAAAGAGTTACTAATCCGGGGCGCCTGGGTGGCTTGGTCGGTTAAGCGTCGGACTTCGGCTCAGGTCATGATCTCACGGTCCGTGAGTTCAAGCCCCGCGTCGGGCTCTGTGCCGACAGCTCAGAGCCTGGAGCCTGTTTCAGATTCTGTGTCTCCCTCTCTCTCTGCCCCTCCCCTGTTCATGCTCTGTCTCTCTCTGTCTCAAAAATAAATAAACGTTAAAAAAAAAAATTTAAAGAGTTACTAATCCATTGGTTTTGTACAGTGTTTAACTCAATTATGTACAGTGTTTAAACTCAAATAGGCTTGAGTAACCACAAGGATATCAGATATCAGATACTAGATGAGGGCCCATGAGGATTGTCACAGCAAAAATTGCACTAAACAATTACACATGCAAGGAAGACTTTATTCAAGGCTATTGCAACAGGGGACAGAGACCAGAACTAAAGTCTGAACTCAACAACTCTGCTGGAACAAACAGTGGGAGGATTTATTTTTATTTTTATTTTTTGAATGTTTAGTTTTGAGAGAGAGAGATACAGTGCAAGTGGAAAAGGGGCAGAAAGAGAGGGAGACACAGAATCTGAAGCAGGCTTCAGCACAGAGCCTGTGAGATCATGACCTGAGCCGAAGTCAGACACTCAACCAACTGAGCCACCCTGGCACCTCAAACAGAGAAAGGATTTTTAAGCAGTGGGGTGAGAGGAGGAACACAGGTCAAGTGATTTGCCAATTGCTTTGACCAAAGGAAAAGTAAACTTTCTTGTATCTTCACGACAGGAGGTAGTTTTATAACTTGGAGCAAGTCACCCACCAAAGATACGTTCTTACCCTATCCTCCAGAAACTGGGAGATAAATAAAATTGGTAAGAGGCTTATGTACATTACATGAGATTTATGTAGATCTCACAGGAGCAGAGAAAGAATTTGCAATAGCAAGTTTTCTAAGGTAAATGTTCTTATATAAAGGGAGGTAAAGGCCTAGAGCCAGGAAGAAACCTGTTTAAAGTTGTCAGTCTGAAGGACACATTTAAGCTGCCTTCGTAAGTCCCAGAGCTAGAACCACTATAAAATAGAATGACTTAGGACATGAGTTATATGGTTTCTTTTCTTTCTTTTTTTAATGTTTATTTTAGAGAGAGAGAGAGCACAAGCAGGGGGCAGACAGAGAGAGAAGGACACACAGAATCCAAAGCAGGCGCCAGGCTCCAAACTGTCAGCACAGAGCCTGACGCAGGACTTGAACTCACAAACCTTGAGACCATGACCTGAGCTCAAGTTGGACACTCAACCAACTGAGCCGCCCAGGCACTCCTAATCATTTATTTCTGACTAGGGAGACATCTTAACAAACCCAAATGTTTTCCAAGATGTGTTCTAAAGCCTGTAAGAAGGCAATGATAATACATTGTAGGCAATTATGACTTTCAGTTTCTTGAGTATGTTTTGAAATTTGGGCTGGGCCAACAGCCTAAAAATTCACTTACCAATGGCATTATGTGTGTCTCAATTCTACCTTTGGCCTATTTTCTATTTTCAGTCCCCAGTACTACCACTCTTGCTTTTGTATTTACATTTTTGCATTTGAATCCCTAGATCTCCAAATGGAACCAATTAAAGAAAAATTCCATTGTTCCTTCTCTTTGTCCACCCCTACAATAAGCCATATATATGACTTGGTGAACTGATTCTAAGGTTTGGTCATTATACCAAAGCTACAATCAGTGCAAATGGTTTATATAGAAACATGAATTAAAAATTGGTTTTGTGAGTTGGACAAGTAAAGCTGGTGAACAGAAGGATCAACTAGTGAAAAGCAAAAGCAATTTGGGCTGACACCTGGCAAATGTATTATGTTTATATTTGAGTAGTTATGTCTATTTGTCCTAGAAATTAAAACATCATTTTAGAATTGATAGCATTAATGCCAGCTGAGGAAAAAAATAAAAGTATTCAACAATGCATTGATATCATAGTTGACCCTATGGCATGGAATTATAATATAACTGGAATGACAATAAGAGATCAGCACCTTTTCAACCTGAAATAGTTTTGTTTTAGGTAAGTGACAGAAGATAGCAAATGCATGGTGTCATCATTCTTCTTTCTCACCAATGTGAGAGATCATCATTCTCCCTATTTTCAGTCTATCTTTTTTTTTTTTTTTGTCATCTAGTGTCAAAGACCATAGTCTTATTCCACATATTTGAGGTAAATGACAAAATCTTTTCTGTCACACTGCTCCCATTTTTACTCCTTCGTCATTTGCTCTCTTCTCCTTCCTTTCATCTACAAATCTACTCATAATTCCGCTATCTTTAACATTTTACTTAAGTTGGTACCTACTCACAAACTGCTATCCCATTTATTTTGTTTTTACAACTAAAATTCTTCAAACATACACTACATTCACCTCCCTTACCACCTTATCCTTTCCCCACACACTCTTTAATCCACTATTTCAAAAGTTTGTCCCCATTGTTCTATGAAACTGCCGTTGCAGAAATCACCAGTGACTTCCTGATCTTCAAATGCGATGACCTTTTCTTAAAGCTTATCTCTTGAGCTGTCTATAGCATTTGGCATAGGTGATCAGCCATCACTTCCTTGTAATATCTTCTATTAGAACAGAACTTCTCCTTATTTGAAGTAATATCACTTGCAGTATTTATCCTACTTTTAAAATCAAGAGTGTAAAATCACAACATCTAATGACTGCCTATGTCTGTTGATCACTGGTCTAGTGCTGTCATTACAACATGCTGTTGTGATAGTACAGTTCAGTGGTTAGGACCTGAGCTTTATAATTAGAACGATTTCTCATTCTAATACACATTTTACCTTAAATTCTCTACATTTCATTTACCTAATGTGTGAAATGGGAATAGCTGTGCCCACATCCTAAGATTATGGTTGGGATTACAGTGTAACATAAGTAAAGCCCCTAACTAAATTCTGTCCTATATGGCACATAGTAGGCATGGTTATTTTCATCTCCAAAACATTATCTACATACTCAACAACTTAGCAAATAGTAACTGAGCATCTTAATCCTTGGAGATAAAATAGAGACTAAATAGAAATGGAGCTTGTAAGAATTTGTGCTCTAACTACAGTGATGCTGCACTGTCCATATTTTCTCCTAGTGTTGGCTTACTCCATTCCATTTATGCATTTTGTAGTGAATCCACTTCTTTTCATTTTAGGCCATAGCCCAGAGTCAGTCCTTAAATGTCTGTTATTTGCTATGCAATGTCTCCTATAGAAATGTAAAACTTCTCATGGTCCAATTGTAACTACATCTTTGTACTCTCTCCTAAGCTTAAATTTTATATCACCAAATGCTTGGTACAAATCTTTGGTATATATTCTATGTCTCCAATGAACCAATCATCTATGCAGGTAACTAAATTTATTTTTAAAACTTGCCTGTTTTAGGGGCACCTGGGTGGCTCAGTCGGTTAAGTATCTGACTTCTGCTCAGGTCACAATCTCACAGTTCGTGGGTTTGAGCCCCACATTGAGCTATGTGCTGACATCTCAGAGCCTGGAGTCTGCTTCAGATTCTGTGTCTCCATCTCTCTCTGCCTCTCCCCTGCTCACATACTTTCTCTGTCTCTCAAAAATAAATAAATGTTAAAAAAAAAAAAAAACTTGCCTATTTTATATTGCTACCAGGCCTGACCACCTAGAGGAATTTTAAACTCAGCCTTTATAAATATGACTATCATCCTGCTTTCCATAAATTTGCAAATATTTTCATATTCCTTAATTCATGATACCACGATCCACCTAACCTCTAAAGCCAGAAACCATGTTGTTATCTACTGCTTCTGCTTCTCCCCCACTCATCTATGTTACCTTCTTAATATCAATCCCATCCATCTCCAACCTTAATTCAAGTGTTATTGTCATCCCACGCTGAAATAGTAAATAAACAAAAACAAAAACAAAAATCCCTAAAAATCATCTTAACTGATACCCATTCTCCAAACCTCAAACCTTTCTTGCACTTGGTAGCTACCTTCACCATTTGCAATACACTCACTTTGAGCCAGCAAATTGATGTTTGCACACTTCACATTACTGTCCATTAAACACCCCATAATTACCTCTCCATTGCCTCAGGGATGGAGCAAGACATTGAGCATGTCCTTAAGAATATCCCTTCTCCAAAGTGAACTTTGTACACCTGGATTCCCCTACCATTAGTCTCCTGCCTTTAAGCTTACAAGCAATGCCATACACAATCTTCAAAACTATGTGCTTTTGTATAGGCTGTTCATCAGCTCAGAATGTACTTTCCTACTGGTATGCTTAGAAAAAGTCTAGCAATCCTTCAAAATCTTGTTATTAGTAATAACAGCTCCCTTATTCTGAAGTACTGTCTAGGGGCTTGGCACTAGTATACTAGTGTGTATTCACAAACCTACATTGGAGTCTTACCACAATCTGTTGAAATAGGTACTGTCATTGTTCCCATGTTATAAATATGGAAACTGGCACAGAGAGACTAAGTAACTCACTAAATATTGGTAGACTTAAGATTCAGCTTTCATTTTGGCTTCATCCCAAAGTTACAGTGAACTATGCTGATCCACGGTGGTTGTTTATCACCTCTGTAGTGAAGTCTTTCCTTTTCCTCCCACCTATGATGCTCCAGTCCTAACTATTAATTGCCTTCTCTGGCAATTATACTTTGGCTTCTATACTTTGTCTGTACTCTCATCTTCTGAATAATAATAATAATAATAATAATAATAATAATAATAATAGCTACAAACACATACATGTCTGGCAATGTCCAAAGGGCTTTAATGGTGTAATACTTTTTAATCTTCACAGTAACCCTATGAGAAAGAATCTATCATTATTCCCACTTTTCTGATGTAGAAATTGAGGTACAGAAAAGTAATTTGTACTAGGAAATAAAAAATAATTATAGCTTCATGGGCATTTTGGGAAGCAAGTTGTCTTTTTAATCATTTTATCTCCAGGGTATAGAAAGTATATGCCTCCTAAGGGGTACTCCACAAATATTTATTAAATTGACTATCCTTGCTTGTTCCTGTCCACTAACACTGTCTCTGCCAAATAGCCTACTAACTGTCACTAAACACTGCTCTTTTCCATGTTTTTGCTTCAAAGGCCAATAGCAGGGTAGGGTGACTTAATCTTCCTGATACCTGGGGGGTTTTTTGTTTTGTTTTGTTTTGTTTTTTTACATATCCACTCTCTGATCAACAAGTCATAATGATTTTCTTTTTTTAAATTTTTTTTAATGTTAATTTTAAGAGAGAGAGAGCAGGGGAGGGGCAGAGAGAGAGGGAGACACAGAATCTAAAGCAGAATGCAGGCTCTGAGCTGTCAGCACAGAGCCTGATGTGGGGCTTGAACCCACAAATCATGAGATCATGACCTGAGCCAAAGTCAGACGCTTAACCAACTGAGCCACACAGGCACCCCAGTAATTTTCAACTACCTACAGAAATAAGGTATAAAGAATAAGCTTGAAACTGTAGAGCTTGGCATTAAATGTTCTCTCTAGTGGAATCCAAAACTATCTCTACAATTTTATTTCACAATATAGATATTCCACATATTGAACATTTACTCTGTATTTAGCACCCTTAAGCATTTCACATACATTATCTAATCTAACACTAATCTATTTTATAATAAGGAAACATAGACTCAAAGAAGCCATTTATAGCAGCCAAAATGATTCTGAATCTCAAAATTTTCATATGTGTTTCTGGGCTAGAAATTTCTCCAATGATTTATTATATTTCAGACCCAGGTGTCTTTCAACAATGATGCTAATTTCTTCTTTCTCATGACTCATTCTTCAATTTTCCACAACCAAAAGATTAATGACATATTAAAACTCTTTTAACGTTTCTTATTTGTCATTTATCATGCTATCATATGACATGACCCTTGTTATTTTATGTGTTTTATTTATGTCATGCTTCAGGAACTCAAGTTTAAACCTCCTTAATGCAGGAATCATGTATACACATAATTTATTCATGTAACTTTTCATGCCTTGTAAATATTATTTGTTTATAATGACATCATATATACAGGATGGTTCAAAGTTTTTATTCTGCTATAATCATTATGTACATCAGGAATGTGGTATAATTTAAATATTCACATAAGGAAAAATGGTAAATGTAACTAATTCACAAATCTCTTATGAGAGAAAAAGTAAATAAGGATGCTTGACAGAATAAAATTTTTAGTGGAAATGGGTTGTCAATTTAGATAACTTTTTTTCGTCTATTTTTATTTTGCCCTATAAAGATTTCATAGATTTTCTGATAAGTTTTAATTTTTCTCTCCAATATTTAGACTATTTTTTGAGTAGCCAATTAGTGTTTAAGCTTTTAATAAGTATAGCCTGATAAATATGCACATTCATGTAGTCATTATATAAAGATTTGCATTTTCAGTGAACAAAGAATTTCCTTCATGTGGCCTTTGTTAGTCATTTTTTGGAGAAAAAAATAGGTCTTCTAAATCACCCCAGCCATTCTCATTATCTGAGGGAAAAAAAACAAATAATCTCATCAAGATTTAAATGGATTAAAACACATGTCATTGAAACTATCAAATTGTATGTAGCCAAGTGGTATCAAACCACAATGGTCTTACAATAGAAGAGGAGAGCAGGATAAAAATATCTTTCAGTTTTCTTAATATTAAAATCAAGAAAATTAGGTCTATTATCATGAGAAACAAAAAGATTCTAGAATGAATAGATTAGAAAAATCATCTATAAAACTAAAACATCTTTGAAAATTCAATCAGAAAGAAAAACTGCATTGTGATTCATCATAAATTTGCATTTATGATTTTGGCTAAAAAACAAATAAGCAAATACCTTTATCTATAAGAAATAAGAAATGAAGAACTACATTTTTCAAAACACCAAATAATATTATAAAAGCAATTAACCTTTTTGAAGCAAGACTTTCCTCATAATTGTAAAAATTTGTGCTGAATTAGTGTGGCCATTGGATTTTTTCTGTAATCAATAGGTTTTAATTATTGACCAGAAGACATATATTTGGGATGTGACTATCCAAATTTAAGTTATGAGGTACTATCTGTAAGGGTTAAATTGTAGTGTAGGGCTAATCTGTAGCCTTGGGAAATAACAGCTTTGTTTTGACGCTGTAGGTTAAGGGATAACAGCCTTGTCCTATCAATCAAGGGAACAAAAGTTCAAGGGAAATCAACTGGATTGGTGTTTGATTGGATTGGGGCAAGGGCGTGTTGAGAACTTCGAAAAAGTGGGCCAGAGGTAGGGTCAAGGAGGTCAACTGGTTGCGGCTTAACCGCTTAACTGTCTTAACCACAGAAGGTCTGAACTGTTTCCACCCCCATCTGGGAACTATTTCTTTGTTCTGTTCCCAGGTGATGATAAGATGATGTGGTTGGCTATAAAAACTCTGTACCCCGGCTGTTTGAGGCTGCACTCTGATCAAGAGTGTTGGTCCCAATAGGTAGGCCTTGCCTCTCATTGCAATAAACTTTGTTGTGACTGTCACTGGTGTCCGTAGCATTCTGTTTCAGGAGTCATGTGGATGCAACACTATCTAGTGAATAAATTATATTATGAACAAACAATAGTTATATTTTCAACAAGTATAAGAATCTTAGAATTTTAACCTGAGAATAATGCAGAAAAAAAGTAATTAGAGAAGATATAACCCAAATAACCAAACTATAGTCTGCTAGTGTTTTGAACATTTTGCATATATCTGTGAGATTCATTGATACTTGGTTATTTCAAAAATGTATATATAATTTCTATGATATTGACATGCAAAAACAAGTAATTCTTTAGAGTTGTTTCACTGCTACTTTTGGAGACTTGGGTTGTCTTTAACTAAAGTACATGAAATATGTGACACATTGGATTTGGGGAAAAGAAGGAAAGCATATTTATTTGATGATATATGGCATATGGAAATGTGCTCTTCATTTGAAAATTTATTGAAGCTTGTCAGTAGCTTACTTCTGTTGTTTATAGCCTGCCTAACCTGTTGGGAAAGGGGTTTAATGGCCAGCCTGAGCAGATAAAGAATACACAAAAGTTCAGCATGAGTGGAGCTTAGAGTTATAATTCAGTTCCAGCACACCACCATGTCTTTGACATTGTGGCTAAAAAATGTATTTTCCATAGTAGACTGAAAAAAATTACCTTCATCAGGTTCTAAAGTGTTTGAAATGCCACCAACATGTTCATTTTTATTTTTTCAACCTTCTTTCTTCAGATATTACTCCTTCAAAAGGTAATTTTTGGGTCTTCATTGGCAAATGGTCTCATCTCTTTATCTATATTGTGCTTAATCCCGATTTTAAATGTTGCATCAGTCAAGTGTTTTATCCTGATTATTCTGATTATTTATTTATCCTGGTTATTCATTTAAACAAGTTAACAAAAGTTCTGCAGAAAATTTTTAAGTCACATATTTTCTTAGTCATATTTTCTTAGCTCACATGAACAGAAGAAATAAATATTTTAAATTTTTTAAAAATGGGATTTATAATATTAAGTTTGAGATTAACAGTTCAAATTTGAATTAATAATAGAAGAAAATGCAGAAAACAGATTTGGTAAGAACTTAGATATTATGTATGAGATATTTCAAAATTGTTATGAAAGGTTTTGTTCCATTAAACCTTCCAGCATCTTCTCTACAATTTAGAGCTCTGTCCATCTATAGTCCATTTCTGTCTCACCACAGAACATCTCAGTCCCCATAACTTACCAAAGACTTATAACTCAAAGTATAATCTTTTGAATTACTGAAGTATTTTAATGGCATATGAAATGAATGAATTCAAAAAACAGGATAAAAAGGTAACATTCCTTAGTAGAAACTTGTCTTCCAAAAATTCTTTGTTGTTGTTTTGTAAGTTGTTCTCTTTAATCCAAGAAAAACCTGCCTGTACCATGGCACACTACACATCTTTCTGTTCTCAAAATGTTCAGAAGTTTAAATTTTTTTTTTCAACGTTTATTTATTTTTGGGACAGAGAGAGACAGAGCATGAACGGGGGAGGGGCAGAGAGAGAGGGAGACACAGAATCGGAAACAGGCTCCAGGCTCTGAGCCATCAGCCCAGAGCCCGACGCGGGGCTCGAACTCACGGACCGTGAGATCGTGACCTGGCTGAAGTCGGACGCTTAACCGACTGCGCCACCCAGGCGCCCCGAAATGTTCAGAAGTTTAAAGTAAACATTTAGCTCCATTTGAGTAAACTACAAGTAATAATAAATACATCTTGAATTAGTGATTCTCGAAGAAATTTAAAAAATAAATTTTGGATGTAATTTTCTTTCTCCTTGAAAATTCACTGATGTTGAATTTTCTTTTTCTTTTCTTTTCTTTTTTTAAATATGAAATCTATTGTCAAATTGGTTTCCATACGACACCCAGTGCTCATCCCAACAGGTGACCTCCTCAATACCTGTCACCTACCCTCCCCTCCCTCCAACCCCCCCATCAACCTTCAGTTTATTCTCAGTTTTTAAAAGTCTCTTATGGTTTGGCTCCCTCCCTCTCTAACTTTTTTTTTCTTTCCCCTCCCCCATGGTCTTCTGTCAAGTTTCTCAGGATCCACATAAGAGTGAAAACATATGGTATCTGTCTTTCTCTGTATGATTTATTTCACTTAGCATAACACTCTCCAGTTCCATCCACGTTGCTACAAAAGGCCTATTTCATTCTTTCTCATTGCCAAGTAGTATTCCATTGTGTAAGTGCTACTAAACCATTGTCACATTTTCAGATTGAAGAACTTGAGTGTCTAGAATGAATATAAATGTCACCATATTTATAATTTTCTATACTGAATATGAATCACTATCATATGAATATGATTCACTGTGAATCACTATGTATACAAGCAATTCAATAATATTATTTTTATCTAAGAAAGAACTGCCATTAAGCTGATTATAATGAAGTATACTCCAGCCTTTGAAAATTCAACATCATTATATTTAAATAAGTCTCATTATTTTGAATCCTTTTATATATTTAGTGGTACCTAAATCTTCCAGGTATATTTATCGCTAAGAGTTTGTTAATAATGAATATATATCTGTGAAAGCGAAATTTCAGCAGAGATATTTTGAAACAGGATACCTTGGGCAGGGTATATACAATGATGTTGAATTTTCGAAGGCTGGAGTACACTTCATTATAATCAGCTTAATGGCAGTTCTTTCTTAGATAAAAATAATATTATTGAATTGCTTGTATACATAGTGATTCTGACAATTGAATCTATATTCATATTCAGAATAGAAAATTATAAATACGGCAACATTTATATTCACTCTAGGCACTCAGGTTCTTCACCCTGAAAATGCGACAATGGTTTAGTAGCACTTTTGTAGACATAACAAATTGAGGGACACTCTAAGCTGGGCTGATTTTATACAACAATGATATAATTCAAACGATGTCCCATGGACCCTGCCCAAGGTATCTTGTTTCAAAATATCTCTGCTGAAATTTCACTTTCACAGATATTTATTTATTATTAACAAACTCTTAACAATAAATATACCTGGAAGATTTAGGTACCACTAAATACATAAAAGGATTCAAAACAATGTGACTTATTTAAATCAGTTACATTTTCCGAAGAGTTCTGACAATTTCAGGGGGTAGCTATCATCTACTTACTGGTCAGAAAAATTAGATAAAAAGTTAAAATGTAGTAGTTCTGAATGGAGTATACCCCTGTCTGTGTTTCATATTGGGTGCAAGTGGTTAATAGACACAGATGGAGAAGTTGGAGGACAGCAAATGAAACTTAGCCTAAAGGCCCTCATAGCAGGATTTAATTATATGTTTGCCTTCATGGTCTAATGTTTTCTGTGTTGCTTTCTTTTCAAAAATTTAACTACAGAATGATCTATTATATTTTACAAAAGTAAAATATATTATTTATTAAATTTGGAACAGAGTAACTCACTAAAAACATTAACATTAAGTGAACATCATTCTATTCATCTCTGTATGCACATAAAGAAATTAAATAAACTAAAAATTTGTAAATGGTATCATTATATAGGTTATTAATTTCATTTGAGTTTCATAGAAGAAAAATCTTAAGCAAAGGTAAGTAAATTGCTAAACTGCAGATATAGTTAAAATAGAATGAATAATAATTTATTTATGGTTTTTCCTAAAAGATCTAAAAAGTTTAATAAACACTAATAAATGGAATCTTTGTGTTTTAACACTATTTCTCCATTTTATACAGTATTGATTGACCCTTTACTTTGAAAAAAAATGCATCTGTCATCCAAATAAATTATTTTTAGTGTATTCAGTCCCCAAATGCTCTTCCCCATTTTTTCTTAAACCCACTCCTGGGGTGCCTGGGTGGCTCAGTTTATTAGTCATGGGACTCTTGATTTGGGCTCAGAGGATAATTTCATGGTCATGAGATTGAGCACCACTTTGAGCCCCCCATCTGGCTTTGCACTGGGCGCAGATCCTGTTTAGGATTCTTTCTCTCCCTCTTCCTCTGCCCCTCCCCCACTCTCTCTCTCTCTCAAAAACAAAACAACAACAGCAAAAAACACTCCAATCACACTTTTACTCCAACCACTCTACTGAAATCACTTTGTTAATGATCTTAGATCTCAAAATTGCTAAATCCCATGCTAAATTATTTGTCTTTATTTTACATGAACCATTAGCTGCATTTAATACAATTGATCCTTCTCTCCTGGAAACTCTTCACTTGGTTTCAAGGACACCAGATTCTTCACAAATCTGTTTCCTGTGCTTGTACCTTCATTTTGACCTTTCAATATTGTAGAGTTCCAAGACTCAATCTTTTGCTCCTCTTCTCTATTTATACTCACATCCATAGCTTTGAAACCAAGTGCATATTGGATCCCTAATAACTCATGTCCTATGGTCTTTCTTAAACTCCAAACTCATATATCAATTGTTTACTTGTACTTCCATGTGGATGTCTAATAAATCCTTCTAATCTAACATGACCAAAACTATATTTTCAGTAGATAACAAACCAAACAGTAAATAAATGAATGAATAGGAGTAAATAAATAAATAAAGCACATACTCTATTTATTGTTCTTCACATCTCAAATGATGATAACATCATCCTTTCAATTACTCAGGCAAAAATAAATCTTAGAATCGTTTTAACTCTTCTTTCTCATAGCCAACATTCATCAGAAAAGTCCCATTAGTTCTACATTCATAATATATCCAGAATTTGACTCCTTCCACCTTCTTCCATTTCTACAATTACCATCTTGATCCAATATGCCATCATCTGTTACCTGAACACTGCAATCACTGCCAGTTATTGTATTAAAAAGAATCTAGTCTCTCATTCTTTCATATTTTGGGTAGTCTGATGTCTTTAAAACTGAACAGGAAAATGTTTTCCTCAATATGGAAATTGTTCAATCATCTTACAACATTGATTAGGTTGCTTCTCATTCACCTTGTTATTAAGTGACTTGCTTTAGTCTACCTGAATACCTAAGGAACTCTTTACCAATGTGGCTCAATAACTTAAGAAGTATATGCCTCAATGTTGGTCATTCTATACCACGATTTCTTAGATTAACACAAGTTCCTTTGATTTCCAAACCCACTTCTCCCTTTATTTTAGGAAAATTATTAAATTATACTTTTGTTCATAGTTTTTCTTAGTTTTTTGGTACTCTGCCTCAGGGACTCTGATAACAAGTATTTGGTTCCTCTGTTTTATCTTTAACTGCTTTCATCTCTTTGCCTCTTTTCTCTTTATTTGCTCTCATTACACCATCCCTTTCCCCTGAATTGAGAATTCAGTTTTGAGAGTTTTGAGCAATGTATATTATAAATATATAATTCATATGTTAGTTCCATAAATGGGACATTGTGATATAATATATTACATCAAAGTGTGCTTATCATATAAAAACAAATTTTATAGCTTTCACAGCAGAAAAAATTTTTTTTAATTTCCCTTTCCTTGTGTAATGTTTGTTTATCCTCTGGAATCTCTGTTGTCTTTTCTTTTTCGTTATTTTTCTCTAGACAGTTTGATTAATTGTTAGGCTACATATTTTCTTCTTTCTCATGCTTACTATATGCAGCTTTGTCCAGAATTTCTATTTTATCCTATACAATGAGAGTGAATTTTCCTTGACGCTGCTCATAATTGGTAGGAACCCTCTCTTGAGCTATAGTTTGAGAACTAAAATTTTGCTATTAATGTACTTTTGGTATTTTGAAGATGTGGGAAGTTTAGAGTTTGACTGTAGTCATTTTTGAACAGCCAGGTCTCTGTTCTCTCTTTTGAGATTTTATTAAAAGTCTGTAATAGAATTCAGTCCACTGAGTTCAGGTACTTACTATTCTTGAGGAAGGATCCACTAGAATTTTTGATCCTTCTCCTGGAACACAGTGACCCCTGGTGGTGTTTCCTGCTTCTGCTGAGGGCCTGAGATGCTGCTGGTCACATAAAGATTCTGTTCTTAAGGAGCTCTTCTCAGATTTTCTCTAGGTTACCTAATTCCCTCTCACTCTGCTATTCTAAGAATTTTTAGAATGTTTTCAATACATTTTCAATACATTTCAATACATTTTCAATACTCTTTCCTGTTTAAGAGATGAATAGATAAATGAGGATTAAATTGCATACCAGAATCAGTTACTTTTCAAATTTTATATTATGAGGTTAATTACTTTGCATATTTGGATGCTTCTAGTAAATTCATTACTGGTTGTGTCAGAGCACAGCGGTTGTCTACCCTCATTATATCTTCTTCCTATCTTCTCTAGTAGTAGAGCATTTGTTCTAGTATTGTGTACATGTCTGTTCAGGACAGAAATTAGACCCGGTTGGCACCTACTGTTTCTATGTGTAGGCATGTAACTAACTTTTGGTCAATAAAATGTAGGCAGAGATATTTTCTGGCACTTACTACTAAACCTCCTTAAAAGGCATCAGGCATGCTCCCTTCATTATTTTCTCTCCTCTTCCTCCTGCTGTCGGAGTAACACAAGGAGGTGATGGATGAAACTCTAGCCATCCACTTAGAACCTAAGAACAAGAGGCACACTCTAGAGATGAAGGAGTCAAAAGCTGAACAACCCTGGGTCACTGTCAATTCTCTGAACCCATCAGAATTCTCTTGAGTAAGACAAAATATTTTTTTGATCTAACATTTGTGTGGTGATTTGTTATTTTAAAAGTAGTATCATATATATAAATTTATATATATGTGTACATATATAATTTTTGTTAAGGTTTCAACTTTTTGTCATAAAGTTGGTCATAATATTCCCTTATTATGTTCTAATCTCTGTACTGTCCATTTTTTCATTCTTTTTTTAAAATTTTTCTTTATTTTTGAGAAACAGGGAGAAACAGAGCATGAGCTGAGGAGGGGCAGAGAGAGAGGGAAACAGAATCCAAAGCAGGCTCCACACTCTGAACTGTCAGCACAGAGCCCAACATGGGGCTTGAACCCACGAACTGGGTTCGCTCAAAAAATGAACATTAGATGATAACAGAGGCACAAAGTTGGATCACAGAGTCTTCCCTATCTAATACTTGCTTGACCAAATAAACAGAAATTAGTAAAATTAGCATGCTTTTGGGATTGTGTTTAGTTCCATGTGATAAGAAACCTAAACCGTAGTAGATTTAACAATGTACTGTTTATTTTGTCCCACTTAAGAGAATTCTGATGGGTTCAGAGAATTGACAGTGACCCAGGGTTGTTCAGCTTTTGACTCCTTCATCTCTAGAGTGTGCCTCTTGTTCTTAGGTTCTAAGTGGATGGCTAGAGTTTCATCCATCACCTCCTTGTGTTACTCCGACAGCAGGAGGAAGAGGAGAGAAAATAATGAAGGGAGCATGCCTGATGCCTTTTAAGGAGGTTTAGTAGTAAGTGCCAGAAAATATCTCTGCCTACATTTTATTGACCAAAAGTTAGTTACATGCCTACACATAGAAACAGATGTTAACCTGAGCCAAAGTTGGACGCTTAACGAACTGAGCCACCCAGGCACCCCCCCTTTTATCATTCTTAATATTTTGTTTACCTGTGTCTTCTTTTTCTCTTGAGCAATATCACAAAGTTTGTCTACTTTAAAATTTTTCAATCAACTTTTGAATTTTTTCATGCTATTTTAGTTTTGTTAGTTTCATGCTATGTTAGTTTCTTATTTCATTAATTTCAGTTATCTTTATTGTCTTCTTTCTTCTACTTTCTTTGGTTTCATTTGGCTGTTTTATCTTTAGTTTCTTATTTAGATGCTTAGCTTGTTAATTTTTAGTCCTTTTACTTCAATTTCACTACTTAAATTTTTATTTTTTCTTTAAAATATATTGTTCTGTCCACATATTTTCATATGTTCTATCTTCCTTACTATTTACTATAATTATTTTTAAATTTCATCATAATTTCTTCTTTTACCTATAAGTAGTTTAGAAAGGGGTGTGCATTTTAATGCCCAAACATGCAGCAAAGGGCAAATTTATACTCTGTTATTGATTTCTAAACCAGTTGTACTGTATTCATAAAACATGGTCTAGTGTTACAGCAATGTTGTTAAAAATATGTTGATACTTAATTTGTAGCCAAGTAAATTGTCAGTGTGTGAGCATGATAAAATCATTTGTTCTGTGTTTGAGAGCAGGTTCTATATAAGGAGGGTTTCCATAAGACCAGTTGGCCTAGGTGAATCCCAGTTTATTCTCATTATCCCAGTGTAATCACTTGTAGCACCCTTCTCACTCACAAAACATAAGGGTTTTTTTTGTTGTAAGCATTACATTATTATCAAATCAAATATTAATTCCAGTTGGCCAGTTATGAAATTTGAGCCTTCAGATTCTCAACTAATTTTTTTGCCATTTAATCTCCAGATAATTGAGAGAGTTTGTTGAAATCTCACTATGGTGGTGCATTTATCAACTGATTCCTGCAGTTTTATCACTTATGCTAAGACTATTTTCTTATATACATATATGTTTACAATTGTTATAGCTTCTGAGTGAGATCATTTTTCTCATTGACAGGTTTTTTCTAATCCTTTTGTGTTTTTATTAGCTATTTTTACCTAGAAAATAATAGTAATAAATAGCCACACAGCTTTATTTTGGTTTGCATTTTCTTGATTTATGTTTTTGTTGGTTTTTTTTTTTTTTTTTTTTTTTTTTTTTTACTTTCAAACTTTTTGTTGTATGTTTACCTGAGGAAATCAAGGCAAGTGTGCAAAGTATACCTATGTATCTAAGGTCACCCAACTAGTAGGGAACAGAGTAAAAACTTAAAACCAGGTCACCTAATGCAAAATTCCCCATTGTCCTTAATAATAAGCACAAACGTTGACCTAATGCTCAGTTTGTGCCAGTTGCTGTAGTAAGAGCTTTCTTTGAATGCATTATCCTGCTTATTTCCATTAAATTCTAGTCCCTCTTTAGAGCACTCATGGCATCAGTATGTGGTAGATGTTCTAATATATATTAAATAATAAATAGAAAAACAAGGGAATCATTTCAAGGTATTTTCTTTTTTGTACCAGACAAATGGTGCACTATGAAAACAGAACAACTTTTAAATCAAAGGGAAAATTAATGGTTTTAAATCTAAGTTAGATGTGCACATGATTTCTTACATTTCCAGCTGTTGTTGGTGAGCACTTTGGGTCACCCTGTCTGCACTTTGGCACTTCTTAGATAGGAAGAACATGTGTGTGTTGCTATTTTTGAAACAGCTAAGGGTGATAGGGCTAGGTCCCTGGTGTGAAACTCATCAGAAATTCAACTCCTTTATTTAACCTACAATCTCAGCCATTTACTGAAACTACTGGTTTGAAATCAGAGCCTCAAATCAGAGCTTCTCAGGAAGCTGCTCAAAAGGCCAGAACCATGGAACTAGAAGGGCTCTTTTTTTTTCTTTTTTTTTTTTAATTCTATGTTTAGATTAGACCTAATTTGTAACTGCAAGACCTCCAAGTCTCCTAGATTGATTCTTTTCAATCATGCAGAATACCACTACACAAAGTCTTTTTGAATAAACTTGATATTTATTTACCTTTATCTGATTGTTTGTAGCCTCTCAAGACTAACTGATTGGGCCTACTGTTCAAAAAGAAAGGAAAAAAAAATCTGTACTGCACAAAAGAATTATGTTCTTGCTTCTTTCTGGAAAACAAACATCACACTTACTTATTAATGGTACAACTGCTGTTAACTCCCTAAGGGAGACAAGCTCTCAGTGCAGGCCAATTGCCCCCAAGACCTTAAGACCCCTTCTATACAAGGCAAAAAATTTACAGGAGTTTGTCAGTCATCACTCAGGCTATCTCATTAGGATCCTACGTTAGCCCTTAACTCATTTACTTATTCAACAGATTTATTCACTGAGCACCTTCTATGTGCTAAGTACTGTTCACTGAGTTCCCTGAGTATTATTCATGCTTATCTCTGGTATCACCATTATAGGAAGTCACTATCATTTATCAGATGTCCCTATTTACCTTGTTGGACTTGAACTGATATTCTTCACTCCTACTCTTAGAGGCGTTAGTAGTTTTCCCTGTTAGGAGAGCAACCACGTCTGTCTTGCTTAATGTAGTTTCTCAGCAACTAGCAGAGTGCCTGCTACACAGCTGAATGTTCAATTCAACCATATAAATCCAAGTATATAAATCAAAAAATAATCTTAAAACTGTTATGAATAGTGGCTAAGCCTTCAAATCCTATCCTTTTCCCAGCCCACATTTCCATGCCTTTATTTCACATATCTCCATTTTGGCTCACATGCCTGTGTGGCCACACCTAGAACACCACTCCCTGACACCACTCCCTGACTCCCTCTTTTCCATTCTCTGACTTAGTGGCTCCTCTGGGATTCCCGTATCTTCTCTTCTACTTGACTTTGATATCTTCCTTAAAGATTCAAAGCTGTGAGAATACAAAGCCTGCCAGGGAAGAGAGCCAGATCTTCTGGGAAGAAAACATCATACTAGTGGGTATTTGACAGTGCTGCCTTTGTAAATAATAGTTATTTGACATTCCAGACTAAGGAGGTGTGTGTGGAAGAAGAGTCAGCTGCCAGGCAGGATTAATTAGCACAAAGGTCACAGTTGTGCTGCACATATTTTTGTAAGATACCACATCTAATTGTTAGCCAGTTAGGTTGTGCTTATTTCGGACTGTTGAGATTTTTTGGTTTAATGAGACAGTGCAGTCCATCTTCACAGATCGCTACCCATTGTTTGAAGCGTGATGATAACTGCATTTAAAGTTATTGAGCTTGAGTTTAAATAAATTATGCAGAAGTCAAAGAACACATATTTGATGTTCCATAAACAGCCAGAGCTAATGAATCACAGCTCTGAGAAAAAGCAAAACACTTTTCGTTTTTTTAATCTAATACCCTGTGTCTCACTGCTGTGTTTTTCTTTAAGCATTACATATTTTGTAAAAAGTTAGTTATTTGTGTAAGTGACCTCATAAAATTTCTCTATAGACTATATGACAATTTTTCAGATAGCTTTTATTTAACTAGATTAAGACCAAGTAATATGTACTAAACTCAGTTGGCCATATACTTTGAACTATAAGGCTAAACTATAAAAGTATTGAATTTATTTTGAAATAGAGAAGGAAATTCATCATTAAAATATGCTCACACATATGCTGTTTTCTGTAGATTTTTCAAAAAGTGGTAATTTTGTGAAAATCATCAGTGTCATTTTTGTAAACTGTGTTTTGGTATCTTCCATATTTATATATTAAACACATTTAAAATAAGACAATGATATTTAAATAAACAGTATCTTAATAAAAGGAAAGTGAGTAAGTGGGTAATTGAGCGCCAACTATTTGCCAGACATTATTTCAGAGGTTTCCATGTATTCTCCTATTTACTCCGTACCATAACTTTATCATGTTGGTGTCATTATCCCTATTTTGGATATGAGGAAACTTAAGCACAAAGAGGTTAAAAAATATAACTCAAATTACACAGCCAGCAAATGAAGGTTCCATGACTTGAATTACAAAGTGTGTGCTCCTACTTTATTCCATTATTCAAATTTCCAAATTTTACTTAATGCTATATTTAGGAAACACTTAGGTGTATCAATTTAAACAAGATATATTAAAATTATTACTTAAATAATATAAATACTGTAATAATGGCACTGTATAATCTCTTATTTTAAAAGATATCTGTAAAGAATATATATAAATAAATAAGATATATATGTGTATATATATATGTGTGTATATACACACATATATATACACACACACACATACACACACTCCTATAGCTTACCAAAATGTTATGTAAAAATTTGTGACACATGCCATAAGCTATGTCAGTTAACATCAATTCCTTTTACTTATGTCCTCTATAATACAGGCTTAAAATTTAAAATACTCAACTTTGTACTGCCAACTAGTAGGAGTTGTCATGTGATTCAGTTCTTGCCAATGAAACCTAAACACAAGTATGAGGATTCTGCATCTTCTGTTTCCTTTTCCTTCTTGCCTGGAACAGGGAGGCTGAGGTTCCAGCCATCACTATCTAGGATTGTAACCCTGGAAATTAGAAGGGGCCTGGTCCCTGAATGTCATTGGTGAACCACTATGCCCACCATGGATGGTTTCTCCAGACATCTAGGTCCATAATATAAATATAATTCTCTCAGGATACATCACTGAAATCTCATTTCATTTAAAAGCAGCTAACAAATCCCTAACTGATACAATCCTCTCTCTGATGACTTGGACTGTGGAGTCAAGAGTAACTGCTATCAAAAGTTTGGGGGTTAGTGTTCTGATGTGTAATTCAAGGCTTAATTAACATACATTTTTTCTTACTTGAATTAACTGACTCCACATTCTTTTTTCTCAAACTGGATACTATTATCCCCAATAATATAGCCAAATACTTTTAACAGATTTATTTTACATACAGATACCTAAGACAGTATCTGGAGGTCTTGACTGAAAATGAGGAAAAACTCTCTAACACACAGTCTAGGCAGCATCTGATCCTAAGTCTAGTTCAGTTGAACATTTGGTCTTTGATTCCACAATGGCTCTCTTAGAAATGGATAGAGTTGGATGCCAGGATAGAGACACAATATATTCTTGCCATCAAGCCTGGAAATAAGCAATTTTGCCAGATGACTCTGCCTCTTTTCTGAACTCAGTCCCTCATAACAAGTGTCTTTAGGAATATGTTCTTTGAAATTATGTTTTGGCAAAAAAAAAAAAAAAGGCCTAAAGGATAGCTATTGCTGGCAATAACAGGCACCATGAATAGTCCAAGAAAAACTAAAAGACTGAAATGATATAGATCTTCTCTAATAATGTAATTACCACTAAAGTTTTTCACCTAATTTTAATTTCCCAATTTCTATTTATAGAAATAATTGTGAAACTTAGGAAAAAGAAGAGATAATATCTATTTAGAATGTTAGAGAAGCTCAGACTCAAAACTATTCCCAAACATAACAGAATATTTTTAATAAGATTTCCTGATTCCAGGTACAATTTACTCCACCATTCTAAGATTATTATAGGGGCAAATATTCCCACTAATTACCCAACATAAGTTTTTTATGCAAATTTTTTCAATTCCCTCATCTTTATTCCTGTTAAGTTTAAATATTATTGATCCTGACTCTTCAGAACCCCTTCTGAAATATCTTGGTAAATTAACCCTCCATTTCATAAGAGACTGTTAAAAACTGAGAACAAACTGAGGGTTGATGGGGGGTGGGAGGGAGGAGAGGGTGGGTGATGGGTATTGAGGAGGGCACCCTTTTGGGATGAGCACTGGGTGTTGTATGGAAACCAATTTGACAATAAATTTCATATATTAAAAAAAAAACCCTCCATTTCATATGGTTCAAAACTTCTTGCTGTGGGCAGGGGTGGGTGGACAAAATAGAAAAAAGAAAAACAGGGCAAAGAAGAAAGAAGATGAGATAAATCAACAACAGTTGAGAGTTGGCTCGGTCAATCAAAGGAAAATTTTAGTCATTGGTTGAGCAGCACACAAAGTGACCCTCTTCACCAGCTTTGTATTTTCAGTAACATCTGTTAGACACAACAGTGATTTGTATGAGCAGACATTTTGCAGAAGTAAAGGAAAAGAGCGAAGTTTCAGGGTTAGGTCAATGTCATACATATCAGAGAGAACATGAGTCCCCTGAGAATTCAAGATTTCAGTACTTTGGACTCCACTAACCATGGCTAAAACTCAAGTGACCTTAACTATCTAATAATGCATTGGAGGGCCCTCCTGGCCTTGGCCACACACATAATTAGAAACAGAAGAGTAACAATTGGTTTATCTCCCCTTATAATTTACAAAATGTATGTGTTTAAAATGCATGTGTGTGTATTTTTTTTTGTAAAGAAACTAAAACACGGATGCTATAGCTGTTATTTCATAGAATACTAGATTTGAAGAAAAAAAAAATATATATATATATATTTTTAACTGAACCAGAAATAGTTTACATAAGATTCCTGGTAGTTACTTTAAGTAAAAAGGTGTGAGCTGAAATTTTCAAACTCAAGACTAACTCTATGACTGAATTGATATGATTTAACACCTTCTGAAAGTCTCCTATATGAACTAGTAAACTAAATGAATTAGATATTTTTACGGGATTAATTGAATTGATATGTCATCTATCATTTTATGTATTGTATTTGAGAGACCTTAAGAACATAGGCTAAAAGATTTTTCTCCTTAATAGTCAGAAATGTAAGAATTTCAAAAAATAGCATGACCCAGCCTCTCAGTAAGTGCCTAACTTCAAGTGGACAGTCTTAAATTCCAAAGAATATTAGATCACTGGAAAGATGGCTAAAAGATCAGACATATTTCTCCCTCAGGGGTTAGAAAAGAAAATAACTTTTGTCCTTTTTCTAAATACTTCTTATAACAAAAATATAGCCATATTAATGACAGATTACCTTTGATTAGTTATTACAGCTTACATTCAAAAGTAATATGCATGATGACTACTAAAAAGTATAGAAGATAATAGCACTCTAACCACATTATTTAATAAAGGATTACTGCTTAAAGGATTAATCTAAAACTTTGGAAACCCAGATTTTAACTAAAAGATAAAGTAAATTATTAGGTCTGCTGCTATCTACTTTGAATGCACTTCCAAAAATCTGTATGAATTAGGAACATTATCTATTGCTGTTATTGATTATTCATAAGAATGAGAACCATATCTAACTCCTTCTCTTATCATTCTTCTCCACTCTATATTAAAAACAAAGAAATACAGTGAGGAAGGGAATTTTAAAATATGAAAGAACTTTATAATAAATTTTCTAAGTTAAAGAGAACCTTTTAAAGGGAAAATACTTTTAAAATAATAACAATCTAAGAATTAAGCAAACTCTTTTAATATGTGAGATTACCTTGCAGAAGAGAAAATAATATCATAGAAGAAATACTTAACTGATCTAGCAGAAAGCATAGTTTTTTTTCTTTAAATGCTTTTAAAAACTACTGGAACTGGTATAACACAGTAATTTGTATTTCTGAAAGATTAACCTTTTTAGTATTTTGTCATTAACCTGAATTTGCTGTCCCATTTTCAAGTTTGGTCCACATTTAACTTTAACTATCACTAAAGCAAAACTCAGACTGAGTCCATACGTTATTCTAAAATGTTTTTCTTAATGTAAATATCTTATAAAACAATTTACCCAGTAGGAAGCCCCTAATTTACCTTCATTTATATAATTCTCTCATAAACCAAAAAGCATCTCAGCTGGGTTTCAGAGGTCTCGTCTCCCTTTTTGCTGTAACAATACACTTTTATTCTCCCAAGTAGGATATATTTTTCTCTCCTTCCTATACTTGTCAGTGTTTATCAATCACGGCACTGTCAGATGTCTTTACTGGAAAAACCAGAGCTCTGCCCCACTCTACAATGAAAATACCCTTCCCTCTGCACTACCTCTGTTAATTATGAGCAAGACTTTACTGAAGGAACAAGAAGAGAATCAAAAGACAATCTGGGAAGAGATGAGACAGCAACAGAAGTCTTCATGGTGTACATGCTGAGGAGCTATTCAGTAAATGGACAAATTTACAAACAAATGAAAATTAGAAAAATTCTATTGCACTGAGAAAGGGGATACAAAGGTTTGTGGAATCCAAAATCAGAACATATTTTATTATGGAAACATTTACTAAATTGTGGGTAAATGCTACTCATAGTACTTACAAATAAGTTTTCATAGAATGGTGTCAGGTTTTGTCCACCATTAATTGCATTCTCACTACAAGAAATGGATCTGAGTTTCAAATAGTGAACACAGGTTACACACCAACTTTATTGTCTCTGAAACACATTAGTGGGGACCTAAGAAATGCTGACAGCCTGAACCTCTCTAAGAGGTATTGAATCCCTCAACCCAGAGTTGACAGGGGAGGGAGCCCTGTGTCCTTGTCTGCCTCTGCCCAGAGTGGAGCTTACTGTCATGCAGAAATGAGAAATGGAGAGAGGGGGAAGTTATGACTCAAATGCCACTCTTCTAGGCAAGATTTAATAGACTTTATTGAATAAGTGTTCCTTCATTTTCTGTATGTCCTTAGGAAAATTTCCAGAGATTTTAAATAGTTGTTAATTTATAATTTTCACCAGTTATGGTTGCTTCACTGGGGAGAAGATCCATGGAGCACCTTACTCCATCATTCTAGAAGTACGTTTAAGTCCTGGTCCTAATCCCTAGCTTTCTTTGCTTTCTAGATATAGAAGATGAAAGCCTCTACATAAGCTGTCAAGGAGGCCCTCTGACTTTCACCTTCAACGTGTAATTACCATTTAATTGCTCTCAGCTTTTCATTGTATTTTTCGGGACTCCTATCAAGCTCAGAAATAGTCACCCAATCCCACTTTACTATTTCCTCCATACTCTTCAAACCTGGTAACAATCTAACTAGCTAACACAATCCCTTCCACTCAAATATCATTCCAATCAATAACAAGGGAAGTGTTAATAATTGGACAGCCATCTTCTGTTAGGGGTTATCTGTGCCCAGGGAGCCTGTGTGGCTCAGTCGGTTGAGCATCAAACTCTCTTTTGGGCTCAGGTCATGATCTCATGGTTCATGGGATCCAGCCTGCATTGGGCTCTGTGCTGACAGTGCGGAGCATGCTTGGGATTCTTTCTCTCCCTCTCTCTACCCCTCCCCTGCTCATGCTTTCTCTCTCTCTCTCTTTCTAGAGCTAATATGGCCCATCAGAGTTAAAATGAATCAACATATCAAATCTTTATACACCACTTCATTCAGTCACTGAGTGTGGGCCATGCCTGGAAGGACATGATATTGATTAAGGAGACTTTTTGAAACTGAGGTTTCAACCTGAAGAGGCTGGCAGTTGAAGGTTCTTGGCCAACAGAACTTACAAAAGCAGTAAAAACAAGTCCTTGAAAACAAATCATTGAAAGTAAATCATGACATGATATATCACCATGTCTAACCCTAGACTATGTCTCACCTCCAAAGATGAAGGGGCTTTCAGAATCTGTAGTATCTGGCCTGAATATAAGCATTGAAAATATTCACCAAGTTACTTTAGATCTCGAGAAGACTTCTTTTACTAGGGCTTTTACACTGTATAAGCAGAAAAGACTCTATTTCCCCTTGCGCACTTGAACCTGAGCTTTCATTCTAAACTCACTGTTAATATAAAGCATGTCTTACTGTAGGATTCAAAGTTTAAAGAAATTCTGTCTTTTCCCCCAGTTGATCCCATTGCCACAATTATGACAAAATCATTACAAGGCAAAACAGAGTCAAATCCAAGTCTTCTGATTTGAAATTCTGTGGTCTGTACCTGACCCATATCAATACAAACTGAATTCATATCATAGGTGAGCTAGAGGGAGAATAAAGGTATATGTTGTTTCTGAATATATGTTTTCTTCTGAATGATCCATACATATTTAATAGGTAGACTAGAGAAAAAAATTATTTTTATTAATAATATGCTAATAACTTTGAAGAAGATGTCTCATCTTTTCTCAACACTTTTTTAAATCTACATATTGATTAAATGAAAGTTTTGTTTTAGCCTAGCAAATATTCATTGTCCCTTTGATTCTTTGAGCACAATATTGAATAATGCTGGCCCTCTGTAAGAGAATTTGCTAGCCACAGAAACTCACTTTTCTGCAACTCCTGCAGCCTCAGTCGTTTAACCATGCCAAATTGAAAACATTTTAAAGTGTAGCTCCATCCTCCTTTTTATCAACAGCATTTCCTCTTGAGAGGTAATATACATTCTAATTTGGGGGAAGGGGGCCTAATGATTTTGGCTGCTCTATATTTAATATGAGAGAAATAGCAGCTATTTTCTAGACTATGTACCCCAACATACAATATATAATGCTTTCTATTTTGTTATTTATAAGTTACAGAATTTTAAAGTTGTATAGGAATATCGTAGCCATGATAGTAGCCTCTATATCTATTTCCAGCCCTTGGCCATGATATAGTAACCATGGACTTTGAGAGGAACTGAGTCACATACTTGGCTTCAAGTGAACACCTTAATGGTACCAGTGAAACAATGGCTATATATAGCATGAAAGCTTCAATCCACAATAATTTCCATTAACATATAATCCAAGTTGGACTAATCAGAGTGAGGAATAAGAGTCTGTTGATAATTAGGGGGAAAATGTGAACAAGGAAGCAGGTAACACAGACTGCTGCTGGGAGCCATCTTAAACTTTGGTTAGAACTACCATACTGAAAGTAGAACTGTAATATCTGAACAGATGAATCCCTGTTGACATTTTTAAGCCTCTGAATAGCCCCTCATCTCAGCCCTAATTTCTATAAGTAGAAAATTTCTCTTTATGATGTAAATGAGTTTTAGTTAAGTTTTCTGTTATTTGCCATTGAAAGTATCCAGTTTATCAAGGATTTTAATACACATCATCTAGTTAACTTCTGGTTCCTAAGAATTTACCTAACACCTTGAAGGCAAAACAAATACTGAAATCCAAGTATTTGGATTGCCATTCCTGTAAACTTTTTAACTTTTTTCTTAAGATCTAAAATTGTCATTTTCTCCAATTATAATTGTAGTTCTCTTTCAAATGTGTGTATGATATCCCAGACCTCTGTGTGAAACTGTTTTGCTGTGTTTGGGGAAAAAAAACAACTAAAGTAACTATCTATATAAAAATTAAGTCCTTAATATTTCCCTTGAAGCTATTATTCTATATAAAACATTAGTTAAGTATTTAATCTAAACAGGTTCAATTCAAGAGATGGGTATAAAATACCCTCACAGTCTAATTGTTGAAGCAAATAAGTGAAAGTATAATTAAGATAGGCATGTTAGGTCCTATAAGAGAGAAAACCACAAAATGCTGTGGAGGTCTATAGGCTAGACTACAAAAATTGGGAAAATGTTTCCACTAGATATAACATTTAAGCTATAGCTTGAATGATAGAGAAGGGTTTATTTAGAGGGTTGGGAAAGACATACCAGGCATGCAGTTTAGCACAAATGTGAAACTGTACTTGCTTTATAAAGGAAAGGAGATAGCAGAAAGAGATAGGATCTATGATTATGTACTAATTAACTAATAAGATCAAATTGGCACCTTACATATTCCACCTAAAAAGATACCAAAGGTAAAAAGATATAACACATTACTGATAGTTTCATAGTTCTGTGTGACACCAGAGATGGTACTAGAAGGAATGGAGTATATGGGAATAGTACAGCTGTACACAATGTGACATGAAAGAAACTTAAAGACTTACTTGCCAAAGACTATTTCACTTACCTGCCACAGTATTCCTGGATGCATCTTCAAAAAAAAAGATCCTTGCAGGGTAAGAATTTTCATCAATGAAAAATGATGACTTTTTAGAGCATCAGAACTCTCAGAACCTGAAGAAAAGGATCAGAGGGGAAGGTCCATGTTTAGAAAGGTAGATTCCCAGAGTGCCCATGCAGGAGGCAAGAGGACAGACAGTGAAGTACTGGGGGATGAAGGTACCAAAAGGGAACAAAATAATAAAGGCAATACAAATGATCTGATAGATTTTATTCCTAGTAAGTAATCATGGAAAGAAATAGACAGAAAGTGGTTAGTTCAAACAGTTTGATACAGAAAACTCTGAGGGCAGACAAGTTTCAGTAAGTAATGCATAGAAAACAATCGCTTTTGCAACAGACAACATTTTTTTAGGAAAAGATCAAAAATAGGAGAATGCTAAAAGCACTACATTTCATTTTTTTTATAACATTTTTTGATCCATAGCACAAAATTAAATAGACTCCTACATTTTGATATAAAGAAGGGGAAAAAAGTAAATGATACAGCTGACCCAGCAAAATCACAAATGGAAAAATTAGTCTTTAACTGCAAAAGGCTTGTTAAGATTGGGGGTTGGCCAAGCCATCCTATTCTAGATGATTTACAGTCAGTAAAAGCTTATCTGCAATTCTAAAACTGCAGACTTCTATTTTGTACTGTAAATAAGAAGTAAACTTTGCCATAGATTTTGGAAGAAAATCACTGTTTTAGATTAAGCCTTCCTATTTATATTCACAGACCTACAGCTGGTAAAAGCCTACTGGCTAGAAGATTATGCCGATAAGAAGAATAATAATAGTTCATTGAACAATTCCTCCATGTCAGGCCTTGTTTTAAATCATTTACTTACAATTTTTCATTTCATCCTCCCAATAAGACTATGAACAAGATTATTACAAATTTATAGATGGGATGCACTGGGCAGGTTTCCTCTTGCTCAATGACACACAGTAAGTAGAAGAACTGAACAAGAACCAGAAGGTAGACCTAACCTAGCCTCTCCCTGCTGTTAGGTGAAGATTCTTGGTGCTATTTCTTCTTTAATCTGCTACATTTTGATATTGCAGGAAAAATAACAACAAATGTAATTGTGTTTAGGGTATATAAATCAGTATATTTGTGTCGAACTAGGAATCAAGAAACTTGAGTGTCTTTCTGCCACTGCCATGTTCTCTTTAGACATGTTCTTCACACCATTCTGTCACTAGTTTTCTTATATGTACTAAAAAAATGTATATTATTCTTTTTAAATGGTCTAGGATTCTAGAACTATACCAGCTAAAGCTGACTACTCACAAGGCTCTTACTTTTAAGAGTTCAAAATCAAGTATCTACCAAAGTCAAGTGTCTATCAAAGTCAAGTTCTTTCATGTTTTGGGTGTTTTTCCCACCCCTTTCTGACATACCACAAGAAATCACAGGGTACCATGATTTAGCACTGAAATGCAGCCTGTGTTGACTTTTTATTCCTTTACAACTGCATCTTATTTGTCTCTATGTGAATTTATCTAATTTCAGGAGAGATACCATGCCTTATTAGTATCTTCTGAGTTAAGATGCATCCTCAAACTCCTCAATATTATGTTACATTATTAAACCAAGGATTTCTATGGGATTTGAGGAATATTCCAGGACTACTTTTATGTTTGGAGTGTAAATGCAGCAAGAATAGGGAGATGTTGAAGGACTCTTGAAGGGAGGGTGTGTGTGTGTGTGTGTGTGTGTGTGTGTGTGTGTATCCCCAAAACACACTGAACTGCTTATGGATGATTCAATTTTAAATGTCCTATGCAATCATCACATTACATGTTTCCTTTTCTCAATTGGGACAGGTGTTTTTGGAAGATACAAAATTTAGTTTTGGAAGCTACAATTCTTATCCATGTTTTTTTTTTCCCCTTGGAGTTCAGGGTATCTATCTTCTTTATAGTAATTCTTGTGCTGCTTTGTTTTGGTGCCTGAGGAAAAGGATGTCTTTATCCTTTTCTCTCTGGACATTTCACACCAAGCTTTCCCCTCAGAGTTTTGATGCACTTTGCTTTAAGCTTTCCCTCAGAACTAGTGACTCCCAGGTATAATTTCCAAATTCTTGTTCCAAATATGCTGTTTTCATTCAGTAGCTCTCCTCTGGTTATGTTTCTCCACACATTGGCTCTACTTGGGCTTTTTTGTTGTTGTTTGCTTTTAGGCACTCATCAGAACAGAAGTGTTACAGCTGCTCGTTAGATACTCAAGTGGCCACATCTTGAGGCTACAACATGACAGATGTGTGCTGGCTGCCTATCACCTAAGCTCTCATTTACAGGTAGTGGCAGTCCCAAACACCCCTGACGTCCTTCCTGCATTCATAAAAATTAATGAAACATCAACCCCAAAATATAAATACTGAAGTTTTGAAACACAGATTTAAGTTATCAAAAAGGCTATTCCTTTATCATCATCACAGCTCATTGGCAAATGACAGCATTTCTGTGGCAACAGAAGTAAAATCCTGTATACAAACAGTATGTTAGCACACTATTTAATTCATTTCTAACATCAGAAATGCTTCTGAAATTTTCATTTCTTCTCCTCTACCTACCCTAGACCATGTTTACTTCTTATAATGATGAATAGGACCTTTCGCCAAACAAGTTCAAAAATATTGATTGCTTTGCTTACTGGATTCTGAGAGTGCTCAATATTTGAATCCTACAGCTTTGCCCTATATGCTATACATTCCATACTTTGTACTTATGCAGTGTTACATACAAGTAACTAGGAAATCTTATAGGGATAATTTCCCTAACAAGAATAGGAGTATGAAAGTAAATACTACATTGTCTACTTCTTCAGTATTCTTTACACTACTTTTCATGAGGCTGAAAATATAGAAAACACTCTCTAGTTTATATAAATTTATCTCATTGGAAGACTTTAGATATTTTTTTCACATCCACTCAGAATCAGTGAAAGTGCAGAAGGAAAGAAACTCTCATATATTTTGGTATGAATATAAGTTGTTGCAACATTTCATAGAGGCATTTTGTCATTACCCATCAATATTTTTAGGTATGATACATTTGACTCAGGATTTCCACTTCAAGGAATCTAGTCTATGAATATTATCAATAAAGCAAATAAAGATATATTACAGCATTTTTTAACCACATGACTTTTATTAGCAATAAAAGTGAAGTCAATCTGAACATTCATTAGCATAAGACTGGTTAAATAATTGTATATTCATACCACAGACTATGAAGCAATACTGTAAAAAATAAAGTAGACCTAGATGTACTAAGAAAAAGAACATTCATAGTATACGGTTAAGGAAAAGACAACCTAAAACACAAATAAACAAGCAAAAACAAAAAATATACAAAAAAGTTGCCAAACAACGTATATAGAACAATCCATTCTAGTAGCACAAACACACCACAAGTGTTTGAGGAAGCTATAGGTATGCATATCAAATGGGGAAAGGAAGAGGAATAATTTTAATTTTGACTAATATTTTGGGTGGTTTTATTCAATTATTATTTTATTTAAATGTCTATTATGTTCCAGACAATGTGCTAGGTGGTGATTTCATTTTAATACCTTTACCACCTGTATTTTTTAGTCATTTGATATTATTTGTTTTTTAAGTATTTTCTAACCATAAATATTATCATGGTTCATTATAGAACTATCCCTTTAAGAATGCTGAAATTTGGTTAGACAGGCCACTCAAGGAAAATGGCAAGATTATATTCTAAACAAGTCAGAGCTGCAGGCATGTAGAATTCATTAAGCTTATTGAGACTGCACTGTGTAAAATCCTTGAAACAAATTCCTATATCAAGGTGCAGATGCAAATTTTACATAAGGATGCATATCAAGTTTTTATAGGAGTTACTAAAAGAATGTTGGCTTTCTAGTTAGACCATAATTAAGAGAAACTAACTGTCTTAAAAATTGTCTCACACTTCTGCTGATTACATAAAATCATGGTATCTTCAACATGACTTTAGACATGCCTAAAGTCTTTCGGTATCTCCAACATGACTTTAGACATGCCTTTAGACTTTTGCCCTTAATCGTGGATGAAAGTCTTAGACATCACCTTGCCCTTAATCATGGATGAAAATCATACATTACAGTGATAATATCATAACGGTTTGAAACAGACAGACCTGATTCACAGCCTTTCTCAACCACTTAGTAATATGTGATAAGGCAAAAGTACTTAAAATCACTGCTTCATTTTCCCCCTCAGTAAATAGAGATACTAAATACAAGTTATCTATAGTTGTATAACAACTCCCTAAATGAATGCATATAAATAAAGTAATGCAAGTAAAGCACTCAGTATAGCACTTGATACATAATAAGCAATAAATAAACAAATATCTTTTGGTATGATTATTTATAATAATTTTTATGATGGAATTTAGAATGTGTGATTCTTTGGGGGATTATAAATTCTTTAAAGGATCTATTCATATATTTTGTAATGTTTTCCCACTAGTTTGCTAGTTTCCTATTGCTGCTATAACAAATTGCCATGAACTTTGTGGGTTTTAAAATAACATAAATTTATTTTCTTATAGTTCTTAAGTTCAGAAGTCAAAAATGGTCTGCAAGATTACATTCTTTTTGCAGGCTATAGGAGAGAATTCATTTATTTGCCTTTCTCGGCTTCTAGAGAGCACCTACATTCCTTGGTTCTTGGCCTCTTCCTCCATCTTCAAAGCTAGCAATAGCTGGTCAAATCTTTCTTATGTGACACTATTTTTTCATGCCACTATCACGTCAAATCTCCCTCTCCCATCCTCTAATGAGGATCCTTGTGATTACATTAGGCCTGTCCAGATAATCCAAGATAATTTCCCCATCTCAAGATCCTTAACTTAGTCATATCTTCAAAGTCCTTTTCAAAGTGACATTCACAGGTCCTGGGGATTTGGTATTGGCATCCTTGTAGAGCCATTACTCAGCTTACTACAACTAGAAAATAAATTCAGCCCAGTTTCAACAGATTCTCAAATATTCTGTTTCTATAGCAATTAATTTGTAAGATGCTACAGCATCAAAACCATAGAGTGTTGTTCATCTGTTACTATTGGAGCAGTGTGAATTTTGTCTTGAGTTCCACTATAATTATTCCATGAGACGGTCAGACTATACATGCATATCAGTCAGCAATTAATGAGTACTCATTGATGTAACAGAATTAGGTGCTCCCTTGAGAGAGTTTGCAATTTCCTACTTAACCTCATAAAGTCCTTTATCAGACATCACCTAAGACTATGAAGAAATTCTGAATCTCATTAGAATATAAAAGCTGAAAGTGTTCTTTTTTTTTTTTTTAATTTTTTTTCAACGTTTATTTATTTTTGGGACAGAGAGAGACAGAGCATGAACGGGGGAGGGGCAGAGAGAGAGGGAGACACAGAATTGGAAACAGGCTCTGAGCCATCAGCCCAGAGCCCGACGCGGGGCTCGAACTCACGGACCGCGAGATCGTGACCTGGCTGAAGTCGGACGCTTAACCGACTGCGCCACCCAGGCGCCCCTTGAAAGTGTTCTTAAAATCATCTTTTCAACAATACCCTCAAGTGTGTTCCATAAAGTGCTAGATCTGGGAGATATAAATACAGGGCTTTCAGGAAGAAAGAAAATTCATGGTCAAAAAGATTCATAAACCACTGTATATTATATACTCTATTTTGAGATTAAAAATTCATATGATTGTATTATCATGTTAATTAACTTGATAGGTTATGCAAAAATACATTATTTTTATTCAGAACTTCAAAGATTTTATAACCACACAAAATTTATTTTTCCTTTTGGTTTGTTTTTTTCCAAGAAAATCTGTGAAAGTGAGTTCACAAGACACACCATGGGAAAATGACTCTATTCCAGTGCTTCTAAAATGTTGTTCCTGGCCCAGCAACATCAGCACCACCAGGGTATTGTTAGAAATGTAAATTCTCAGTCCCCACCTCAGATCTACTGAATCAGGAGCTCTGGAGGTGGGGCTAAACTGTGTATAATCAAGTTCTCTTGGTGATTCTGATGTTTTCCTAACAAGCAAGAACCACTGGTCTAATATAATCTGCACAGCTGAGCATGCTCAGCTCCAGAGTTTACGTGCTCCCTCTGCCCCTGTAGGTCAAGCTTTACTTTGGGCATTGTCATATCCTAGGCACCCCAACTCTCAAATTATTTTGCCACTTGATCATCAACTTTTCCTGATGTTCCCCAGTGACACCTACTTTTAGTATAGGCCTCATAACAATAAGCTGTGTAGTTGTTACCCCTGTAGAGGATTTATTCTCTTATGCTTATGCTTTGGTCCTATATCTCTAGGTACATAGTACCTAGACATAGTACATCTTAATACCACCTCTCTCCCTACTCTAAGACAAATGGCAGATCAAACTATTGTTTCCTTATATACAAAAAGTCTTTCTATATCTTTTATCTAAGAAATGATTTGGAAAAGTCCCATGATTCTTCTCTGTAGCCTCCTTATTTTGTGTACCAAGAAAAGGTCACTAAAACCAAAGATTTTTAAAAATCATTGTACAAATTCTTTTGTTAAATTAAACTACCTAACTTTGCTGTCATACTGTTTCTCTTCAATATGTGATGGTACAAGAACAATGTTAAATGAAGGGGGTCGCATTGCAGGGGTGAAGTTTAAATCACAGATGTAAGAAGTTAGAATATTTCTAATTTTGATAAATTTAAGTTTATTTTTATAAGGAAGGTTTTTCTTCCTTAAAATTGTTTCTGGAATGGCAAAAAGTTGAAGTTGTTAAAAAAAAACCTGCTCTGGAAATAATCTAGCCCCCTAAAACATATGATTAGAGGAGAAAAACTAATTAGTCAAGCAAAAAGGATGAGGAAACAAAATTTTATAAAAAAGGAAAGAGCACTAAATTTAAATTTGAGTTAAGAAATATAACTGGTAAAGATGTTTAAAGTATGTAAGAGAGAAAAATTATAATGGAAAATTTTATTCGAGTGAATTTTCTGATGGTGATTGTGGTAGTGATGGTTTTCAAACTTAAGAAAGGAAAGATAATAGGTATGCAAAATTTGATTTGGAAAGCACATATTGCAAAGAAAGCTTTTTTTGAAATTTAAAATTTTTTATTTGTTATAATCATTGGTGTTCTGCCTTTCCAATTATATTTAAGTTGAACAAAAGAAAAGCAAGTCTTGTTTAGCCATTTATAAGAATATGCTTCTACCGGTGTGATTTCCCCTCCAGCTGTCACCAGCTGAGAGGATATATTCCCTCTGTGTAAATTTAAGAAGCCTGGCAGTAACATGAGTGGTTGGTAGTAAATAATACTGCCACCTGCACTTAAATGGAATTTCTGATGTCTTGTTTTTCATTGCTGTCAGTAGTGTATCTCTCCTTAAGACAATATTTCATCAAACTTATAATGAAAATGATAATGTGGCCATGGTTTATTTATAGCATAACTTTCTATCGGTTGGGTTGAGTTTTCGTTGACACATTAATCAAACACAAACTTGAAACTCTTCAAAAATACTTTTCCAAAATAAATACTTTTAAAAACATAGACAGAGACAAATTTTAAACCCACAAATATTTTTTCAGTATAACATCAGCTAAACTAATGTATTTTCTTTTCTTAACAATTTTGGTGAGAATTAAAATTTCCATAAAAGCCAAAACATAAAAGCCATATCTATAAAAATGAAATTATAATTTTCCCCAAAGGAATTCTCTGAAAAAAGTAAAATGGTCAAGAAAACTAAATCTCTAGCCACTGCCCATCTTTATTTTAGATTGGAATATACAAAAGATTCTATTTTGTTGAAAATAGTTTTGGTTTTAATAACTCTAAAACTTTTTCTTCAAACATAACATGATAGTAAACATGCTGCCCCTTATTAGATAAAATTTAAAGAATAGCATACTATATGCATAAGACTGAGTTCATATTCATATTTCATATTCATAATTTATACCATAAACCATATTTTATAGGTATGTGACAGAATCAATTAGGATTATTAATCATAAAAATGATTTATAAGGTGAAAGGCAAAGAATATTGTTAGCACAGGGTAAAAGCATACAAAACTAAATTCCAGCACTTATTAGTTGTGTGAAACTTGGGTAAGTTATTTAAACCTTCTTAACGTCTTTATCTGTAAAATGGGTGTAATAGTAGTGCCTACTTCATAGAGTTGCTACAAAGATTAATAAGTTAACATTTATAAAGGGCTGAGATAAGATCTAGCATATGATAAAAGCTAGATAAATATTGATTAAATAAAATAAACAAATGGGACCAAACAAGTAGGGGACAATGGCCATTTCTCCCCTATTTCCAAATATTTCCAGTGATGTCTCCAATAATTAAGCATTCTTATCCAAGAGTAAAACTGTCATTTGTTAGAAAATTAGTGCATTCAGTAAGAATGAGATTAATGTTATTAATAATTTACACTTAATTGATGAGTTTGTGAATTTAAAGAATTATGAGAATGTAAAAGCAAAAGAAGAAAATCTTTTTTTTTTTTTAATTTTTTTTTTCAACGTTTATTTATTTTTGGGACAGGGAGAGACAGAGCATGAACGGGGGAGGGTCAGAGATAGAGGGAGACAGAGAATCGGAAACAGGCTCCAGGCTCTGAGCCATCAGCCCAGAGCCTGACGCGGGGCTCGAACTCACGGACCGCAAGATCGTGACCTGGCTGAAGTCGGACCCTTAACCGACTGCGCCACCCAGGCGCCCCAAGAAGAAAATCTTATATATTTAGCAAGACTAATTTTGCATTCCTTATAATAAAGCATTCTTTAAGATGAAAATTGTATTCAAAGTAAATTATATTTACATGACAAATAGCAAAGTAAACAATGGAACAAATGCAAGTTACCAAAGTATGGGCACAGGACATAATGCTAACTCTCAAAGGGCAAAACATTAAGTAATTAAATAAATAAATGATGTAAGAACTCATACGTGAAGATGACCCCAAGTTGAAAAATTGAAGTGAATGTTTATACATTTTTCCACTCCCTATGGCAAATCTAACCAGTTACCAAAATTACTAGAAAATCTATAATTACTGTGGTTGTGTGGTTTAGGGTAGCCATGGAGTGAGGGAAAATCTAAATGGAGTTTTCCATCTAATCAATACACTATTGATTAGTGTATTAGTATAGTACACTAATTATACTATAGTGTAATTATAATATAATTACACTATAATTATAGTGTAATAAATTATACACTATATTCTATTGTGAGAAATAGGATGAATAATACACAAATACACCTTATTAAAAGGCAACTCTGTAAGTAGTGCATTTACTTCATTTGTGGGCACCAGAGTTTTGACTGCGAATGTCAGTTCAAATAGCAATGTCTAGAGAACAGTGATGGGAGGGGGTCTTTGACTTGGAACTTTAAAAGCAACAGGAGTGACTATTTAAACATAAGTAGTTCACTCAGTATGGCTACAGGCATGGATAGTCTGTATGGGCTGCTGCAGGAACTGATATTTTGATAGGCTTATGAAAACAATGAAATTTAGGATATTGGGAAGTGTAGTTCAAATGATGGACAACAGACTCTATAAAGGGTAGAGGGACCTCTATATTTGAGAAAGTAATTCCACTCAATTTGTACTTGAAAAATAACCAGGTTATTTTATATGTTCTAATATGCAATTTAGCCACAATGGCAACTATAGAAGTTATTAATTTAATTTGCAGTATTTTAGTTTTGAATGAGGTTAAGACTAGTAATATATGATTCTATAACATAATAGATGTACATCTGAACCAATACTTCCTTTTTTTTAATGTTTATTTATTTTTGAGAGAGAGAGAAAGACAAAGTGAGAGCAAGGGAGGAACAAAGAGAGAGGGAGACACACAGTCTGAAGCAGGCCCCAGGTTGTGAGCTGTCAGCACAGAGCCTGACACGGAGCTCAAACCCACAAACCATGAGATATGACCTGAGCCAAAGTCGGGCGCTTAACCAACTAAGCCACCCAGGTGCCCCTGAACCATTATTTCAATAAGAAATGGAAACTGAAAATCCTCAAGCTTCTATAATTAAAGATATATCTATACATATGCCCTGATTGGCATTTAACAATGTTAAAAAAAGTATTTCTAAACACCATAGGAAATATACCTAAAAGTAATACAACTACACTTCTGATGAAAAAATAAATGCTCAAGGAAACTGAAAGAAAGTACACAGCTAAGATATTACTCTTGTGTTCATAATACCTTTTTGACCAATCAAGAAGCTAAAACTATTAGAGTGTTTTTATAAAGATTTAAAAATGAAATTTATAGGACTATTCCAAGAATGAGAATTATCTATACTACATCAACATATAAACCAGCAGCTGATGATGAGTTAATGTTTAATTAATATTGTATTTCAAGCTATAATGAGCTTTATTACCAGAATTCTGAATAGCAGTATGAACAATACAGAGCATTAATAGAAATTTAAAAAAAAAATAGTGCCTTTTCTATTCCTTTGCTTCATACAGGTAGAAACTTTTTTGTTTTGTTTTGTTTTGTTTTTACTATCATCTTCTCTTCACCACATCTATCTAAGAGCAGCTCGGGTAGTCAGAACTAAGTAACCTAAGTTACTCATAAAATTTCTCTTTCTATTCACCCGCTTATCTTCAGTTTTCTTCTTTTTATAAATAGTGATTTTTAAATGTGGTTCCAAATTATCTGATACTCCTCCCTCTGTCACTACTTGGATCAACAGAATTCAGCAGAAGTAACACTATGCCAATTTCCAAGCTCAAGGCCAGGCCTTAAGAAATTGGAAGCTTCTACTTGCAGTCTCCTGAAACACTCATTTTTAAAACTCAGCCACTATACTATAAGAAAACGCAGGTAGCCCATGGAGAGGCCTACAGGGAAAAGTCTACATGGAGTCCCCAGCCCTCAGCCTCATCTGAGCTTGTAGCCAACAATCACTATCAACTTGCCAGCCATGTGAGTGAACCTTACCTAAGATGTAAATTGTCCAGTCCCCTATCAAGTCAGTCCAGATGACAAATCCTGGAGCAGACATAAGTCTTCCCTGACAAGTTCTGTGCAAATACAGATTAATGAACAAAATGTATGAATATTATTGTTTTAAGTCACTAAAATATTGTCTCATTTTTAAGGTAACAATATATAATCAGGATATAAACAAGATATTTTGGTATCTTTATGTATAGGAGGATGCAGGTTTTCTTAAATATAAAATATGTGGCAATGAATTTGGGACTTGGTAGTAGGAACATATTGGAAATTTCTTAGAGTTGCTAAAAGAAGCTGAAAGGCTGTGAGCAGAATTTTAACGGACAAGCTGTCATTGAGGGCTTAAAGGACAGTAAGGAAATGCTGTTGAAAATTAGAATATAGATGCTCAAGGGGCACCTGGGTGGCTCAGTCAGTTAAGTGTCCAGCTTTGGCACAGGTCATGATCTCACGGTTTGTGAGTTTGAGCCCCACATTGGGCTCTGTGCTGACGGTTCAGAGCCTGGAGCCTGCTTTGCATTCTGTGTCTCCCACTCTCTCTGCCCCTCCCCAACTTATGCTCTGTCTCTCTGTCTCTCAATAATAAATATTCAAAAAAAACTTAAAAAATAAAATAGATCCTCATAATGTAGTGGCAGAAATTTTAGCAAAACTGTCATCTGCAGCAATGTACAATATAGGAAATATAGCTAGTTATGAGATCTCCAGACAATATATTGCAATTACTTCCTGGATTCATTCTTCTTGCTGCCTATGATAAAATGTGTGAGAAGAGAGAGAAAACAAAGAATCCCTTGTTAAATAAAGGATCCAGGGCTCTTTGCCTCTCCAGTTTAGGCTGCTATGATCAAGTACCATAGACTGAATGACATATCCAGCAGAAATTTATTTTTTATATTTCTGGAGACTGGAAGTCTTAGATCAGGGTGTCAGCATGGTTAGGCTCTGGTAAAAACCTTCTACTGGGTTAAAGACTTCTGAATTCTCACGTATACTCACATGACAGAAAGAGGGATAGAGAGCTCTCTGTAGTCTCTTTTATACGGGCACTACTCCCCTACATGAAGGTTCCATCCTCATGACCTACTCACCTCCCAAGGGCCCCAAGCCTTAATAAAATTATATTGGAGGTTAGGATTTCAACATAGGAAATTTGAAGGTATGTAAACATTCCATTATAATTCTTTAGGCTCAAAAATAAAACTCTTCTCATTCAAAGACTCTTCAAATGGCTAAATATTCTCAAAGTAAAAAAAGTGCCTCAAACCAAAGGTGAAACAATAAGATCCTTTGCTAAGACCTCAGAAAGATCTAAAATGATGCCTCATAGAGACTTCAGTCAAAGCATACTTTAAGTGTACCTCTTAATTAAATTACGGAGTTTCTTGGAATTTCTAAGTATTCCGAAGACATACCTCTCCTTCAAATATTATAACTTCTTAGAATATTAAAGGTGCTGTCTAATAGCAGGATCACATGAGTCCCAAGATAGGCATAGACTTATCTCAGAGATTTGTAATTTTTGTCTAATGGAGTGAATATGTTCCAGACTTGAATGTCTGTCTCTCCCAAATTCATATGTTGAAATGCTGACCCTAAAAGTGATGATAGTTGGAGGTGGGGCCTTTGGGAGGCAATTAAATTTAGATGAAGTCTAAAGATGAAGTGATGAAGTGATGCCCTCATGGTGGGTTTAATGTTTATATAGGAAAAAGAAGAGATATGAGTGCTCTTTACACTCTTTGCATGTACCAAGAAACGGCCATGTGAACACACAGCAAGAAGGTGGCTGTCTACAAAAGAAAGGCGCTCACATCAAAACCCAAATCTTGTAAATCTTGATCTTGGACTTTCCAGACTCTAAAACTATGAGAAATAAATATCTGTTGTTTAAGTTGCCCAGTCTATGGTATTTTGTTATAGAAGCCCAATCTGCCTAAGACAGAACCCTAAAACATTTCATAGAATCTCGATAAAGTTTTTGAAGTTAATTGTTCTGATGGAAGCACCAACATCTTAAAGAGACAGTACAAAATAAACAGAGAACTATGGACTTCCAATCTTCTATGCGCAAAAACAGACTGAGAAAATTACTCAGCTTCATATACAGACTATATTTTATGGAAAAGGAATGATAACTCAGAGGATGATACCATGACTCCAGAGGATAGAGCCAAAGGTTGTAAGGAATCATTCTCAAAAAGCAACTAGACCTAATCAAGGATTAGGGGATACGCTGAATTTCAGAATTACTATGGACTGGTGACTACTGTATGTTGTTTGTTTCCCCCTTTTGAACTAAAATGTCTATTGCAGTTACCTATGATGACTCATCATTTTATGTAGGGTATGTATGTGGGGGGTGCAGATCATTTATCTCTTTAGTTCCAGGACTTGAGATAAAGAAATAAACCTTGATGAGCTGTACCCAAAGAACTGAATTCAAAGACCCTCATTTGTACACAGACTTGAGTGAGATGATAAGATTCTGTATCTCAAGACTTAGCTTATTGTCTAGTAGGATGGGACCTTCGGGAAGTCTTGGGAGGAAGTGAGTGCATTGTGCACATGAGAGAAATGCAAATAAGTTTTAGTCATTTTAAAACATGGCCTAGAAATTCTTAGACACTCCTCCTGTAAAGACTTGAGGTCCATACCCCATCACATTAAAACTGATCTCTGTGACTAAGCAATATAGCATAAAGTGGAATCGATGCTATGCTAGTTTTTAGGCCTTAAAAAACTGGCAGCTACCATATCCTGTTGTTTGAGATACTTGCTCTCAGAAACTAGCTACAAGTCTGTGAGCATGCAGCCTATGAAGAGGCCCACACAGTGACTCATGTGGACCGAACCAAGACTCCTGGCTCTCAGTCTCAGCTGGGCTCATGATCATCAACTAGTACCAATCTGCAACCTATGTAAGTAAATCAACTTAGAAATTAATGGTCCCAGCTAATATCATCTAGAAAAAAGGGAGCTCTCTCTACAGAACCTGCCCATATTGCAGTTTCATGCAGTTAGAAACAGACAGAAAACTAAACCAAATCAGAAGAATAATACATGAACAAAATGAGTTCAAACAGAGAAACCACTAAAAATAACCAAGCATGAATTCTAGAGCTGAAGAACACACATATAGATACTATTCAGCCTTAAAAAAAAAAAAAAAAAAAAAAATCCTATCATTTGGAACAAACATGGATAAACCCAGAGGACATTATATTAATAGCAATAAACCAGCTACAGAAAGACAAGTACTGCATGATCTCATTTATATGTAAAATCTAAAAAACTGGAACTCTTAGAAGCAGAGAATAGAGTGGTGGTTGCTAGGGGTAGAAATAGGGGAAATGGAGAGATGTCAAAGGGTACAAAGTTACAAAGTTACAGTTATGTAGGATAAATAAATACTGAAGAACTAAAGTACAGTGTGGTGAATATATTTAATGAAATATTGTTTTGTACACTTGAAATTAGCTGAAAGAGTAAAATATGGTCTCATTTAAAAGAAAAATGGCAAATACGTAACATGATAGATACATCAATAAGCATGAGTGTAGTAATCTTTTCGCAATGTATAGATATACGAAAACATCATATTATATACCTTAAATATATGGATTTTTTGTCAATTGTACCTCAATAAACCTAGAGGGAAAACAAGTCTTAAACTTGTGCTCTGAATCATAGTTTCTAGAGTAGAATTTTTTAGCTTCCATCACATACCTGCTATGATAAAAATCTTGATAGAAATTACAAGATAAAAATAAATGGAAATAAATGTGAAATCCCATTTTTATATAAAAATATCTGAGGGATTAAAATAGGTTAGATAAGAATGAAACACTTGTAGTTAGAGTGAAAAATATTATTGTGGTTTTACCTGACTTGAAATTCAATGTGAGGTTGTGATATGGTTCTTAACATAGTATCACTAATAGGAAAGAATTTCAAATATTTGAAATATGGTGTCATCATCATGGACAAAGCTGAAACATGAGGTATACTACTGCATTTGTTCTAATCTTAAAAGGAATAGTAACAATATTATTAACAATAAGAGTACCAAGAGGTGAGAGATTAAGGTAGGGGTTTGGAATTAATTTATAAAAGATGACAAACTCATACATATTTACCTTGGAATAAAGAAAAATAAGGGAGATGATGAAAACATTGGCTTTAAATATGACAGGTAAAAGATTTTTCTTCCTAAAAGGCATATCAACAAAACAACTGGTGAAAGGATATGGCATTTGGTGGGAATCAGTGCTCCTGAATATACTGGGACATTCACTGAGAAGAAAGGATATTAACTATGGTTATGTACTTTCTGTATACGCAATCTCAAAAAGCATGACATAGAAGGGTGAATAATGGGATAGAAGCTGGGGAACCTTAGGTGATCTTTACAGTACCTTTCAACTCTACACTTAGAAATCTTCATAGGTATTTTTTTTTAAGAAAGGAAGAGTAAAACAAATGTAAGGGCATTGAAAGGTAATAAAGTGTTATGAAAGAGCATACATTTAGAGTTTTTTATCAGGCAAAAATCGTACTTTTTAAATGTATTAATAAAAAAGGTAAAATATTTCACTTACAAGTTTAATTATTAAGTTTATTATTACTTTTAAGGGGCACTTGGGTGGCTCAGTCAGTTAAGTGTCTGACTCTTGATTTTGGCTCAGATCATGATCTCATGATTCATGGGATCAAGCCCTAAGTAGGGCTCTGAGCTGATAGCACAGAACCTGCTTGAGATTCTGTCTCCCTCTCTCTCTGCCCCTCCCTGCTTGCACATGTGCACACACACACTTTCTCTCTCTCTCTTTCTCTCAAAACAAGTAAACTTAGAACAATTTTTTAAAAATGTATCATTACTTTTTAAATGTAGATAGCATGCTTATATTTTTATTGTAGAAATATGAACTCATGACAAAAGTGTTATAAAATTTTATACGTGCATATATCATATACATATAAAATACATATTTTCAGGAGATCAATTTGAGTAAAACTCATCTAAGCTCTCTATAGAAAATAAGTTCTACAAGTACAAAAACTATCCTTCACATTTAAAATATTATTTTTTTAACATTTATTTATTTTTGAAAGACAGAGACAGAGCATGAGCAGAAGAGGGGCAGAGAGAGGAGACACAGAATCCAAAGCAAGCTCCAGGCTCTGAGCTGTCAGCACAGAGCCCAACATGGGGCTCAAACTCACAAACTGCAAGATCATGACATGAGCCGAAGTTCAATGCTTAACCAACTGAGCCACCCACGTGCCCCTAAAATATTATTTTAAATACATTTAGTACACAAAAATTTACCTCCTCCCATTAAATAAACAATCGACATAAATTATTTAAAAGATATTTCCTTTACTATTACATATATTCCTTTAAATGCATAGTAAGTTAACATTTTCATATAAGTGTTTGGAAAATTTAGGCCAATATTTCATTATGGTTTTTAATTTCTCATTGATCTATTGAAGCCAAACAAGTTTTGCCCAGATTTTTGTTTAAACTTTCTCTCAAATATGTGATTTTTTCACATGGCATAGAGACAGGAAGATAATTAGCTTTGCTGATCAAGACATTGTCTATTGTTTCCCCTTCCATAAACTCAAAATTCCTATTTCATCTATGTAGACATCAATTGATTATTCTCATTGATCACAGAGTTTGATAATCCCTATATTTCAGAAAAATGTACAAAGTTATAAAATTCCTCATTTGAATTCTAATGAAAAGGTTTTTAAAAAACTTTAGTTTTAGAATAAAACAACTTTGACATCTTAAAATTTTAATGTCAACATGCTTAATTATTTAATTTAAAAATGAAGTCTAAACAAATAGACAGTAAAAATTACACCAACTCTAAAATTAGTGATTTTATTTGGTGTTCAGCATGTCCAATTTCATCCCTGGATGAATCTAGTTCCATTGTTCTCATTGTTTGTTAGTTTATTTTTAACCAATAGCTGGGATATTCTACTAATTCATTATGCATTTTGAGCATGACTATCTTCCTACTCACCCACCATCAGAATTTCCTGTTTAGTTAGGTGTTAATTGAACAGTTGTGGCCAAACAAATGAAAAGTAAATTGCTTTATTAGGCAGCTTTTTGTAAACAGAAAAAATAATGTTGGCAATCATTTCACACATATGTAAATCAAAACATCATGCTGTATGCCTTAAAGTTATACAGTGAAGTATGTCAATTATTTCTCAATAAAGCTGGAAAAAAGAGAAAACATAATGCTTATAGAGACCCAGTGTCTGAGCTTCCTCCTAGGTTTATGTACCTATCTGTTATGTATAAGCCATAATTGAGTTGTTTTTCCAGTTTGGGCAACTTACTTGAGTTCAGAGAGTTATAGTTACAAACCTACGTATTTTCAGTGCATAAAAAGTTTTATCTACAAAACCACCTATTTTTTTCCTAGAACTTTTTATCCCTCATCTTTAGATATGCAACAAGAATAGCTTTTGAAGTAATAAAAAAATAACAAGTAATAATTTGGGTTATAACCCACCCCCCCCCGCTCTACTCACCACATGTGTGAACTGGGCAAGCTATTACTCTCAGGTATTCTGCTTCCTCAGTAGCAAAATAAATGAGAAATTAAATGATGTGTACCAAACACTTAACACAGTGCCTGGAATATATAAACACTTTATTAATGTTAGCTATTATTTTATTATTATTATTAATATTATTAATATCATATGTTTCGTCCAGCATTCTGCATAAGTTTTAAACAAATATATAGGGACAGATCTATTCTCCTAGAGTTTATGATTAAATGTAAATATGCAAAGTATTTAGAAAAAATATTATGATGACATAAATGACATTATTTTTGTTATAGTTTAAGGATTTCTATAAATAAATGAGGACCCATATCAGGTATAATTATCTTTCTTTTACATGTATATTTATTAAAAATTTGAGAGCAGGTATCCTGAAAATAGAATTGCATAGCAAGTATTCTTTCCATAGTAGCATGCTACTATTCACACTTAAGAAATAACTAAATTACATAGGGGTGCCTGAGTGGCTCAGTCAGTTAACTGTCTGACTGGCTCAGGTCAGGATCTTGTGGATCTTGTGGTTCATGAGTTTGAGCCCCCTGTCAGGCTTTGTGCTGACAGCTCGGAGCTCAGAGCCTAGAGCCTGCTTCGGATTCTGTGTCTCCCTCTCTCTCTGCCCCTCCCCCACTTGCACTCTCTTTCTGTAAAAAATGAATAAATGTTTTAAAAAAATTTAAAAAGAAAGAACTAAATTACATAAATTATATGTTTCTGTTTGTAATTTTTTTTTCATTAGCAGCCAAGATCACTACAGGATAAAACATAAGAAGGGAAGACTTCATAGAAGAGTTTGTAAAGAATGTGCCTGAAAGTAGTAACTACATAGATAAGAGAAATAGTACATGCCAAGGAGGGTCAAAAGCATGGCCAAAAGCAAGGAAGAAGAAATAAAGGTTTCCTACGTATAGGACAGAGAAGATACTAAGAACAGAGGAAACACGTTGATGAGTCATGGAGGAAAAAAATGGTTATGTTAAAAGCAATCGGGGGTGCCTGGGTGGCTCAGTGATTTAAGCATTGGTCTCTTGGCTCAGGTCATGATCTCACAATTCATGAGATTGAGCCCTGCATGGGGCTCTGCACTGTCAGTGTGGAGCCTGCTTAGGATTCTCTCTCTCCCCTCTCTCTGCCTCTCCCATTTGCACGCTTTCTCTCAAAACAAACAAACAAACAAACTTAAAAAGAAAAAATCAGTGTATGAAGAACTTAAAAAATCAGAGAATAAAGGAGATTTTAATGGCACATGGTGAATCTTTATTTTGGAGAAAGTGACATGGTGAAAGGAGGTGGAGATAAAACTTCTGTGTTTGCTAGATGATGCCGTCAGTATGTTTCACATCTATAATCTACAATATTTTACATGGAAGAGTCACACAAATACAATAAAAATGCAATTACAGTATTGGTAAAGAATATTAAATGCTAACTCTTCTTCTATCCTTCCTTCCTTCTTTCAACATTAGACATTATTTTCTTAGCATTTCATTGATAGCATGATCCTTCCTAAAAAAATCACTGCATTTCAAATCTAATGTATCCTAATTGTTAGGAAATATATTTGAAATTCAAATTATCTGATGTAATTTTCTAGTGAGTTTCATCATTTTTGACATATATGAAATTGTATGTTTTCTTTCTAACATGACACTGAATTTGAAATCACCCAAAAAATAACCATAAAAAAACTGCATTAAGGCAGCAATTTAATCATAATTCCCTTTACCTTGGAATGGCCAGTAAGCATTCTTGTTTAAACAAACAAAACAAAACAAAACAAAACAAAACAAAACAAAAACTAGATTGCCAAAATAGAATAAAATTTAGGTGGCTGTTAACCTCAGAGAGACAAATCAAGGACTCTTTTCTCAATCAAGTTGTGAAAAAGCCTTAGAGGGTGATGGGCATAAAACTGTATTGGAGCCATGAATATTTATAGAATACTATCTTTTAGTCACAAACTATTTAGTAAGCTTGCTCAATCTTCTGGAACACTGGTAAAATAATTACAAAGTCTGACGCCTGAATGTTGAAATATTTCACATAAAAAAATAGATTTAAGAAATTCCAACTCCCACAAATTTAGTATAGTGCAGAAGACTCATTCCTATAAGAATTTTTCTTCTGAAAAGCTGAAAGTTTGAATTTATTTTTTAATTTAGCAGACTAAATTCCTTATGGATATGAAGACTATAAAACTAAAAAAAAGTTGATGCTTTTATCATTTGTGAATTTTCAAACATTAAACATTTTTTGAAGTATAGGTTCTATTCATAATAGAGATACATATGGATTCTTTAAAACTGAAAAAAAAACCAATTTGAAGAATTTGAAGAAGTATCTACACTACTTATGGAAGTTAAGAAAAACACTACAGAATAGTTATTATTTAAGGTCAATTTTGGAGGGCATATAATTTTATTCCTTTCTCATCATATTCTATTAGTTAGTAAATACTTTTTTCTTCTTGTGCCTCATAAGGAGGCAAACTGTTCTGTATATGGAAAAGCACTCTGGCCTGGGAGCCAGGCTCACTGGGTCCTAATCCTAGCTCTGATACCAGGAACTGAAAGAGCATAACTTCTGAGGATTTCAGTATTGTTCGATAAGAGCCTTTTCAACTCTCAACTCCAACACCACAGTCATGATATAGAAAAATATATAATAAATAAATAAAAATAACGTTGGACAGATGGATTGTTTTCATATCCTTTAGTTATCCTGCGTGTTCCACAAATAAGCTCCTGGAAATGTAAAGGTAAAAGTTGATGGCCTCACAAATGTAACACATGAATGCGTTGTTAGAAGCTTTGATATTGAGGTCATGTTATTAAATACCAAAGGGCATTTGCACTAAGGCATTTTGAAGAAAAATTAGCTTGCCTCTCTCTCTATAAAAAAAAATGTAACTTTATTTTGTTTTTCACATTACTCCTCTACATTGTGAAATTAGAACTATTTTATTTATTGCTGGCATTTTTCATTTCTTTCCACAAATTCACTAAATTACATACCTATCTTCTAATAAACCTGCTTATATCTAGATTTAGAAATCATCACTAGATTTTTTCTTTTTCTTCATAGACTTTTAATATCCTTTCAAAATTCATCTTTATAAAAAGTACTGATGAAATATTGATTCCCCCCTCTCTATAAATGAGAGATGAATGCTAGCCAAACAAAAAGCTAAACCCAGGGTATCCTTGTTTGCACTTCCTTAAGTTTTTGTTTTTGTTTTTTTACTCAATGTGAATCCTGTTTTTGAATTTTAGCTCTTTGGTTTCTCATTTTTAAAAAAATTTTAGTGATGAAAATGTGTGCGATTAAAGCATGATGTCTATCTAGATATTAACAAGAAGTCAGAGAGAAGTATTAGAATAGTCAAAGAGAATTAGATTCCCCAAGAGACTGCTCTCTTACAGTGGGTCAGCCTTAAGGCAGCCAGTTCCTGGTATTATCTCTGTTCTTTGCTGATAAAATTTGAATAATCCTCTCTTAAAAACTGTGTAAAGGTCTTTACTGCTTATACATCCATAGTAAAATAAAACATAGCTTGTTTAAGATCTATCTTTTCAAGTTGAAGAATTGTTTACATAGGAAAATAAGAAACACTTCTTGAGAAATAAGTACTTGTTAGTAACTTCCACTTTTAGGTGGTGAAGCTATGGAATAATCATTATTAAAAGTAAAAGCATTAATGAGGAAAAATAATAAAATAAAAGGAAAAAACAAGAATGATGGCAGTATCAGCAACTACTCATAAAAAATTCTTTTTGAAAAATTCATTAGGTAATAAGAGATCCAAAGAGACTAACCTGACACATATTAAAACAGGAATAAAAAACTGTATGAAAGGAATTCCAAGCTTGTGTACAGACACAGAGCAAACTTAGGAAGTGTATTTATGAGAAAAAGAAATTCAGGATAAAAGTACAAGAGTGTCATGAATACCTTAGTCATCTGTGCCTACTTCTTTGGCTGCATCCCTATCAAAATTCTCATTTGTCTGCTATTCGGGAAACTGCCTGAGAGAACAGAGTAGCTGATTAAATTAGCTAAGGCCCTGTTATATCCTGCTGTGTTCTAATCCCCCAGTAGGTATCTGTGGTCAGAACTGATCTTGGAAATGGGTAGGGATTTGTGCAGATATGCACATTTGAGATTCATTCTCTGCTAACATGACGTACTTTATTTAAGTAGAAGAATTCACACAATTAGTCTTGGAAAAGCAATGCTCCTATTTGGAGTTAATGAATGATGAATTTGTTCTATGATAAAGTATCATTAGATTCACACCACGAAAAGAAGTTTCAGAGGATCATTATGAAACTCAAAATTGCTAGACTAACTTGTTTCACTTTAATTGACAAATCTCATTTGAAGCATAGTCCCACACCAGATCAAAATGCATATGGTACAAGGAACACACACACAAAAAGCAATTAGACCTACTACCCTGGCCTTGATGGGGCCTACCTCCTCCAGAATACCTGATTAAATTCACTTTTCAAAGGCAGGTTAAAATGTAGTCACTTAATTCTTTGTCCTTGAAGTAGGGAGGGTTGTAAGTTCTGTTTCCAGGGAGGCTAAGGGATGGGAAGAGTAATTCACTTCTGAAAAAGAAGCAGTGATTTTTACCAGTGGACCCCAAAGCTTAACAATGCCATGTATATACTAGTACTTCATATTATGCCTTTGAAGAATCCTATATACACAAAGGAATGCTTTAAATATTATTTACCAGTACTGCAGCTCTTCTTTGCCAAAGGGACAATTTATTTTCTAAAATTCTTAACTAGCTATATGAGACTTCCTAAACTTAGACACTAGAATTTTCCTTATAGAAGTAATGTTCTTCTCTTCAAATCTCCAGAGGTTTTTTTTAAAGGTTTTTTTTTAAGTTTATTTATTTTATTTTGAGAGACAGAGCATAAGCAGGGGAGGGGCAGAGAGAGGCAGAAAGAGACAGAATCCCAAGCAGGCTCCACATCATCAGCACAGAGTCCGATGCGGGGCTCGAACTCACGAACTGTGAGATCATGACCTGAGCTGAGGTCAAGAGTCGGAGGCTTAACCAACTGCGCCACCCAGGTGCCCCTCCAGAGATGTTTTTTAACATCATTATTTCCACATTAATAGTATAGTTTATCTGGTTTGCTATTCTATTTCTCAAATCAGATTTACAGTCTCAGAATAGACTCTCAATAACCCTTCCAGAGTTTTCCTAAATAATTCATGGCTACAGTAGATGTTCTTCTGATAAAAACAAGATTATATCATGATGTTTTCACATCTATTATAACAAACTCTTTCATTCATTGTAGTCTGGTTTCTGCTTTCCTCTTCAATACACACACACTCACACACCCATCACACTCTTCCTATCTCTTTCTACGGAGACTGCTCTTATCTAAATCAACTATGATTTTTGCCAAACCAAACATACACTATTCTCTTTCGGGCATTCTTGGCCTCTTAGCAAGCAATTAGACCTACTACCCTGGCCTCGATGGGGCCTGCCTCCTCCGAAATACCCAATTAAATTCAGGTTTCAAAGGTGAAGGGAGGTTTCAACTCCCTTCTCTTGAAAAAATTTTCTTTTCTTGCTCTTAATGACTTCACAGTCTCTCAGCATTTATTCCATCTCTCATGTCATACTTCTCAGTATCCATCATCATAATGACTGTTCTACTATATCTGATATTTAAATATTTAAGTTTCTAAAACCCCATGATTTATTTCTCTACAGTACGTTCTTTGGTAATTTAATGTAAATCCATGATTTTCAAATAAGCAAGAGAACTTCCAGGTCCAATTCTGATAGGTAAGGCATTTGGAAGCCATTACTCTCTTCCTGACAACAAGAAAAAAGTGAACAAACTGAAAATCAACAATTTTTCTTGAGTCCAAAAGAAAACTGAAGTTTCAAGACAAATTGCCACCTCAAAATCTGGAGAGACAGGTGAATCCAGAGAATGATGGCCAAAATCTAATTATCTCGCAGAAACCACTGGAGCCATAAAATATTAATAATAACTGAATGTTTATTTTGACACATTGCTGGAGGCTTAATGTGGATGAGCTTGAGAATGAGAAACTCCTAGGGGCCATAGTCATAAAGGGGCCACCACACTTATGGGTTTTACCAGCAGAAATCCCACAGGTTCTCATGGTAAAAAGCCAACAAAGATCCCTTTTTGGCTCTACTATAGGCATGAAAAGAATAAGCATTGTGAAGTAGGTGCAAAGTATTCTCTATAACAAAGACGTATTCTATAAGAGAAAGGACTTTACCAGAGTCTTATCCCGCTTGGAGAAAGGTCATTTCTTCATCTCCAGTCCCCTCTTGCCTTCCTGTCTCACTAAAGGGAGAAATGTGGGTAGCAAGAAGAAGTTACAGTCCAGGGGCATAGACCTACTAAAATACTGATTTATTTAAAACATTATAGGTTACTTCACCTCACTAACACCTTACCACCACATCAACAGGGCTCCAATAAAAATAGCAGTAGATTAGAGATGCAAGAAATACAAACCACAGATTCTCTCTAAGGAGAAGTATTCAGGGAAATCCAATCTCAAAAAAGAAGGTACCATCAAAAAGTCTGAGGAATCTGAAGCCCCTACAGTTCATAAAACTGAACACAGCCAAACTCCTAACCAGATTAACATAAAACTCACACTAAAGACCTATTTACCTTAGTTCTTATTACCCATTACATCATGTCCCGCTCTCAAAAAAATTTTTTTTAAATCACAGGATAGGGTAAAAGGCAAGAAAAAGAGAAAAACACAGTTGAAGTGAGAACATAAGCAGTAGGAACAGACTCAGAAATGACAGCAATGTTGGAGTTATCAGACTGGAATTTAAAATAACTAATATATTTGAAGCTATAATGGAAAAAGGAGAACACAAGAATGTATGGGTAATATGAGCAGAGAAATGGAAACCATAAAAATATCAAAAAAAATAACAGAAATTAAAGACACTATAACAGAAATGAAGAAAATCTTTTATGGGCACACCAGGAGATTGGACACAGCAAAGAAAAGAATCAGGGCACTTAAAGATATAGCAATAAAAACTTCCCAGACTGGGGGGTGCCTGGGTGGCTCAGTCAGTTAAGCATCTGGCTTTTGGTTTGGGCTCAATCATGATCTCATGGTTTGTGACTTTGAGCCTTGCATGGGGCTCTGTGCTGACAGTGTGGATCTACTTGAGATTCTCTCTCTCTCTTGAAAACAAAACAAAATAAACAAAACAAAAACAAAAACAAACTTTCCAAACTGAAAAGCAAAAAGAAAAAAAAATGAAACAAATAAAAATCAGAACATCCAGGAGCTACAAAACAATTACCAAAGGTATAATACATGTGTAATTGGATTACTAGAAGAGAGGATAGAGCAGAAGAAATATTTGCAGAAATAATGGTCAAGAATTTTCCAAAATTAACGACAGACACATACCACAAATCTAGGAATTTCAGAGAACACGAAGCAGCATAATTACCAAACATATACATCTAAGGTATAAAACACTCAAACTGCAGAAAATTGAAAACAAAGAGAAAATCTATAAAGATGCTGGGGGAAGGGGAACAGAGATGGGAAGGCACCTTACCTATAGAGTAACAAGGAAAACAATGACAGCAGATTATTGCCAGAAATGATTCCAACAAGAAAATGGAATAAAATTTTTAAAGTGTTAAAACAGAAACCCCTACCAATTTAGAATTATATATCCAGTAAAAATAACCTTCCAAACGGAAGAAAAATAAAGATTTTTCTCAGACAAACAAAAACTGTAGGAATTCATCACCAGGAGATCTGCCCTGCAGGAAATGTTTTTTCTTTTTTCTTTTTTCTTTTTTACATTTTTCAGGGAGAATAAATGATAGGTTAAAACATCAAATTTATATGAAGAAAAGAATAGCATAAATAAGAAAATGAATAAAGGGTGATTTTTTTTCATTCTTAATTCATCTAAAATATATATTTTAAGGCAATAATAGTCAGAATGCATTTGGTGATTATAGCACACAATTAAGTGAAATAAATTACAGCAATGTCATTGAGAGGGAGAAATAGGGAAGACTATATCAGATATTTTTAGTACATATGAAGAGGTATAATATTATTTGAAAATGGACTTAAATTAGTTAAAAATGTATATTACAAATTCTAGAGCAACTTCTAAAAAATTAAAAAGATATATAATTACTAGGCAAAGTGAAGAGTAAAAATATAATCATATAAATCATATAAAATGCTCAACCGAAACCATAGAAAAATGCGATAAATATAGAAAAAATTTCAACAAATAGAAAAACAGTTACAAACGTGGTAGGTACTAATCCAACTATATTAATGATCACTTTAAATTGAATGGTCAGGGGCGCCTGGGTGGCGCAGTCGGTTAAGCATCCGACTTCATCTAGGTCACGATCTCGAGGTCCGTGGGTTCGAGCCCCGCGTCAGGCTCTGGGCTGATGGCTCAGAGCCTGGAGCCTGTTTCCGATTCTGTGTCTCCCTCTCTCTCTGCCCCTCCCCCGTTCATGCTCTGTCTCTCTCTGTCCCACAAATAAATAAAAACGTTAAAAAAAAATTAAAAAAAAAAAAGAAATAAATTGAATGGTCAAAGTACATCAGTCCCAAGGCAGAGACTGTCAGAGTAGATTAAGAAAATAATTATAATAATAATATTATATAATAATAATTATATGTTGTCTTCAAGAAATCTACTTTAAATTTAAAAAACTCAGATTCAAAGTAAAAGAGTAGAGAAAGATATACCCATGCTAATACATGTCGAAAGAAAACGAGAATATGTTAATTTCAGGTAAATCAGATTTCAGTACAAAGAATATTTTCCAAGATAAAGAAAATCATTACATAATGACACAGAGTTCAATTCTCCAAGAACACATAACGATCACAAATGTGTATGCCCATAATGAGTGAAAATCAAAATAGAATGCAAAACTGATAGAAAGAAAAGAAAAAAATGGATAAATCTACTGTTACAGTCAAAGTCTTCAACACCCCTATATCTGTAATTGATACATCAAGAAGGCAGAAAATCAGTAAGGATACAGTTGACCAGAACAGCACTATCAACCACTTGATTGCGTCAACATTTATTGAATTCCTATCCAATAAAACAGAATATACATTCTTCTCAAATTCACATAGAAAATTCACCAAGATAGATCACATTCTGAGCCAAAAAACACACCCTAAATTTAAAAAAAAAATAGAATTCATACAAAGTAACAAAGTATGTTCTCAGGCCACATGGAATTAAATTAGAAATCAGTAACATAAAGATAATGGGGAAATTTTCCAAGCATCTGGAGATTAAACAGTGTAATTCCCCATAATGAATGGGTCAAAGAAGTATTCTCAAAAATTTCTTTTAAAAATATATTTAGTGGCAAGTGAAAATACAACCTATCAAAACTTGTCAAATATAGCAAAAGCAGTATTTAGAGGGAGAAATATAGCACTGAATAGAAATATTAGAAAAGAATAAAGATCTAATGTCACTTATATAAACTTCCACCTTATGAACTGGATAAAGAAAAGCAATATAAACCTAAATCAAGCATGATAAATGAAATAATAAAAACTACAGGAGAAATTAATATAATAAAAAAGAAAAGCTATAGAGAAAATCAATGAAACTAAAAGCTGGTTCTTTCAAAAGATCAATAAACCTCTAGTCAGGCTAACCCAGAGGAAAAAAAAAATTAAAAATAAGATTACTAATTGCAGAAATAAAAGAGAGGTCATAACTACTGATTCTATGGACACTGGGAGGATAATAAATGAATATTATGAACAACTCTGTCCGTAAATTTGATAAACTAGATGAAATGGACCTATTCCTTGAAAGACATAATCTACCAAAACTCATACAAAGATAATCTGAATAGGCCTATATCTAGTAAGTAAATTGTATCCATAATTAGTAACTTAGAAAAAAAGAAAGCAACAGGTCTAGGTGGTTTTAGTGGTGAATTCTAACAAATATTTAAGGAGATAATGGTACTAAACTCTTCAATTTCTTACAAAACAAGGAAAATCTACATCTCAGTGTTACTGTGAAGCTCAGATTTATATCTATAACCAAGCCATTTCCTAACCAAGGCATATATATATATATATATACATACATATATATATGTATGTATATATATATATATATATACACACACACACACACACAATTGCCTACTTTACATAATTTCTTTTCTGCCTCATACATATCTCAAACTTAATGTCAAAAACACATAAAACACATTTTCAAAAATATTCCACCCCTCAGGGCACCTGGTTGGCTCAGTTGGTTAAGTGTCCAACTTTGGCTCAGGTCATGATCTCAAGGTTTATAAATTCAAGCCCTGCATCAAGCTGTCTGCTGTCAGCATACAGCCTGCTTCAGATACTCTGTACCCCTCTCTCTCTGCCCCTCCTCATTTGCTCTCTCTCTCTCTCAAAAATAAATAAACACTAAAAAATATATATATATTCCACTCCTCTAAACCACTCTCACCCTCTGCTGTGTGTTTCCAAATATAAATGTCAATTCTAGAAATCTAGGAACCATAATTGATCCTGCATGTAAATAATTTCTACATCAAATCTGAAGGTAAATCCTACCAATTTTATCTCCATTAGGCATCTTAAATCCATGTACCCTCAATCTCTATCTATCTAGCTGGGACTACCATCATCACTCTCTCTGGCTTGCTTGTCAGTGTACTGACCGGTGTCTCTCCTTCCTCTCTTGTTTCTCTAACAATATATTCTCTATGCTGCAACAAGAGGACTTGTCTTTATACATAAATCAGACCTTGTCATTCCCCATAATGATTCAATAATCCTTCTCATTAAACTTATATCAAAATTCAGTATCTTACTGTGACCTTTAAAGTCCTGAATAATTTAACTCCTATTTCTGTCTGCCTCCTATTTTTTTTACTGGACTCCAGCCATATTAGTCTTCTCTCAAGTCCTGAACACCTAAGACCTCTATATATTTGAGATTTTTTTGCATCCAAATTTGATTCATTCTTTTTTCCATATAACTAACTTCTCTTTATGCTTCAGATTTAGCTTAAGTACAACTTCTCAATAAAAGTCTTCTCTGACCACCATTTCTAAAGGTATTTTTGGCTATAATTCTTTCTCTCAGTAATTTATGCTTGAAGTCATGGAAATGGATCACAAACCACATTAATTTTGCTTGTTTCCTCATATTGTCCATTTCCTTCAGTAGAATTTAAACTCCTAAAGAGGAAGAACAATTTTGTATCTGTTCACCCACCATGATACTCCCAGATCCTGCTTATATTAAGGATAATATTATGTAAAAATTAAGAATTTGAAGGCATTATGTTTCAGCCACCATTTTCTACTGTGGTTTTGTCTTAAAGATAAGATTCTTCTTACTCCTCTTTCTTCCTTTACTCCAATTTCCCAATTAGTTTGTCATATAATCTTCCTTCCTCAAATTTAATAATACTGACTTCATATTCTTAAATCAAAATTCCCCAAGTTGTTTTGTCTTCATTCTATACTAAAAGCTCATTGTATTAGTTTTCCATTGTTTCTAACAAATTAGCACAAAGCTAATAGCTAAAAACAACACCTATTTATTATCTCATATTTTCCATTGGTCAAAAGTCCAGGTATGGGTTAGCTGGCTCCTAAGCTCAGAGTCTCACATAATTGGAATCCAGACACGGGCTGGCTGGCTCCCTCTGGAGCATGTAGTCCTCTTTCAAAGCTTACACAATTATTGGCAGAATTCAGTTCCTTAACAATTATAGGACCAAGGTCTCCCATTTTCTTGTTGGCTGTTGCCTATCAGCCACTCCTCTCCATTGGCAGACCACAGTATGTCTCCTTTCTTTCAGGCCATCAGGAGAAAATCTCTCTGAAATTTCAGATTCCCCTGATCAAATCAGGCCCACTCAGGCCCCTTTTGATTAACTCAAAGTCAACTGATTAATAACATAATCAAAGAAGTACTACTTGATCATACGTATTAGATCCATTCATATTGAAGAAGGGGGATTATATAAGGCATATAAAGCAAGGCAAAAGAATCTTGGAGGGCCATGTTAGAATTCTGCCTACTATACTCATTGCGAATCTGTTTCTGTTCCTGAATTCTTATTTGATTCACTTTTGATTACTTAGACTTCATTGATGTGTAGTTACTTTGAGAAAAGATCATAGGACTATAGTCCCTGAGTTCTTTCTTCTCTGAGAATGTCAGCCAAATGTTGCTTTTACTACAAACTATAACTTAGCTAAATAAATATCTTTAGGTCACTTTTGCTTTCCCTCAGAATTTTATAGACTCTCTAGATGGTATTGAAAGTTGTCGCGGAGAAATTTGTGATATTTACGATTTCCTGCTTCACACCCATTGCATAAGATAGGATTTTTTTCCCTCCGACATGTGTAAAAAGTCTTTCTCTGAAGTCCATAATTTGTCTAGGATATATTCTAATTGCTGTCTTAATTTGGGAGAAATTTTCCTCTTTTATATCTTAACAGTTTTCTCCTCCATTAACTACATTCTCCACTTCAAGGTATGAAATCATCTTTGGCCTCCCAATCTTTCACCTTCTGTAACTTTTAAAATCTCTTTATTTTTTTTCATTGATTTTATTATCTTAAATATTTCACCCAGGGCAGAAATTCAACATGTTACTCTTTCCTGGCTCTTGTTGCTTCTAACTTATTTAGTAGAGCTGTAAATGTTGCTGCTTTGAACTTGATTATTTTTACTAGCTACGAAATTTCCCTTTCATTTTATTCTCTTGTTTAGTGCCTTGTCTTTGAACCTGTTGTTTTATTGATTTTGTATTTTTATTAAATCCTGTATAGCTCAAAACATACTTGGAAGGTTTTCTTCCCTTCCTTGAACAATATAATTTCCTGACTGGTTACTTCATCTGTTGTGCATTGCTATATTTCATTTATCCAATATTTTGCTATAACGTGTTTATTTAGTTGCTGGACATTTTTTAAAACTTTGCTATTGGTAATGTATATACCTCTAATGTTAACATTTATTTTATCTGATACAGTGTGGGTTAATTATTCTTGACACTCTCACATTTTATCCAACTACAGATTGAGGACAAGATCTGGTGTTCTATCTACTTATCTGCAGTCTAAGAGTTTGTAGTGCTGGAAAAGGGAAGAGGATACATGAAAATAACTGCACATCATCTAAGCAAACTATTGTCTGTCTTATCTTTGGAATTCTTGTCCTGGAATAATGTCCTTGTACAGGAATTCCTTGTACAGGAATAATGTCCTTGTACAGGAATTCCTTGTACAGGAATAATGTCCTGTAAAGAGCACAATCCATACAACCAGGGGTATTTCCTGCTATAAAAGACTTTGACTCATTGGAAAAAGGTAGTTTCCTAGAAATAATTTTCAGTGCTGCTGATATCTACTCTCAAAGGTTTAATTTTGACTTTACCCCATGCTGTCTATTCACATTTTCAGTCTACATCTCCCCAAGTGAGGGTTTTCAGTGAGAAATCCCAGGATTTTGTCTATACTACTCCTGTTGTCATTTACCCTTCTGTCATGGAGATGAAGATGGCAAAAGAACCAGACTATATTCTGATACAGAAACTTCTTTTTCTTTCTTTGGTTATCATTTTCCAAAATTGATATGATAAGATTTTAGCACTTATTTACTATTTATAAAGGGAGATAAAATCTGTGATGAAACTTCACTCAATCATCTTTATCTAAAAGTTTCCATTAGTCTGCTTCTCTTTTCAAAAGCAGAATTAAAATATTTTTTTAAATATATTGATCTAAATATATCACTGCTTTAAAAATTGTTGGATGCCCAGTAGCCCTACGTATGAGTAAAAGGAAACACTTACGTGGTGATATGAAAACATCTCCAGGACACAAATTAGATGGAAAAGAAAAAACATACAGAACAGGGTATACAATAGTATACAATGAAAAGGGGGGTGGTATAATAATCGTGTGTATGCTCATGTGTTAATATATGCATAACTATCTCTGGAAAGAAACATAAGCAAATGATGGGGATAGGAGACTTTAGAGTATATTGCTACATTATGCCTTTTCAATTTTTAAACATACGAATATCCAGAATAAATTGAAAGTGCTGACTTAAGAAAAACATGCATTATCATTGCATATATTATATTCAAGAGGCTGTCAAGACTATAATTGTCTTTCTTCCTCTTCAACTTCAAGTAAAATGAACATAACTTACTGCCTATCCTTATTTTCTGGAGAAGCCAGCAATGCTGCTTCCTGAAAACATACAGTGAGTAATTTGCTCATGTATTAGTTTCCTAGGACTGCCATAGCAAAGTACCACAAACTGGATGGCCTAAAACAAGAGAAATTTCTTATGTCAGAGTTCCGGAAGCTGAATGTTCAAAATCAAGCTGTTGGCAAAAGAACCATGCTCCCTCTGAAAACTGTAGAGGAATTCTTCCTTGCTTTTTCCTAGGTGCAAGTGTTTTTCTGGCAACCTTTGGCATTCCTTAGCTTGCAGCCATACAACTATAATTCTGCCTTAATTACCACACGATGTTTTCCTCGTATGTTGGTGTCCTCACATGGCATCTTCTTGTAAAGACACTAGTTATGTTAGAGTAGAAGCCCAACCCACTCAAGTATGACCTTGTTTCAACAAATTACATGTGCAGTGACCCTACATCCTGAGTACTGAGGGTTAGGACTTCAATATATTTTGAGAGGTAACACAATCCCAATCATAAAAGCCAGACTTTGAAATACTAGGAATATGATTCCTCTAGCACTTGAGCAATTCTGCTACTGGCAGAACACTGTCATATATAAAACTTTTCAATCATGAGAAGTATTTGTGGCTCACATAACACTCCCTTTAAAAAGGTATTTATTGGGGTGCCTGGGTGGCTCAGTCAGTTAAGAGACCGACCTTGGCTCAGGTCATGATCTCGCAGTCTGTGAGTTCGAGCCCTGTGTCGGGCTCTGTGTTCACAGCTTAGAGCCTGAAGCCTGCTTCAGATTCTGTGTCTCCCTCTCTCTCTGCTCCTCCCCAGCTCACACTCTGGCACACTCTCTCCCTCCCTTTCTCTCTCTCTCTCTCAAAAATAAACATTTAAAAAATAAATAAATAAGATATTTATTAAATGTTGAAAAGATCTAAAATAAAGCTTATGAGATACTTACAAGAGATAAAGAAAACAATACATATCACAGCCATGTATATGCCAACCATGTTAAGAAAGAAAAAATTATTACTTTGAAGGCTCTTATACATCCCTTTCTAAAGCCATTCACTGTCTTATCTTCTTAGATGAAACGACTATACTGGATTTATAATTTTCATAACATTCTTGTTTACTTTTGCATGTTTTTTGAAGTTTATATCACTTCAATTATGCTCTATATATTCTCCTTGTTTCTTTTGCTTAAGACATGTTTTTCACAAATTCTGCCTTATTGATGGATGTAGCTCTAGTTCATTTGTTTTTAACCCGTATCCTACCATGTGAATACAACAAAATCCATTTATTTGTTTGACTGTTTAAAGATTGATGGGTTGATTTCCAAAGATTTTTTTTCTTTTGAAAAAATTACTGCTTTAAACATTTTGTACATATCACTTAGTGCATATACAGGCATTGAATCAATGTCATAAGAATGACCATGCATAATTTCACTAGGTTGTACCAACTTGTTTTCCAAAGTAGTTGTACTAGGACATAATGATTCTGGTTGTTCTGCATTATTACCATCACTTGGCATTTTCTAGCCTTTTAATATTTGCCCTTCTGTTGAGTGTTAAGTGTTATTTCACCATGATCTTATTTTGTGTTCATTAGCAATTTTGGTTTTCCCTTTGTAAAGAGCATGCTCAGTCTTTAGCCCATTTTTTTTATTATATTGTTCACCTTTATCTTATTGACATCTTGACTTTTTTTATGTTTTTGACACCCATCCTTTGTCATATATATTTGTTATATTTTCTTCTAATTTGTGGATTGTCATTTAATTCTATTTATGGTGTCTTTTCATTAACACAAGCTCTTATCTTTAATGTCACTAAATTTGTCAACCTTCTCCTTACTTGGTTTCTGCTCTGTGTATGTATGTGTTTAAGAAAACTGTCTTTACCTTAAGACATACAGATGCTAACAGATACATGAAAAGATGTTCAACATCACTCATCAGGGAAATACAGATCAAAACTACAATGAGTTATTACCTCACACCTGTGAGAATAGCTAAAATTCAAACACAGGAAACAACAGGTGTTGACAAGGATGTAGAGAAAGCGGAACTCTCTTACACTGTTGGTGGGAAAGCAAATTGGTGGAGCCACTCTGTAAAACAGAATGGTAGTTCCTCAAAGAGTTAAAAATAGAAAAGGACAAGAACCATATCATTCTCTCAATAGATGCAGAGAAAGCATTTGATAAAATACAGCATCCTTTCTTGATAAAAACCCTCAAGAAAGTAGGGATAGAAGGATCATACCTTGGGATCATAAAAGCCATATAAGAATGACCCAATGCTAATATCATCCTCAATGGGGAAAAACTGACAGCTTTCCCCCTAAGGTCAGGAACAAGAGAGGGATGTCCATTCTTGCCACTGTTACTCAACACAGTATTGGAAGTCTTAGCCTCTGCAATCAGACAACACAAAGAAACAAAAGACATCCAAATTGACCAGGAGGAGGTCAAACTTCACTCTGCAGATGACATGATACTCTATATGGAAAACCCAAAAGTTTCCACCAAAAAACTGCTAGAACTGATTCATGAATTCAGCAAAGTTGCAGGATATAAAATCAATGCACAGAAATCTGTTGCATTCCTATACACCAACAATGAAGCAACAGAAAGAGAAATCAAGGAATCGATCCCATCTACAGTTGCACAAAAAAACCATAAAATACCTCTAAATAAATCTAATCAAAGAGGTGAAAAATCTATACACTGAAAACTATAGAAAGCTGATGAAAGAAATTGAAGAAGACACAAAGAAATGGAAAAAGATTCCATGCTCCTGGATAGGAAGAACAAATATTGTTAAAATGTCAATACTACCCAAAGCAATCTACATATTCAATGCAGTCCCTATCAAAGTAACACCAGCATTCTTCACAGAGTAGAACAAATAATCCTAAAATTTGTATGTAACCAGAAAAGACCCCGACAGCCAAAGCAATCTTGAAAAAGAAAACCAAAGCAGGAGGCATCACAATCCCAGACTTCAAACTATACTACAAAGCTGTAATCATCAAGACAGTATGGTACTGGCACAAGAACACTCAGATCAATGGCACAGAACAGAGAAACCAGAAATGGACCTACAAACATATGGCCAACTACTCTTGGACAAAGCAGGAAAGAATATCCAATGGAATAAAGACAGTCTCTTCAGCAAGTGTGCTGGGAAAACTGGACAGCAACATGCAGAAGAATGAGCCTGGACCACTTTCTTACACCATACACAAAAATAAACTCAAAATGGATGAAAGACATACATGTAAGACAGGAAGCCATCAAAATCCTCGAGGAGAAAGCAGGAAAAACCCTCTTTGACCTTACCCAGAGCAACGTCTTACTCAACACGTTTCCGGAGGCAAGGGAAACAGAAGCAAAAATGAACTACTGGGACCTCATCAAAATAAAAACCTTCTGCACAGCGAAGGAAACAATCAGCAAAACTAAAAGGCAACCGACAGAATGGGAGAAGATATTTGCAAATGACATATCAGATAAAGGGTTAGTATCCAAAATCTATAAAGAACTTATCAAACTCAGCACCCAAAAACCAAATAATCCAGTGAAGAAATGGGCAAAAGGCATGAATAGACACTTTTCCAAGGAAGACATCCAGATGGCCAACCAACACATGAAAAATTGCTCAACATCCCTCACCATCAGGGAAATACAAATCAAAACCACAGTGAGATATCACCTTACACCTGTCAGAATGGCTAACATTAACAACTCAGGCAACAACAGATGTTGGCGAGGATGTAGAGAAAGAGGATCTCTTTTGCATTGTTGGTTAGAATGCAAGCTGGTGCAGCCACTCTGGAAAACAGTATGGAGATTCCTCAAAAAACTAAAAATAGAACTACCCTACGACCCAGCAATTGCATTTGTACACGTTTATCCACGGGATAACAGGTGTGCTTTTTCCAAGGGACACGTCCACCCCCATGTTTATAGCAGCACTATCAACAATAGCTAAAGTATGGAAAGAGCCCAAATGTCCATCGATGGATGAATGAATAAAGAAGATGTGGTATATATATATATACACACACATACATACATACAATGGAATATTACTCAACAATCAAAAAGAATGAAATCTTGCCATTTGCAACTACGTGCATGGAAATGGAGGGTATTATGCTAAGTGAAATTAGTCAGAGAAAGACACAAATCACATGACTTCACTCATATGAGGACTTTAATAACAAAACAAATGAACATAAGGAAGGGAAACAAAAATAATATAAAAACAGGGAGGGGGACAAAACAGAAGAGACGCATAAATATGGAGAACAAACTGAGGGGTTGTGGGAGGTGGGATGGGCTAAATGGGTAAGGGGCATTAAGGAATCTACTCCTGCAATCATTGTTTCACTATATGCTAATTCGGATGTAAATTTTTAAAAATATAAAATAAAATAAAATTTAAGAAAATTAAAAAAAATAGAACTACCCTATGATCCAGCAAATGCACTACTAGATACTTACCCAAAGAATACAAAAATACTGATTTGAAGGGATACATGCACCCTGATGTTTATAGCAGCATTATCAACAATAGCCTAATTATGGAAAGAGCCCAAATGCCCATTGACTGATGAATGGATAAAGAAGAGGCAGTGTATGTTTATACAATAGAATATTACTCAACCATAAATAATAATGAAATTTTGCCACTTGCAAAGAGGTGGATGGAGCTAGAGTATTATGATAAGTGAAACAAGTCAGTCAGAGAAAGACAAGTACATGATTTCACTCATATGTAGAATTTAAGAAACAAAACAAATGAACATAGGAGGGAAAAAAAAGAGGAGCAAACCAAGAAACAGGCTCTTGTTTAAAGTTTATTTATTTATTTTGAAGACGGATTCAAAGATGGCGGCATAGGAGGACGCTGGGCTCACTGCGCGTCCTGCTGATCACTTAGATTCCACCTACACCTGCCTAAATAACCCAGAAAACCACCAGAGGATTAGCAGAACGGAGTCGCCGGAGCCA
>NW_024412394.1:77847366-77857130 GCF_014898765.1 Herpailurus yagouaroundi
AAAAAAATAAATAAAATAAAAAAAATAAATAAAGTTTATTTATTTATATAGACAGAGAGAGAAAGAGAGAGAGATCATGAATCGGCGAGGGGCAGAGAGAAAGATGGAAAGAGAATCCCAAGTAGGCTCTGTGCTGTCAGCACAGAGCTTGACACAGGGCTCTATCCCATGAGCTATAAGATTAAGCCCTGAGCCAAAATCAAGCATCAGACACTTAACCAACTGAGTCACATAGGCACTTCCCCAAGAAATAGACTCTTAACTATCGAGAATAAACTGATGGTTATTAGAGTGAAGATGGGCAGGGGGATGGGGTAAATAGGTGATGAATTAAGAATGGCACTAGTTGGGATGAGTGCTGCGTGTTGTAAATGTAAGTGATGAACCACCAATTTCTCCTCCTGAAACTAATATTACATTATATGTTAACTAACTGTAATATAAATAAAAATTTATAAGGGAAACAAAACTTTCTTTACTTTGTTGAAGTAAAAAAAAAAAATTCTCCCATATGGTTTTATAAAAGTTTGTAGTTTGCCTTTTACATCTGGGTTCTTAGGACAACTTGAATTGATTTTTGCACATGAAAAGAGGTAGGATTCCAATTCCATTTTATTCCAAATAGATAATTACATATCCAAACTTCATTTGATCAAAAATGTTTTTCCACTGGTTTGCATATATCAGATTACTATTTCTGTAGATGTGTTTCTATGTTCTCACTTCACTAATTTGCTTATTCCTTCACCAGTAAACCACTGTATTGATTACCATAGTAATAAAATTATTATTGCTTATACTAAAAAGCGAGTCTCCTCACTTTGTTCTACTTCCTGAATAATTGATTATTCTTTATCCTTTGCTCATCCACACAAATTTTCAAATAAGTTTACTGAATTATATACACACAAATATACACACTTACATAACATTTTTATTAGAATTTCTTGGATCTACTAATATAATATTATGACATCTAATCAATAAACATGATATATATCTCCATTATTTGGTACTTAATCAATGTTTTCAAAGTGTTCTTTTTTATTCATAAAGAACATGCATAACTTCTCTTAAATCATTCCCAGATACTTTATCTTCTTTGTACTTTGTATTGTAATTACTTGTTTACTCAAGTACAGAAATGTGATTGATTTGTGGGAAATGAATTTCTTTATCCAAAAACCTTTCTAAATTATCTGATTAAACTAGTTAACTGTATTTATGTCATCTTTTGATTTATCAATTACTGAGAAGGGTGAGTTAAACTTTCCTACCAAGGCTGCAATTTTTTAATGTCTTGACTGATTTAAACTTTCTCTAATCTGGCTAGAAAATAAACTATTCTCATTTTTGTGGGATTCACCTACTGCTTTATTTCCAGTTTTCCCATCTAATTTTGCATCCCTAAACAATACAGTTCGGGTTTGCCTATTGCTGAAATTCATATAATTGTATTACAGACTATGTATAATGTTGTGTCTGGTTTCTTTTTCTCAATATTTACCTTTTTGTGTTGTTGAGTTTGTGCATTTTTTTTTAAACTTTTTTTAACGTTTTTATTTATTTTTGAGACAGGGAGAGACAGACCATGAACAGGGGAGGGTCAGAGAGAGGGAGACACAGAATCTGAAACAGGCTCCAGGCTCTGAGCTGTCAGCACAGAGCCCAACGCGGGGCTCGAACTCACGGACCGTGAGATCATGACCTGAGCCAAAGTCAGCCGCTTAACTGACTGAGCCACCCAGGCGCCCCGAGTTTGTGCATTTTTAATTGCTCTATGCTACTCTGTTGTATGACTATTCTATGATTTAAATTGTCATTGAAGTGTTAAGAATATTTTCTGGTCACCACAATACTGAGAATTCAGACTACAAATATGGATTGAAAACCAACTAATTGGGGTGCTTGTGTGGCTCAATCAGTTGAGCATCCGACTTTGGCTCAGGTCACCATCTCACAGTTCATGGGTTCAGGCCCCACGTCAGGCTCTGTGCTAACAACTCAGAGCCTGGAACCTGCTTCAGATTCTGTGTCTCTGTCTCTGTCCCTCCTCCACTCATGCTGTTTCTCTCTCAAAACAAATAAACATTTAAAAAAAACTTTTTTTAAGTTTATTTTTGCTTATTCTCAGATTAAGATTTTTACATCTCCAATCAGCACCAATGCTCAGAACAGAGTGATTTTCTTTGGTTTTAGGGGGGTAGCTATTTCTGGTTTGCTATTTCTGGTACATATTTGTTTGCCTTTATACCAGGGTGGTCTTTTGTGCTTGCATCTTTATAGAGGGTCTCCTATTTGACTTCCTACCTTGAATTTTTATGTCCTGGTCCCTGAGATCTATGAAACCTAAATTTACTCAGTTTTTTTAAATGCTTTCAAGGTAAAAATCAACTTCAGTGCCTCACCTATTTCTTTTAGTATGCACCTTCATTTAGTCTTAAGCCTGACTATTCCTTTATTTCTTATCAGCAATCTGATGGATTTAAGATGTTGATTTTATAATATCCAAAGTTGTAGTTGCTTTTAGTAAGAGGCTCAACCTTGGTACACAGTTCACCATATTACAAGAAAATAAAGTAACTACTTGCACTTTTTCAGTGTGCTCATTTAGCAATTTTGAAAATGGTCCTGAATTCTTTCATAGTCCTTTTATTGAGAAGTGCAGTCTACATACCCATTTCTTGATTCTGGGCCCTGTGACTATTCGAACAGTGGGATACCCTGGAAGTGATACTGTCCTTTGAGGCTCAGAATTAGGAAGACAGCAGTTGTACTTCTCATCTCTTAGAACATATGCTCTTTCAAATTACATCACATATTCAACTGGTTAGTTTGTGTTACTATTTCCACTAGTTAACCCAGTGCTCAATTATCTCAGTCACTGAACTAGACAAATCATGGTGCTATAAGACATCTTCCAGGAAAAGTTGGCAGAAGTGATCTTATGCCAAACTTTTTAAAAATGGCAATTTCTACCTCGTGTCTACTGGAATCCAGCTATCATGAGGTAATAAGGAAGTCCAATCGGCACTGGGAGAGATCTACATGGAAAACAGCCAATGCCCCTGGCCCATAGCCTTGGCTGAATTCCAGCCAGCTGCAAATTGTCATTCATGCACGTGAGCAATCTAGAAAAGTAAATGGCACAGTCCCTTCTTTCTCCAGTGTCGTGGGGTCAGGGAGGGCTTTTCAGAAGCTTACTTTTTTTTTACTTTAATTAATTAATTAAATTATTTTGAGAGAGAGAGAGAGCATGGGTGTGTGAGAGGGCAGAGGGAGAGAGACAGAGAATCCCACGCAGGCCCAGTGGTTAGCATGGAGCCTGATCCTGGGCTCAATCCTACAACTGTGAGATCATGACCTGAACCAAAATCAAGAGTTGGACACCCAACCAACTGAGCAAACCAGGCGCCCCTCGGAAAGCTTACTTATAAAGAGGGAATAGGTGTAATGGCAGTGTGGAAAGGCCTCTGATAGGAAGATCACTTACGGTTATGATCTATTTGCAATCATAATATTTTAGTTGGGCAATTGACTGGATTATGTGCAAATCTGATGATTACTTAAAAAATGTTTTGAGTTAGGAAACAATGGAAAATCAAATATACCTTGTATAAAACATCACTATCAAAAGGACACATAATGATACTAAAAGAAAAAGCAGTGCATGGTAGAAAAAAATGTGACTAATGGTCGATAAATCAAAAGAAATTTTAAAAACCCACTCTATAATTTTCATATGTAACCATATTCATTAGAATATCATGCCATTTTTCAAACCACAAAAGATTTTTTTAGGATCCAACAGACATGTATGAGATTAATAAAATTTTTCCTGTTTTTATTTTGGATTAAAAGGAGATAAAATGAAGAGTCTTCTCATCAGTTTCTGTGAAATACTTGTGTTGACTTCAGCCTTATGAGTTCCAACACTCGAATACCCATGCACACACTTAAATATTCAGTTTCAACCCACTGATTATGAATTATACTCACAATGCTCTGAGCATATCCTTCCATAAACATTCCAATGTAAAGTGAAGCTGAAAGATGAGTGAAGCATCATCATTATATTCAGCTCTTTGCCTGCAATTTAGAAACAAATGTATGTTGAAGTGTTTTCCTGCCCATGCATTGCCCTTCTTCCTGGCACTTGTCAAGGTATGATTGAAAACAGTGATGCAGTATTAAGACTTAGAGAAAATCCTGACATATGATGGATTAAAACACAGAATTAGTCAGACCTTATGATTTTCAGATAGCTTCTGCAACTGCTTCTCTTTGATTCACCAGTGAACTAAATTGAGCATGAATTTTTGTCCTTTTCAACATTGTTCACATTCATGACCTATCAGTTCTTCTCTAGAAAGTCCTAGCCCTCTCTTAAGCCTCGCTGAGGTCACCAACATCAGTAAGAAATTATGATTTCTTGAGTTAAGTACTCAGCTACACAGTAGTTCATGTTGTCCCCCATTTTAATGTGTCCCATTGGGTATTAATAGTGCTCAGATTTATTTTTCATAATTTAGAGCTTGCCTTATGAAATATTAAAATGCATATTAATGTTTGGAAAAGTGGCAGAGGCACTAATATATACTGCAAGCAGCACACTGCTGTTCTTCAGCCACATACTAATTAGCCACACATCTAAAAATACATCAATTAAATTTTGTGTTTATTGTTCAGAAGGCAAATAGAAAAGGGGACACAGAAGCATATCTAAAGATCGTTAGGACAAGTTACTGTTTATCTGATACTGTGGCCATTGGCTCAGACTGGCCATAGTAATATTTAATGGTCATAATATTTATGAATACATATTATGTACAATAATTTAAAAGGGTTATTACCTTTTCACTCATAAATAAAAAATAGTAAATTCCTACACATTACTAAAAACTAAAATAAAAAATCACACACTTTCAAATTAGAAATCTGTTTCTCAGTCACCATTACCAGGTCCAGCACCTGTTTTTCCCAAGAATAGTAATGAATTCAAATTTTTTCATTCACCTTTACGACTGACTCCTATAAGCTACATTTGAGAGATAACTAAAAAGATCTGAAGATTAAAACCCTTGTCCATGAGCAGTACCATTATCTATTGCTTGGTAGAGCTGATCTCACTAATCAAAAAGTAAAATTATTTTACAAAATCATGTATTATAGTGTGTGATAGCCACATTTCTACAAACAAAATATTACTAAGCATTAACATTTGCCTTCTGACGCCAGTTGCCAATATAGTGATCAACATAATCATGACTAAAATTAAATTAAATCAATGCCAAAGCCTTATTTTGATTCATTGTTAATTTTAGTGTGAAATTTGTTGAAACATGCTTTATAGAACCTTTGCAAATAAAGATGCTTTTGACCTATTTGGAACTTAATGGTCTTTGCTGGAATGGACGATAAACACAAGTGATAAATTAAAAATAAAGCAACATAAATTCTCCATTACTGGAATTTTTGACATACTGCTATGCACCAATTTCACCAACAAACTCAATTTAAAGAATTAATCACAGATAAGCAATTCTGCCCTTTATGTTAATGTGGCTAGGAAACAATTTTGTGTATCTCCTCTAGGTGACCTTGTTTTCAATGCAAGAATGCATCCTGCCTCTCCTTTTACTAGTGAAGGACACTGGAAAACGGTTTCATTCATCCTTATGAGCCTCAGTTTTCCAACTTGATTAACAAAAATAAGTAAAATATGAATGATAATATCTACCTCAAAGTAAATAATTAAATGAGATACTTTCCATAAATCACTAATCATAATATAGTCCTTTAAGAAGTACTAACTCCTGGGGCGCCTGGGTGGCTCAGTCGGTTGAGCGTCCAACTTCAGCTCGGGTCATGATCTCACAGTCTGTGAGTTCGAGCCCCGCGTCGGGCTCTGTGCTGACAGCTCAGAGCCTGGGGCCTGTTTCAGATTCTGTGTCTCCCTCTCTCTCTGCCCCTCCCCCGTTCATGCTCTGTCTCTGTCTCAAAAATAAATAAATGTTAAAAAAAAAATTAAAAAAAAAACACAGAAGTACTAACTCTTACTGCCATGTTAAAGGTACAAAATGCAATCGTTTTTTAAATCATTACATTTAATATTTTAATTGACCTAAAATTTAAACTAAAACTTTAGGAAGTTATATAAACTATGAAGTGATGAATAGGAAATAAGGCATTTATAAATATCAGTTGGATAAGTACTTCCCATGTTACCTAGAACATAGTGCTATCATTCTCAAGAATTTCTGTATTTATGCTCCTTTTCATTATGAAATGTATTCATACTTCAGATAGATGTCGTTGTCTTTTAACTGGAGCACATAAAGTCAATGTTTTTAAGAAGCATTTTGCAAAAAAAAAATTATAATATGCTATTCACCCAGAGAAGGTTGACAAGCCATCTTTGATCATTTTTACTATATATACATATATTATGATCTTGACAGTGGGAGAGAGGAGTTTTGAGTGAATGCACACAAGGACACAGGTATTAAAAACAGTTGGATGACTGAATGCAAGCTGAATATTAACAGGAATATTAACAGGAAGTCATTTTCAATGGAGTGTGTATACTGGCCAATGTCTGTGCATTAGCTTGCATTATTGTTAGTGGACTACCACAATGTAAATTATGGAATAAGATAACTCAAAAGACTATAAGAAATTCTTGTTTGCTATTTGGGGCTGAGGATTAAATTTTTGTTGGTGTGAAATCTGCTGTGAATAACAAATATGTAATGAAACTTTGTTCCAGAAGGATTAGTGTGCACTAAGTTTTTTTGTCATTTGTTTGTTGTTTTCTCCTAAACCCTGAGATTTTCATAAAGACTAAAAATAAAAAGAGATCAAGAAATAAGAAATTTCTCTCTCTCCTCTCTTCCTCCGTATCTCTCTCTCACTCTCCTTCTAAAAAACTAAAGAAGCATCATCCACTACTGTAGATAAGTAAATTAAAAATAAGATTACAGAATTTGTAAATTAATGAAGGAGATATGTAAATACCTTTTGTTCACTTCATATTTGTTAAGAGGATTATTTTCAGGTATATAATTGAATACTAAGCTAAAGAACCTTATCATTTCCTGTGTAGTACTTAATATATGTATGATGTTTCTCTTTATTTTTTTACATAAAAATATGTGACTTTAGAATACTGATACTTCTGAACTTACTTTTGTTTTATTTAAATCTTCTCCCTCCATATTGTGATAAACTTGTAATAATTTTTACTATCTATTGTGGAATCTTTTATTAATATATAGCACTATTTATTAGCCTTGAGAGAATCACAGACCACTTTTAAGAAACTAATGAAAGCCATTCCCAGAAAAATTCATAAACTCAAATACACATAGAAACATATACAGAGACATACACTTTTCTACTATGTCAAGGAGTTCATACACATCCTGAAGCCCATCTGATCAAAGGTTATTTTAATCTCAGGCTACATATTGTTCATGCTTTTGAGAGTTCTGAGGACTTTGAATCAAAAGACACGGTTTCCTCTTCAAACTCCACTCCTCATTTAATCTTAGTATCCTCATTTATAAAATTTAAAATAGTGGTATCTAGAGTCTCTTCTGACCTAAAATTCTCAGAGTCTAGGCAAAGAATAAGTTCCTCTAAGAAAAAGAAAATTATGGGGTATCTGGGTGGCTCAGTCAGTTGAGTGTCCAACTCTTGACTTCAGCTCATATCATGATCTCACAGTTGAGCTCAAGACCCGCATTGGACTCTGCACTGACAGTGCAGAGCTAGCTTGCCATTCTCTCTGTCTCCCTCCCTCTCTCTTTGCCCGTCCCCTGCTTGCTTGCATGGGCTTGCTCTCTCTCTCTCTCTCAAAATAACTAAACTTTAAAAAGCCGGAACTTTAAAAAAAAAAAAGAAAAAGAAAACTGTACTTGAGAATTACAAAAAGAAAATCAGTTATATAATAGGGAGAACATTCTTTTTTTCCTATAGCTAATTAACAAGTGGAAACTTAGAGAATGTACATGCCATCTGAATCTTGTTAATACACATGAGTTCATAGTTTTTTTTTTCTATCTCACATACTGGGAAAAATAAAAAGTGAATTAATTAATAAGTCATATTTACATATGATATGAACTGTGTTTTGATATCTTCTGTGTTTTTAGGGGTGGCTTAATGATATTTAGAGGTGGTTTAATGATATTAGGGGTGGTTTGATGATACTAAATTAATTGAGTATACAACTGCATAAACATTTAGATAATAAGTTAAGATTTATTAATGATCATATCATTTGCAATAAATGCCTGAATGCTTTTGAGGAACTAACCATTATGCTGACCTAGCCTTACTCATTGACAAAGGAAGAATATGTACATCAACAAACCACAGCCTGTGGTTAACTTAATTTTAACACTGAAAAGTAAAGAGTAAACATATTTCTACTTGGAAATATCTTAATACACATATCTTCCATAACTGACTTCAGATGAAAATTTGAAATGCATATGTTAGAACATTAATTTGAGAAGTAGAATCTAATTGCCCCTTCCCAGAAATGAGGGGAAACCTATGGCAGCAAGTAAAACTAGAAAAAGGTGTATTCCACTTGCAAAAATACCAAGAAATTCCCATGAGATATAGGATATAGGAGACTACATTGAAGGAAGAATTGATTCAAAACTCCCAACCTGTAAGAGAATATCTTCCCAGAAATAGGTGGAACATGATGTCACAGAATCTGGCATATGAAACTTAAGAAGGCAGTAAGCTTGTTGGGCAAACCTATCAATCCCATGACCATTGTACAAAATATTCTTGAATCAAGATATCATGAATAAAGGGAATAGGTGGAAACTTTTGGAGGTGATAAACATATTTATGGCATAGATTGTGGTGATGGTTTCATGGACATTTACTTAGCTCCAAACTCATCAAGTTGTATACATTAACTATGTATAGTTTTTGTATGTCAGGCACACTTCAATAAAGTGGTTAATAAAATAAAATAAAATCCCTATGATAAATAAGGAGAATACAATTCTCTGTTGGCTTACAAGACTTATCAAATTTCGTTTTAAGATTAAATTTCTAAAATCATAATGTAAGCTAATTAGATTAAAAGATGTGACTTCACTGTACTGATAAATGTCATTTGATACAGAATATACAGAATACATTATATATATATATGTATATATACACGCATACATATATACATAGAATATAAAATATATTTTATTTAGCCAACTATAATCTCAGAATCTGTACTAATTTACCATCAACTATATTAAATTTAAATATAAAAGATAAATCATTTATATAGCAAATTTATGTTTGTTACTAGGAGTAAACTAAATCTTAATAAGTTTTAGATTAAATTATTCTCACAAAAGTGCAAGATTTTAATTAAAAATTGACACTGAAGCCTTTACTTGAAAAAATACTCTATTAATAGTTAATTGTTGATATACTTGAAAACATGTATTTCTTTGTTTTAAAAATTGCTATGCTTTTCACTAATTCAAATTGACTCTTTCTCTCAAACAGCCCCTCCCACACTGATGTTAATTCAAATAGGTGATATTTTACTGCTATGGCATTCTCCATTTCCAATTAAGAATGATATAAGAAAAATTTGATTTCAAAACAAAGAAAAGGCTACAAAATTAAATTTAAAAATATTTATAAATAGATATATATAGATAGATACAGATATAGATACAGATAGATATAGATATAGATATAGATATAGATATAGATATAGATATAGA
>NW_024412394.1:77857140-77895066 GCF_014898765.1 Herpailurus yagouaroundi
ATAGATATAGATATAGATATAGATATAGATATAGATATAGATATAGATATAGATAGATAATTTCTTTCTGGTTTACACATGACATAGACAATTTTGTCATTAGCAATAAAAGCACCATCATTTCAAACTCTGACAAACATGATTCACATCAACAAGAAGTACATTTGTTACCTGTATCAACTGCCACCACCTTAAATTCTGAAACAGATACCTGTTTCCACAAGTAGCTGAGTTTCTAAAGTATTATAATGCAAGTACACAGCTCTACATTTTCTACTCTATGCCTCCAGGCTTGTTAGATTGAGACTGAGATCCACATTAATCTGGGGGAAAGCTTTCAACTCAAACTTTCCTTTCAGCCAAAACTGAGAATATATAAATCTTCAGATTTTTCTCTATAATGATGTGGAAATGGAAACAAGTTTCCATACCCAGAAAAGATTTGTGGTTCCAAGTAAGAGCTCATATTATGAGAAATATTTCCCTCTGAAATAGACAAATGGTGAAAAGAGAAGTTGGGAAATATATTTAGAAAATTTCTATTCAGTGTTTCCAACAAGTTCAAGATAGTATTAAATCTGGAAAATTAGGCCAGAAGTTATGAAGAGAGAATAAATTGAGATTAGTAAAGATAGTATGAACATGAAAAACTGACAATTAATTTTAAAATTGTATCACAGACAATAAGCAGAATATTGAAGACTCAAGAAAATAAAATTTTTCCAGTAAAGCACAAATAAATCTTCAAAACTCCAAAGAAAATAATAAAGAAATTAATAATAAAAATGAAAAAAATGGAGAGAAGACCCAATCCACTTATAATAGAAAACATAAAAAGAAAAGGCAGATGATTGAAAGTCAGTGAGTCTAGATGTTAAGCACATGGGGTTGTACCAGAAATCAGAACTGTGGAGTAGAACAGGCATAGCAGATGCTCAGATTCATTTCACAAGAGGACCATTCAAGTGTAAGTGAAATCTTCATCTTATATTAAGGTGGTAACAACAGGTAGGGAAGGATTTAGACTTTTAAGACAACTGAACAGGTACTTCAGAAGAACCAGATCCACATCAGAGTTGGCAATAACTAAAAGATAACCTTGAGAACTGAGGTTCAGAAGATGGATTCTATAAAGCATTAACACACTGAAAAACCTGAATGTTTTAAAAATGTCTATGGATGAGAATGTGATTAGCCAGATAGATTAGCTGCTGACAGTGCTGACATATTTTGATTAGATTAATAAGAAGCAACCATTAAAGATGTAAAAGGAAAAGAAAAACTTTCTGAGCTAAAGAAATTTCTGAAAAGTCACTTAATACCAGAAAAAAAATATGGAAATAGAGCAAGACATAGACGCATTCTAGAAACATTATAAAATTTTAAAAATCTAGGTGAAATTGATAATTTGGGGGAGAAAGGATATAAATCATAGAATAGACTCAAAAAGCAACACATAAACAGAATTTTTCCTCCTCCTCTTCCTGCTTCTCCACCTCCTCATCTTCCTCCTCCTCTCTTCCTCTCTGTTTCTCTTTCTCTCTCTGTTCATTGGCCCTGATGTAATGCCTTCCAACTGGTTGAACCAGGCTCATCCAGACTATTATCTCCCTTACTTAAAATCAATCTCACTTACTTAAAGTCAACTGATTTGGGACTGCACTTATATCCACAAAGTCCCATCACAACAACACACCTTGGTTAGTGTTTGATTGAATAACAGGGGACTGCAGCCTAGCCAAGATGATACATTAAAAAAAAAAAAAAGCCATTTGGACAACTTCAAGAGAAAACAAGACTTTCTTCTCTTTTTTTGTCTCCCTTAACCACCCCTTTCCAGCTATAGAAGTCAGAATCCATAGCTAGTCAGCAGAGGGAGAAGAAAGAGAGGACTCAAAAGACTAAGACTTAAAGAAGCTGACCACATGTTAAAGAAACACATCACCTTCCAGCCTCAAGCAGTTCAAAATTGTTGGGAGGGAAAAACTTTAAGATCTTAATTTTTACTATTATATTAAACCATATTAATTACTAAAATTAAAGATTCTTCTGACTGTCATAAGAAAACTTTCAAATGAGAGTAACTTAAAATTTTTAAGAGCCTAACAGAGATTTCGTCTATGATTTAAAAAATAAATAAATAAAAAAAAATAAAAAAAAAAACAACAACAACCAAAAAAAAAAAAAAAAACAAAAAAAAATTGGCCACAAAGCAGAGTTACAGAGACAGTGAAGGAGAAATAGAGTTGTTTCTTCTTTCATACTGTGGAATCTCTTTTGTAATTGTAGTATTTTTTTTGAGAATTTTCATGTCTAAAATGTCTTTATTTTACAATCATTTAATAGTTCATGATAGTATTACTTTTATTTTTAATTCCAGTATAGTTAACATACAGTGTAATATTAGTTTCAGATGTTAATTAGAGTGCCACAACTATACATTACTCAGCTTATTATGATAATTGTATTCTTAATCCCCTTCACCTATCTCACCCTTCTGGTAAACATCAGTTTGTTCTCTATAGTTAAGAGTCTGGTTTTTTTTTGGTTTGTCTCTTTTTTTATGTTCATTTGTTTTATTTCTTAAATTTCACATATGAATGAAGTCATATGGTATTTGTTTTTCTCTACCTTATTTCACTTAGCATTATGCCACCTACATCCATCTTTGTTGTTGCAAATGGCAAGATTTCATTCATTTTTACAGTTGACTAATATTCCGTTATATATATAAATATAGTCAACCATAAAAATGAATGAAATCTTGCCATTTGCAACAACAAAGATATATATATTATGGATATTATGGATATATATTATGGATATGGATATATGGATATATATGGATATATCTGTTGATAAGTGGATAAAGAAGAGGATATATATGGATATATAAATATATAATATTTATATAACAATTTATATAATTATTATATATTTTTTTATATATCCATATTTATATATATCCATATATATCCTCTTCTTTATCCATTTATCTATCGATGAACAGTTGGACTGCTTCCATTATTTGGCTATTGTAAATAATGCTGTGATAAACATAAATGTGCATATATCTTTTTGAATTAGTGTTATTTTATCATTTGACTAAATAGTAGTGAAATTACTGGATCATATGGTAATTCTATTTTTAATTTTTTGGGAACCTCCATACATCCCACAGTGCCTGCACCAGTTTTGTATTCCCACTAACATTGCAAAAGAGTTCCTTTTTCTCACATCCTGCCAACGTGTTTTTTGTTTTTTATTTTAGCCATTGTGACAGGTGTGAGGGACTATCTCATAGTTTTGATCTGCATTTCCCTGATGATGAGTGATGTTGAGCATCTTTTCATGTGTTTGTTGGCCATCTGTATGTCTTCCTGGGAGAAATGTCTGTTCATGTTCTCTGCTCAGTTTTAATTGGATTATTAGTCAGTGTTCTGTTTGTTTGTTTTGTTGTTGTTTTTTCTTTTTTTTGCATCCCAGGAACAAATCCCACTTGATCGTGGTGGATGATTTTATTTAATGCATTGTTGGATTTGGTTTGCTAATATTTTGTTGAGGATTTTTGCATCTTTGTTCATCATAAATATTGGCCTGTAGTTCTCTTGTTTTGTAGTGTCATTATCTGGTTTGGTGTCAGGGTAATTGGATTCTTTCCTTCCTCTTCTATTGTTTTGGAAAGTTTGAGAAGAATAGGTATTAACTCTTCTCTAAATATTTGGTAGACTGCACCTGTGAAGCCATCTGGTCCTGGACTTTTGTTTGTTGGAAGTTTTTTGATTACTGACTCAATTTCACTGTTGGTAATGTCTGTTCAAATTTTCTATTTCTTTCTGATTCAGTCTTGGAGGGTTATATGTTTCTGGGAATGTATCTATTTCTTCTACATTGTCCAGTTTGTTGGCATATAATTTCTCATAAAAAATTATAAGAAAATTTCTTATAATTGTATTTGTGCTGTCAGTTGTTATTTTTCCTCTTTCATTTCTGACTTTGAGTCCTCTCCCTCTTTCTTCTTCTTTTCCCTCCCTTTCTCCTTCTTCCCCACCCCTCCTCCACCTCCTCCTTCTTTTTGTTAAGTCTGGCTAAAATAAATGGTTTATCAATTTTGTTGATATTTTTTTCAAAGAACCAGCTCCTGATTTCATTGATCTGTTCTGCTGTTTTTTAGTTTCTCTCTTTTGTTTATTTCTGCTCTAATCTTTATCATTTCCTTCCTTCTACTGGTTTGGGATTTTGTTCTTCTTTTTTGTCTTTAGGTGTAAGATTAAGTTGTTCATTTGAGATTCTTTTTGCAACCATTGGTAGGCGTGTATTGCTATAAACTTTCCTCTTAGAACAGCTTTTGGTGCCTCCCAAAGATTTTGAACCATTGTGTTTTTCTTTTCATTTGTCTCCATATAATTTTTCTTATTTCTCTTTAATTTTTGGTTGACTCATCCATTGTTAGTAGCCTTTTATTTAATCTCTATGTATTTGTATTCTTTTCTAGAGTTTTTCTTGTGATTAATTTCCAGTTTCATAGCGTTGTGGTCATAGAAAATGCATGGCATGACTTAAACCTTTTTTTTTTAATTTGTTGAGTCTTATTTTGTGGCCTACCACATGATCTATTCTGGAGAAAGTTCCATGTGCACTTCAAAAGGAATATATCTGTTAGATCCATCTCATCTAGTGTGTCATTCAAAACCACTGTTGGATTGTTGCTTTATGATTAGGTAGTGTCCTTCTTTGTCTCCTGTTACAATCTTTGCTTTAAAGTCTGTTTTGTCTGAAATAAGGATTGCTATGCCGACCATCTTTTCACTTCCATTTGCATGCTAAATGTTTCTTCATCGTTTCACATTCAATACGCATGTGTCTTTAGGTCTGAAATGAGTCTTTTATAAGCAACATACAGACAGGTCTTGCTTTTTACCCATTTTGTCACATTATGTTTTTTTATTGGAGTGTTTAGTCCATTTACACTCAAAGTAATTACTGAAAAATATGTATTTATTGCCATTTTGTTACTTTTTATAGTTGTTTTTGTAGTTCTTCTCTGTTTCATTCTACTCTTGCTCTCTTATGGTTTGCTGACTTTCTTCAGTGATACATTTGGATTCCTTTCTCTTTATTTTTTGCACATCTATTACTAGGTTTTGATTTGTGGTTACCATTAAGTTTGTATATAACACCTTATGCATATAGAAGTCTGTATTAAGCTGATGGTCACTTAGGTGTGAACCCATTCTAAAAGCATTAATTTTTTACCCTTCTCCCCCTCATGTTTTTGGTATGTGGTGTAATACTTTATAGCCTTTTATTTTGCAAATACTGTGACTGATTTTTATAGATATAATTAATTTTACTGCTATGTGCTTTCTACTTTTCTTCTGCTTATGGTCTTTCCTTTGCACTCAGAGTCCCCTTTAACTTTTCTTGCAGGGCTGGTTTAGGGGTCATGAATTCCTTTAACTTTTGTTTGGGATACTCTATATCTCTATTCTGAATGATAGCCTTGATGGATATAGTATTCTTAGTTGCAGGGTTTCTTTTGTTTTGTTTTGTTTTGTTGTGGGTTTTTTTTCTTTCAGTACTTTGAATATATCATGTCCCTCACAGCTGGCCTGCAAAGTTTCTGCTAAAAAATACACTGGGGTTTCCTTTGTATGCAACTGTTTTGGTTCTCTTTCTATTTTTAAAAGTCTCTCTTTATTACTACTTTTTGCTACTTTAATTACTACATGTCTTGGTATGGACCTCCTTCAGTTAATTTTGTTGGGGCTTCCTGTCCCTCCTGGATCTGGATTTATGTTTCCTTCCCTAGATTCAAGAGGTTTTCAGCTATTGTTTCTTCAAATAAATTTTCTGCCCCCTTTGTCTCTCTTCTTCTTCTGCTATCCCTATAATGTTAATATTATTACACTTGATGGTATTGCTGAGATCCCGAAGTCTATTTTCCTTTCTTTTTTTTTTTTTTTTTTTTTTTTTTTTTACTATTATGTTTTCTCTCTTGTCTTCAGCTTGCTTGTTTTCCATTACTGTGTCTTCCAGGTCAATGATCCATTCTTTTGCTTCCTCTAGTCTACTATTTATTCCATCTAGTGTATTTTTAACTTCAGTTTTTGAGGTCTTCATCTCTGATTGGGTTTTTTTGTCATGCTTTCTTACTCTTTATTGAGGGTCTCCCTGAGGTCCTCCACCCTTTTCTCAACTCCAGTGAGTATCTTTATGATCACCACTTTAAATTCTTTATCAGATATATTACTTATCTCCATTTCATTTAGCTCTCTCACTGTGAATTTGTCCTGTTCTTTCATTTGGGACATATTCCTCTATCACCTCATTTTGTCTAATTCTTTATGTCTGTTTCTATGTGTTAGGAAAGTCAGCTACATCTCATTCTCTTGAAAGTAGTGGCCTTATGAAGAAGAGGTCCTGTAGTGCCTAGCAATGTAATGTCCCCCTGTTCATGAGAACCTAGTGCTTCAGGGGTGTCTCCTATGCGTCTTGTGTGTACCCTACTGTTGTAGCTGAGTCACATTTGCCTTTAGTCCAGTTGCCTGCAATGGCTCTCTTTGCCTATTATTGGCAGGGTTTGGTCCCTGTGTTGTTAGCGAGCCAGTGTTGGGCCACTTGGCCTTGAGTTGAGTCAAACCAGAGGTTTGCCAGTGATGTGGTGGGAGATTGGAGGGGCAGGAGACTGGAGTGCCAGTAAGGTCAGCACTGGTCTGCTGCAGGATGGAGTTTGCAGACATTCAGGAAAATTCCTGTCCAGACCAAGATGGAGGGGGTGTGTCTGCAGGAGAGCATAGTGGTGGATGCAGTGGTAGCAAGCCGGGTGGAGTTTATTCATGCCGCACTGGTTCCCATAGGTATCTATGTATCTGGACTGAGGGGCAGGGGAAGAAAATGGTGTCACCAGCTCTTTTGTTCTTAGAGAAGTCTCCCAAAGATCCCTGCTCCTGCAGTACACACTCTGCGATTAGTAAATAAATCATTTTCCCATGTACTCCAGGCATTTTTTAAAGTGCTGCTTCTCTGCTGTATCTCAGTGGGGCTCTTTGTTCTGCTGTGTCTTTAAGGGCAGATACACACTTTTCTACTGCCCTCCTAGCTCTACCAGAGCCAAGGCTGCCAATTTTTACAGTTCCAGGTGTTAATCCCTACTGATAATAAAAATTCATGAAATTAGGCCCCTTTGGTATTTCAAAATGTTATAGTTTTCATCTTCCTAATGTAGGTCCACCATGTCTGGGGTGCCTGGTGTTGGGGTCTGCTCACCTCGCCTCTCCCTCTTCCCACCCACTGTATGCTTCCCTCACACAAACTGTCCCTTGGGTCCCTTTAACTCCTAAGAGTGTCTTCATCCTCCTACCCTCTTCAATGTGGCCTCTTATCAATATTTAGCCATGGAGAGTATGTTATTCCATTCTTCAGGTAGTTTTTTGGATTACTTAAACTTATGTGGTGTTATCTAGTTATTTATGTAGGACGAGGTGAGCCCAAGATCCTCCTACTCTGTTATCTTTCCCAAAAGTAAATGTAATATTTTGTGTAATGATTTACATCTTAAATACAAGCCCCCTCCCCTAACCTCCAGAGTAATATATCCAACTTCTAATTCAATATTTCCAGTTGGAGCTCCAATACTTAATATATCTAGAACTGAAGACTTAATTATACTCCTGAATCTACTGTATTATAAGCCCTCGCCTCAGAAAATGGCATCCACTTCATCTTGTTTCTCAGTATAAACACCTTTGAATCATCCCTTTTGCATCTCATGCTCTCATAGCCCAAATACAATATTCTGGATTTTTTTTTTTAAATCCTACTCCAACTCCTGTCAGAATCTATTTCTTTTTTTTTTTTTTTTTTTGAGGAACATCCTTTTTCTTCTTTTTTTAGTTTTATTTTTAATTTTTTTTTTAAATTTACATCCAAATTAGTTAGCATATAGTGCAACAATGATTTCAGGAGTAGATTCCTTAGTGCCCCTTACCAATTTAGCCCATGCCCCCTCCCACAACCCCTCCAGTAACCCTCAGTTTGTTCTCCATATTTATGAGTCTCTTCTGTTTTGTCCCCCTCCCTGTTTTTATATTATTTTTGTTTCCCTTCCCTTATGGTCATCTGTTTTGTCTCTTAAAGTCCTCATATGAGTGAAGTCATATGATTTTTATCTTTCTCTGACTGACTAATTTCACTTAGCATAATACCCTCCAGTTCCATCCATGTAGTTGCAAATGGCAAGATTTAATTCTTTTTGATTGCCGAGTAATACTCCATTGCATATATATACCACTTCTTCTTTTCATTCATCCATCGATGGACATTTGGGCTCTTTCCATACTTTGGCTATTTCCTTTTTCTCTTTCATCAGTATTTAGTCACATAAATACGCCTAGATACAAGAGAGTCTGAAAAATGTAATCTTTAGCTAGTGGGTCATGTGCCCTGACCAGGTAAAACTCTATTGACATGAAAATGGGGAAAAAAGAATATTACAACACTACTAGCTATCTATCACAATTGTTCTTTTCCTTATAAATTAAAATGTCCATTTAAGTCCTTAGATAAACTAGGTTTTTTTTCTCCTGGACTTTATTCTCTTCCACTAATCATTGTTCTCTTGCTATGCTAACACCATTCTCTCTCCTTTTATAATAAGAGTTTTATAGTAAGAGTTAACCTTTAATGAGATTTCTCTGCCTCTTACTTTAACTCTTCTTAACTCTTCCATACAAATTTTATATTCATTATAAATATGAACCATCAATATTTAAATTAAATTGTGTTAATTATATTTACTAATTTTAGTGTATCTTCCCATTATTAAATCAATTTGTTCAGTGGTTATAACAAGTTTGCTTAATGAAAGTTCTGCTGACGTTTTCTAAACCTAAATATAATGTGAGGTTTGTTTATTTGCAACAACCATACTTGACTCATATCTTCTTCATGCTTATGTACTTAACTTCATTAATATATCACTCAGTCTTTTTCTATCAAAGTCCACAATATTATTTGTACTTTCCTTTGGTTTATACTTGCCTTATCTAGATTTACGTGGAATTCAAGAATTATAGCAAGAAATGTTTCAGTGGGGAGGCACTCTATATTTTTATTATTGAATTTTGGGATTAATTCTTCATGAAAATAAGTGAGACCTTTTAATCTATAAACTTAAGCTTTTTCTTTGATCAAGAAACTAGCTCCATTACTTGTATGATTATAAATTCTGTATCTATTTCTACTTGTGAAACTCTTCTTATTTCCAAATAGCTATCCTGGATCTGTCCTCCAGGCATCTCATATTTTCATTAATTATTTTCAACTCGATGTGGTGAGATACTTCTTCTGCCGGGTTTTTCCTACCATCAAATTGGTTCAGCAGTGAATACATTATCTTTCAGAAAAATAATTTTTAATTTTTAAATTAAAAAATCACACTATTTGGTTCATAAGTATTTTTGGTTTTTATGGAAGTAGTTAGGACTCTTCATAAATATCCCAGTATGCTTCTTTTTCTAAGCACATGATAGAGTTACACTTTCCTAACCTTATAATGCACCAATGTGAGTTTCTTTGGCTAATAATATGTAAGCAGCAGTAATATGTGACAAATTGGGCAGAACTTTAAGAGCTTATGTGCAATTTTCCATGTTCCTTTCCCCTGGCCTTAATAATCACTGAGGAGCTTGCCCTTCCTGATTTTTGTACTAAGGCAGCAATGGAACTAGGAGTGAGATAGACCTAGAGAAGTTCACTGAAGTTGTTAGTTTTTCAAGGTCTCTTTTTACCTTTCCACTGGTCAATCCCCAGCAATTAAGAGCTGAACACATAATAAGTATTTTAGAGTTGTGTGTGTTTCAAAAAGAACAAATTGAAGAGGGGGAGAGAAAAAAGTAGATTTCATAGTCTACAGAGTGAGTGTGAGAGAATGCAAGATATACAACTGGATCTGTTAGCACCCAGAACAATGAATTTGAGAAGCATTAAGGGTGAATGGGGGTCTTGCCCCCTAATAGCAGCATACTTTGTTCTGCCTTTTATTCTCGATAAACTAAATGTATTAAAAATGTTCTCTAAGATTGTACCAGATTAAGTTCTTTAAAAAAAGCTAAGTATATTCTTGTCAACAATTCTGGCATGGGTCATTCCATCCTCCTTCTTTCTTGCTACAGTCTAAGCAGCCCCAGAAGTTTATCACTGCTAAAGTATCCCCTAATAAGGGAACAACCAAAGAATAATGCTCTATTGCCCTTAATTAGGACCTTTTAAAAAGCTGGGATAGTTCCTTTACAACAAGCAGAAAGAAAAGAATCAAGTTTACTTGACTGCTATAGCATGTCATCTTTAAAGTCTGATCCTATATAAGCAGACAATTATGTTTTGTAGAATAAACCTATTATTCAATCTTTAGGAATTCCTGGGCAGATGATTAAACCTACTCCTTTACCATTAAGGTCAGACAAAATTGCTACAAAGTTTGGCTTCCAAAGTCCCAGCTCTTTCAGTTCCCAGCTGTTTTTCTGAGAAGACTTCCTAGGAAAATTGAATCAAGACTAATTATAATATCAGTCTACATATGGTTCCAGAAAGATAATATTGATTTCCTCTTTATTCACCTCCAGGGATATTTTTATTTTTTTTAAATATTTGACATACAGAGATCATCTTAAAGTCCCCCTTCCTCTAGATAATTAGGACTGATCAACCTGCAGTCATCCCTAGGATTTCCACAAATGATTCCAAGATGTAATCTCCACTTTTTTAGACTCTATTCTTTACTCTTTTAAAGACTGTCTCAGTGATTTCAAGGTGATTTTTCCACCTTGGACTTTGTGATAAAGTAGCTGACATTTTTTTCACCAATAGGAGCAAATACTCGGTTAACCTCTGAAAGAGGTTGAGATATTACAAAAATTTTATCTACAGCACTTTTGGCATAGATATCCTTCACAATAATAATTTTTTTTTTAATTTTTTTTTTCAACGTTTATTTATTTTTGGGACAGAGAGAAACAGAGCATGAACGGGGGAGGGGCAGAGAGAGAGGGAGACACAGAATCGGAAACAGGCTCCAGGCTCTGAGCCATCAGCCCAGAGCCCGACGCGGGGCTCGAACTCACGGACCGCGAGATCGTGACCTGGCTGAAGTCGGACGCTTAACCGACTGCGCCACCCAGGCGCCCCCACAATAATAATTTTAATGGAATTATTTTTCTTTATCTCTCCAGTACCAATTTCACCTTCCTTCCAGCAATAATACCGTGATTTTCTATTAAAGAATTATTCCTCTTCAGCTCCCAACCAATGTGGCTTAACTTGAGTTGATTCTACTCTTGGGGGCTAGTTGGTCTAAGTCAGTTAATTCATCTCACTCTCTGGCTAAAATCAGTACATCAGGGATAGATATAAACAAAGTAAATAAGAATTTTTCTGGGGCTTTGGTGAGAGAGCAGGTTTCTTTTTTCCAATGGATTTTTTGTTGTGAAGTATGAAGCTCAGGGATTCTACTATAGATATCCTTACCAACAGAAGAGGATGAAGGCAACACAAAGAAGAGCTGAAAGACAAATGCTATTGACATTATTCTGGGAAGCAACAAAGAAAGAACATACTCCTTTGGTGTCTTCATGAAGCAAGTTCCACACTAGCCCAGGTAATTTTGTGAGAAGGAAAAAAGTTCTCCTTTGTCCAAGACACTCATATTAAGCCTGTGGTACATACAGACAATTCTATATCCAGACTAATTCATATCTAAAAATATAAGCATGACACAAGCAGTTAAATATGCTTAACGTTGAATTGGTGCCTATTATTTGACCTCCGCAGTGGAGCTTTGACTTCAAAATATCTAGTGAGAGAAGAAAGACAGAATATAACTTGATAGTGTTGTTTATCATTTTTAGTGTTTTACAATTATGAAATCACTTAATATTGCATATTTAAATAAACAAGGCGTGTGGTTGATTTTGACAGAATACTCTAAATAACTATAGTGTTGTTATTATTGTTACTCTCTTCAATGAATGATGAAACTTTATGTGGAGCATAAGCAAATTTGTTTACTATTAATAACTTTTTTCTGTATAATTAACATAATAGTGCTCTATCCTATAAATATGGCCTTAAAGTCACTAATTACTCATGAAAACTACTTGTCAACAGGGGTTTTAAAATTCATTGGTACTTTAATGAGATTCATTGAGCCTAGAATTTTAATGAAAAAGCTGTTAATGTGGTACCAATATTCAGGTTTATTGATTTTTGGCTTATATTAGGATAAACACAGATAATGTGTCAATAATTCAATATTTTGGATATGCTGGATAATAGAATGAAGATTCCCACTCAGTTTATAATACATTGGTTTGGGCACATACACTGACAGAGGAGTCCAAGACAAAGCCTGGACTTTGGTGCTTGGAGCATGCATGGAACTTTCTTGGGTCTTTATTCCTCTGTGGTAGTAAGGACAGTCCTTCTTTTTCTCTCATCCACATTTTTCAATCCCAGATGTTCTTACTGTCATTTCTCTAGGAACCCTCTCTAGCCCCTATCACTTCTGGCAGGCTCTCTCACCTCAAAATTTATAGTACATGCTGTCTGTACTATCCATATCAAATGTGTGAAACCAGAAGCCAACTGTAATATGAAATAGTATTGTTGAACTATTTTATGCATTTATGACTTTCTGCCAACATATTTTAAGCATTTAAAGTATAATGGGCACATTTCCTGAGTATAAAATATATTAGCAATGTACCTTTATTTATTTGATATCATATTGAACATTTCTGAGTACAAAATACTCCATAAATGTTTTATTGAAATGAATTGGTAATCATTTCTATTCTCTTCACTGCATAATAATGAATTACTGACAATGTAAGATTGAACTACATGTGACTGAACTACCTATTAATGATTTAATCCACTCCAAAAGTGTCCTCAATGCCTTTTTAAACAAGTAAATAGAAATGGGTTCTTTATACTTTGTGTTGTATGTATGTATATATAAAAGAATCTAGAACTAGGTTGAGAGATTTACATAGAATTGTAAGGCAAGAACTAAGGTAGTGATTTTCTTTAACAAAGAATTTAAAATAAAATAATATTTGAGGAACAAAGTTCCAGTGCAAGATAAGTACATTCTATAAATGCAACTTATAAAACCTGGACAGAATGTATGGAGCATCTATTTGATGCCTCTGAAAAGAAACATGAGCATATAAATAAAGACCATAATTTGAAGCATCACTAAATAAGTTTTCCATTTTTCCCCTACAATATCCCCCAATCTCATCTCAATGTAGTCCAAAACAAGTGGGCACTGGGGTGCAGGTAGAGAAACCTCAAGAAGAAACTATCTACCTCTAACTGAAGAAGTGGACAAGGAAACTCCTAAACTACAGAATGTGGAAATGGTTTTTTGTTCTTTTCTCTAGTCTCTCCATCCTTAACCCACAAACAATCCTATGGTGAGGTAGTGGAAACTGGACCCCACAGAAACCTAACTTCTAAACTTCTAAAGAGGGGAAGCCTCCTTTCTGATAGGGGAGCTGTAATCCCATGAGGGTACGTCACATTACCCATTGTTTTTCTCTGTTCTCCAGATGTGGGTGCAGGCCTGGAGGCATATGTCGAAGTGTGATCAGGAAAGCACCATTTTACTGGCTATATGACTTAGAAAGAGAATCCCAGAAAACTGGTTAGTACTGAAGGGATTGCAGAGAGAGAAGCTCAGAAAAACAAGCCCTTAAAGTTTTTGGGAACTCCATGGGCTCACCCTCAAACGGCATGAGTATAGAGCTGATCACCCTTCCAAAGAATTTGAGAAGTAAACTAACTTAGAGACTGCCACCCTGGTCCCTGAACACTGGGTGGTGCACACATGGTTTATTTTGAATAGCACTGAACAGGCTTTGAAAACTAAACTCACATTAGAACCACAGACATAGAAGGTGTGCTGGAACTTGTGCCCTGAACCTAAATAGGATAATTGTCTCCAAAACAAAATTATCAACATGTCCTACAGGACTTACAAGATTTGGAATTTTATAATATAATATTTAAAATGTCCAGATAGCAATCCAAAATCTCAACTCACATAGAAAAAGACAATCAACTGATATCAAGGTAAAGATGACAAGATGTTGGACTTACATGACAAAGACTCTGATGTAATTATTATAAAAAGACTTCAATAGGCAAGTGTAAACATCTTGAAGTAAATAGAAAACTGTAAAGAAACACCAAAGAAATAGACAAAAAGAACAAAGAGAAATTATATAACTGAAATATACATAATAGAATGAAAAAAAAAAGAAACTTCACTGGATAGACTTAAAATTAAATGGAGATTACAGAAGAAAAGATTCCATGGAATCTGATGGAATCTGATGAAAGATCCATAGAAAGTGTCAAATCTGAACACAAGCAAGAAAATAGATTAAAAATCAATAAATACAGCCTCAAGGGCCTGTAGGACAATAGCAAAAGGTCTAATATTTGTGTTTTCCAAGTCCTAGAAAGAGAAGAGGAAAAACGTGGTACTTCCAAAATTTTTGAAGAAATAAGGATTGAAAATGTCTCAAATTAGGTGAAAGACTTTAGATATAGATAAGAATCTAATCAAAGCCCAAACAGTATTAACTCAGATATCCATGCAAAAACATACCATAATCAAATATTTGAAAACTAAAAACAAAAAGAAAAATCTTTGTAGCAGTCAAAGAAAATGAGGCACCACTTTTCAAGGTAAGAACAATTCAAATGGCTTCAGATTTCTCATCAGAAAACAAAAACCAAAAAGAAGAAGGCTTTTAATATGCTTACAAAAAAGAATTCTCAACCCATTATTCTATAGCAAGTGAAAATATCTATTAGGAATGAAGCTGAAAGTCATTCTCAGATAAAGTTAAGTAAGAGAATTTACAACCAACATACCTACTCTAGAAGAATTGTTAATTGAAGTTTTTCAGTCAAAGAGAAATATAACTAGAAGTAAGTAAACTTGAAAAATCAGGAATAAAGATAAGTAACAGAAAAAGTAAATATCTGAGCAAATATAATACATTATTCTTCTCTAGGCTCTTTAAAATATGTTTGATGGTCCAAAGTAAAAATTATAACACTGAGGTGAGTTTCAATGTATGTATATATAATATATGAAATGACTAGTGCATAAAGAGGGAGGTAATTAAAGAGGCCTAGACAGTAGTAAAATCTACATTAGACTTGCAGTGGTAAATAAATAGACTTGTCAAATGTTAATATGTGTATTTTAAACCCTATAGCAAGCATTTAAAAAATATTATTATCTAGTCAAAAATACATGGAAAAACTAAAAAATGCTTAAATAGCCCACAGGAAGGCAGGAAGGAGAACCAAAGAAACAAACAGTACTACCAAAACAAAAACAATAAAACAAACAAATAAACATAGGAAAAAATGGTGGATCTAAAACCAACATCAAAATATCAAAATTACATTAAATGAGAATGTCCAAAGATACCAATTAAAAGACAGATACTGTCCAAATGTATATGTTTTTACTCAAGTCACTAATATTTATATTTTTAAAAATGTATATGACTGTATATGTATATGTGTGTGTGTATAAAACTATGACCCAGGGTCTTTTCATGGTAATATAGGATGAAAAAGTACATGGTCATATGTATTTATGCAGTAAGACTAACTGAAAAATTCAATATACATTTATGACTTAAAAAAATATCTCTCAGCAAACAAGGAATAGAAACAACTTCCTCAATCTTATAAAAAGCACCTACAAAAACTATAATAAATGTCATACTTAATGGTGAAAGACTGTATGTTTTTCCATGATTGGTAATAGGACAAGGACATCCACTTTCACCACTGTTGTTTAATACTGTGTTTGAAGTTCTGGTCAGTACAATAAATCAAGAAAAATAAATTAAAAGGATACACATGAGAAATAAGGAAACAAACTGGTACCTATTTATTTATGGCATGATCATGTAAAAGGCTGAAAGAATCTACAGCAAAACTTCTAGAATAATAAGTGAGTTAAGGGGCATCTGAGTGTCTCAGTCAATTAAGCATCCAACTTCAGCTCATGTCATGATCTCTCAGTTCATGAGTTCGAGCCTCACGTTGGGCTCTGTGCTAACAGCTTAGAGCCTGGAGCCTGTTTTGGATTATGTGTCTCCCTCTCTCTCTGCCCCTCTCCCACTCGTGCCTTGTCTCTCGCTCTCTCTGTGTGTCTCTCAAAATTGAATAAACATTAAAAAAATTTTTTTAAATAAGTGAGTTAAGCAACTTTGCAGGATATAAGTCAACACAAAATCAATCATATTTTCAATGTACAACTGGAAGCCAAAATTAAAAAAAAAAAGATTGTATTTATAATAGCTCCAAAAAATGTTTATGTGTAAATCAAACAAAATATGCACAAGATTATGTAATAAAATATACAAAATGCTAAAGAAAGACACAAAAGAAGATGTAAATAAATGCAGAGACATACCATTTTTATGAATTGGAAAATTCATAGTAAAGATGTCAAATCTCTCAAATGAATTTAATAGATTTAATGCAAATTCAAACAAAATCTCATATAATCATTTGGTAGATATGGACAACCTGATCTTAAATATATTTGGAAAATACAAGGAAATAGAATAGCTACAATAATTTTGAAAAAGAAAATTAAAATTGAAGAAATCATACAACTACACTTTTAAGACTTACTATTAGGTTTCCATAAACAAGATGCTGGCAAAAAGATGTAAACATAGACCAAGAGAATGCTTCACACAAATATGGCAAATAATTTTTCACAAATGTGAAAAAGTAACTCTGTGTATAAAGAATAGTCGTTTCAACCAATGGTGCTGGAACAACCATATGCAAAAAAAAGTAAACACTGACTTAAACTTCACAAAAAATATTACATGCAAAATTAACACAAAATAGTTCATAACTCTAAATATAAAAGGTAAAAACTTTTAAAAGAAAACATGGGAGAAAATCCTCATGACCTAAGATTAGCCAATGAGTTTTTAGACATGATGCTTAAAAGAAAAAAAAAAAATGGCAAACTCGACTGTATGAAAATTGATAGGCATTGTTAAGCAAATAAAAAAGACAAGCTACAGACTGGGAAAATACTGCAAGTCACATAACCAATGAAGGACTTTATATTTAAATAGAAAAACTCTCAAACTCAAAAGATGACAAAATGGTTAGAAAATGGGTTAAAAAAAAAAAAAAAACTTGAACAGACCCTTCAACCAGAAAGAATATAAGGATAACAAACAAGAGCATGAAAAGGTGTTCAATATCATTGGCTATTAGGGAATGAACATTAAAGCCATGATAAGATAACGTTACATACTATTAGAATGGCTAAAATAAAAACACTGGTAATACCAACCTCTGGCAAGGATGCAAAGAAACTAGACCTCTCTTACCTTGCTCATGAGAATGCAAAGTGGTACAGCCACTGAAAACATTTCATGATTTCTTACAAAAGTAAACATATACTTATGAGATGACCCAGCAATGCCACTCCTAGGTACATTTATAGCACTACAGTCATAATTTCCAAAACCTTGAAATAACCCAGTCTCAAAATGTTACATACCTTAAAACTCCATTTTTATTACACTCTTGAAAAGACAAGACCGTAATGATGGAAAACAGATTAGCAGTTGTCAGGGTTTTGAGGCGGTGGAAGCACACATCACAAAAAGATACACAAGGGAGTTTTGTGGGGGTAATAAAACTGTTCATATTGTGATAGCAGTGGTAGTGATTACACAAGTTAATGCACGTGCTAAAACTAATAGAACCAAAAGAGCAAAAAAATCCATTTTACTGTATGACTTAAAAATTAAATACTTGTAAAACAAATGATAGAAAATGCTAATATGAAAGAAAAAGACAAAAATAGTTTGGTGATCACAAAATCATTATTCTGTTTGCCATAATGATTTTATATATATATGTGTGTATATATACATATATAAATATATATTTTATATTTATATGTATATATACATATATACATATATACATATATACATATATATATACACATACATATATATATATATTTTTTTTTAAGTTGTATTTCTTTATTTTGAGGGGTGGGGGATGCACGGAGAGAGAGGGAGAGAGATAATCCCAAGCAGGCTCCGTGCTGTCAGCGCAGAGTTGGACTCAGGGCTCAAAATCATGAACTGTGAGATCATGCCCTGAGCCAAAATCAAGAGTCAGATGCCATATCGACTGAGCCACTCAGACACCCCTGATTTTATATTTCTAATCCACACTTCTCTGATAGCAAAATAAGACCATGTATTCTGCTTCCTATGAATCTTGAATACAAATTTTTTTGTGCCTGGTAGATGCCCCAAAATACGATGCCTGACTGATGGCTATCGGTTCACATATTGTACACCATTTAAACACTGTGGGGCAGGGGAGGAATTTCTGTATGGGGATTTTTGCCAGCTTCTATGGCTTTTGAATTATGAGGTACAAAGTACTCACATGTCTTTTTCTATAAATCTGATAATAAATTTCTCTCTCATCTGAGTTGCACATAGCAACAAGAACATAAATGTAATACACTTTGACACAAGAGGAGGGGGTGGGGACAGAGTGGAGAATTACTCATTTCCTATTTTCCTTTTTTATATGGGTAGGAGAATTAACTGTTGTCCTGGGTAAGTTCCAGCTCAGGTAATTACTTTCTCTGAAAAATTCCCACTGTAGTTTTAATTGAACAATTTATTTTTTACTTCCTGTCTTAAATCATATGCCTATGCCTATTTTCAACTGCTACAGAAATACATCTACTTGGAGGTAAAATTCCAGAGACTGTGGATGTAGCCATTTTCACACAAAAAGCTGTATACTTTTTAAAAACGCATTTTATTCTCTTTCTGGATGAAAAAGAGGAGAGTAAGTTTAAAGTAAGAAGTTCTCTCTCCTCTCTTCAATGAAAAGATAGATGATTGAATGAGACTATGCTGGAGTCTTCCTCGTGCACAAAAAAGCAGTAAGGCAGTGGACTTATTAACATCAAATATTTTTGCAATATCTGAGAAAACACAAGCTTCCATTTTTCATTCCCAGTGTCAAACAGCTGTCCACAGTAGTAGAATCACTGTCTGGCCACACCCATTTAAAAATTTTCAGAAAGGGTTTTTCAGAAAGCCATTTTTTTTTCCTGGGCATCAGAAAGTAATGCTGAAATTTAAATGTCAAACCTAAATGATTATAAGGTGTTTTAATAAAGGAATGAGGCATTATTATTATTATAACTACATATGAAAGACCTTTTTTTTGAAGATGGATTAGGACAGCAAATCCCAAACTTAACTGAAAAGAATTAATTGAGGTATTTGCTTAAAATACAGATTTCCAGGCCTCCCTTGGAAATCAAACAAGTTGTTGTATAAAATAATTTGACCTTACAAACCCCCCATCATCCTTCCCAGTCCCAAATCTTCATGTCAGTTGCCCATCTGCCAGCCTAAAGAAGGCTCTCTCATCTCAAGATTGGCCACACAGTGGAATCACCTGACAAGACTTAAAAATATACTGATGCCTAACCCTACCACAAATGATTCTGACTTGATAACTCTGAGAAAAGAAGTAGGCATTGGTATTTTTAAAGTTCCACAGCTGATTCTAATGTGCAACCAAAGCTGAACAACCACTGAATAACAACGGTTCCAGAATAATCTTAAAAAAAAAAAAAAAGTGATGATAATTTTACCCTGATTTTCTGACCACATTAGAGCAATACACTGGGTTCTGCAGATATGCAACGACAAAGTAGAAAGCACACACAAACTCTACAATGACAGAGATCTAGATTTAAATTCCAGATCCACCATTTTTAACATGATCTATTGCCACTGAAAAGACAACTTAAGTAAGCCTCAGTTTTCTAGTTATGTAATGGGGAAAATAGTGCCTATGACTCAAACAGATTAACCGATTTGCCTACCATGTTCACTTCTCTTCTGGCTTAGCCAGCGCTTTCCATAGGCACAGGAAGTGATTGTTCTATGAATAGGGTGACCCTCTCCATCTTCCCAAGAAGAGTTCTGTTTATGCTTATTAATTAATTATTAATCACACTAGGTTTATTCTCAAAAGTGTTCCATACTGGAATAATAACTAAGTATTCATCTTTCCTATATGCCACATTTTTCACTCATCAGTTACAACTGACTGCCCGGAGGTAAAAAGCTGACCCATAGGGTGACCCACTGGGTCAGTAAGATTCTTTATATAACTTTATCTGGCCAACAGACACATGAAAAGATGCTCATCATCATTTATCATCAAGGAAATACAAATCAAAGCTACAGTGAGATACCACCTCACACCTGTCAGAATGGCTAAAAATTAACAACACAAGAAACAACATGTGCTGGTAAGGATGTAGAGAAAATAGAACATTCACTCACTATCAGTGGGAGTGCAAACTGGTACAGCCACTGTAAAACAGTATGGAGTGTCCTCAAAAAGTTAAAAATAGAACTACCTTACCATCTAGCAATCACACTACTGGGTATTTACCTAAAGAATACAAGACTATTAATTCAAAGGGATACATGCACCCCTATATTTATAGCAGATTATTTACAATAGCCAAGATATGGAAGCAGCCCAAGTGTCCATTGAGTATTGAATGAAGAATGGATAAATGGGGATAAATATGAATGGAATATTATTCAGCCATAAAAAAGAGTGAAATCTTGACATCTGCAACAACATGGATGGATCTAGAGAGTATAATGCTAAGTGAGGTAAGTCAAAGAAAAATACCATGATTTCACTCATATGTGGAATTTAAGAAGCAAAACAAACAAATAAGGGGAAAAAAATAAGAGACAAAGAAAGAAGGAGAGAGACAGAGAGAGAAAGCAAGCAACAGATTCTTCATTATAGAGAACAATCTGATGGTTACCAGAGAGGAAGGGCAAAGAGGGAGGGGGGTTAAACAGGTGATGGAGATTAAGGAGTGCACTTGTTGTGATGAGCATCAGGGTGATGTATGAAAGTGTTGAACTACTGTATTGTACACCTGAAACTAATATAACTTTATATTAACTAACTGGAATTAAAATAAAAACAATAAAAAAGAAAAGATAGGATATATAAGTTGTATAAGTTATCTATGCTTCATAGGAAATTGCCCCAAAACTTAGTGGCTTAAAACATATATTATTTCATAGTTTTTGCAGGTCAGGAATCCAGGGGTGATCCCTCTGCTTCAGGGTCCATCACTGCTATTAGGTTCTTCAGTCCTAGTGAGCAGGAAGTAGCAACTACTCTAGACTTACTGGCAAGGCATCTACATGTCACAAGATAGGAAATAAATCCAACTAAAATTTAGGGACCTTCCACCTCAGTGAAAATTTTTAGGATTCAGTGTTATGGGTCATGTTGAAAGAGTGAAGACAGAGTGGGGAAAAAAATGCAAGCCGTAAGGGAACAGTAAATCTCATTTGTGTATTTTTAGGGTAAACCAGTTAGCTGCCAGCTAATAAAAAAGGTCATTTAGGGCATTATATCAGTGAGTAGGTCAACTAGTTGTATCAAAGAAGACAATTTCAATTCTCCAGAAAATACTGATAGTTTATGAAATAAATGTAATGCTGTACCAGGCCTTTTACTAACATCTCCTCCTGAGGTCACTCTTCTCCTTACCACTTTTCAGAAGTTCCTGCAGAATTTCAGAGAGTCCATGCCATGAAACACCCCCCAACTTCTTTTACTTTTAATTTCCGTAAGCTAATTTAGATGGATTTTTGTTCCTGGGACTAAAAGTCTTCACCAAAACAATTTAACTGAGTTATTGCAAAAAATAAATGAAATAGTATAGATAAATTGTGTGGAACTTAATTGAGACCCATAAATAGAAACTGTGCTAAGCTAAGCCATGATGAGTACATTTATGAAAGGGACTAAACTAACTGAAGCATATGTGGAAGCAAGTGAATAGGTGGTTAAACTGTCTCAAGACCGTGTCTCCTGAGGAATGGCTAAAGAAACCAGAGCATTTACCCAGTACAAGAGTATCCTCAGAAGACATATAGCAATGTTTTCCAAATGCTGAAATCCTATCACATACAAGATGACTCCAAAGACATAAAAGCAGGAAGCTGTGAGGAATTAAAAGAGGATGGATGGAAGTGCTTTAAGGGGCAGGAACTTTTCATATATAATTTCATATATGACCAAAACAATTCTTAATATTCTGGAGAATCTTAACTGTGATAAATTTGCAGCATGAGTTCAGGACTCAATCACTTTGCAAAATTAAAGAGAAAAAAAAAAGCTGATCAGACGAACCAGCAGGACCTACAAGGAAGCCCCTATAAAACTAGCTTTAGAAAAAAAAAAAAAAAGAATTACTGAGGGAGTATTAAACCTCAACGTCTTAATAATTCCTTCATCCCTTGCCACCACCACCCCACCATCAATAAGAATAGCTTTATATTTAGCCTTGTCAATAACCCTTGCTTTATACCTGGGGCTTGAAATCTCACAATACCATCTATTAAGGTTGTGCTTATGACCTGTTTCCTTAACCATAAGTAATCTTACTACTCAATAACTGACACTGCCCCTCCTCCAACTGCCTTTGAAAATTATTATCCATTTGACAGATATGTTCTGAAAGGCTCCTTAGGAACCAGGCACTGTGATCTGGCACAGAGGATACAACAAGGAAGTGTTCTCCTTTACAGAGTTTATATTCTAGAGAGGTTATGAGAGATGATATAGATATATGGTAATATATACAGATACTGTATGTATCTATATGTGTATATATACAGATACACTGTATGTATATACTATGTTTGTGTAAGGAAATTAATAATATTCCTTTTTATTTTTTTAAGTTTATTTATTTTATTTTGAGAGAGAGCATGCACACATGAACAGGGAAGGGGCAGAGAGAGCAGGGGAGTGAGAGAATCCCAAGCAGGCTCTGAGCTGTCAAGCCAGACTCCTACACAGGGCTTGATCTCACTAACCATAAGATCGTGACCTGAGCCGAAATCAAGATTCAGACCTTTAACTGAGCCACCCAGGGACCTCAATAATCTTCCTTTTAGGTCAAGTCACAAGTGGATATCAACTGAGGGCTTTCTCAAAATGCACCCATATATATTTTAATTCAATACATCTGAACAAATAAAAATTGGAAAGCAATTCTGATAGGTATACTGGATTCCAGATCATTGTATCAAAAAAAAGAATTAGGTTAAAAAATAAACTAACAAAGCCTTCTCTTCCACCATCCCATCCCACCTATGGTAAAAAAGTCTTTAGCTGATATGGCTGAATTAAATAATGCACAGGATTTGTTGTTTAATTCATCCTCATTCATAACATAGACTCTCACTTAAAGAACTGTAATGCTTTAAAATATCTTTTAATTGATTATGTGATAATCCAGTTTTCCTAAATCATTCCTAATGTAAGAGCATATTCAATCACAGAGCTACAACTATTATATCTCAAATCAATTTGAACCACCATAATGATGGGTGACATAGTCTTGAATAGTTTTACTGAACAGAATGTTTTTTAGTAGGAAGAGATGTAAGGCCTGTACTAAATTTCTCTTTCTATTCACATTTTCAAGAATAGTGTATGGCTCTGTTTATCTTTCCTGAAAGGTGTAAAATATCTATGCATTGCTTCATTATTGTTACTGTTTCACTAAAAGAAGCTGACAGGTATTTCAACATTCCCCTCTATTTTATGCACTCCAGAATACACAAGCTATTTTCATTCTCAACATCACACTTCTTCTCCTTATAGAATAATGGAACTAAAGTTACTATAGGTCCTAGACTACTTCTATTGTTCTCTTGGGTTGTACTTAATTACCATCCAGTTTATTAACTTATTTTTAGGTCAAAAGTATGCAAAGTGGCATAGCACAATGTACACCAAAACAATTTTTTTTTTGGGGGGGGGGGAGTCTCGGATTTTAAAAGATATTTGGGCGGGGCGGGGTGGGGGCAGGGGGGAGGGTGTCTGGGTAGCTCAGTCCACTAAGCATCTCACTTCGGCTCAGGTCATGATCTCATGGCTCCTGAGTTCTAGCCCCACTTTGGGCTCTATGCTGACAGCTTAGGGCCTGGAGTCCGCTTCATATTCTGTGTCTCCCTCTCTCTCTTCCCCTCCCCTGCTCATGCTCTGTCTGTCTGTCTCTCTCTCTCTCAAAAATAAACAAACATTAAAAAAATAATATTAAAAAATAAAAATAAAATAATAAAAGATATTTAGGGGTCCAAAAAGAAGTAATATTTCTGAACATTAGGAAACAGGATATTATACTGGGAAGAAATGGGCTGTGGAGACTGACCAAACTGGGTTTGAATCCTGGCTCTGTCATCTTCACAGTAGCCTTAGGCTACTGACTATTCCTGTCATCCTTAACTATAAAGTAAGATTTTAACACCAATCATTCAAGGTTGTTGAAATGCTAAGTGATGGTGTATCTTAAGCTCCTAAAATAGTCTGCATAATAACTGTGAATAGGTCTACTAAATGAATGGGCATCTGTATGAAAAACATTTGTCTTTTAGTCAATGCACATATTATAAAAGCCAACTAAATAAAACATTGTATAAGGCACTACAAAACTATTGAGAGGTTTGTAAAACCTAGCAAAAAAAATCTTTTAGTTACTCATCTAGTATTTTGTCTAGTCTCTATCAAAATCTGGAATGACTGATAGAATCACTTCATAGGTTATCTTGTTCCTATTGTTAATGAGATTATAGGTACATGATGAGTCATCCTTTCTGAAGCTGCCATTCAGGTTGCCCTTACATTATTATTTTCCTTCAGCTTTTTTGGTTTTTTTCCTGGTCATTTACTACAAGCGATATACTTCTGAAGGATTAAGAAGGAAAGAAAGAGGAGGAACAGAGAGGAGGGGAAGGGAGGAGAAAAAAGAAAGAAATAAAAACTCTAAGATTTAAACTTCAATTTAAAAGCAAGCTGTATCCTAACCATCTTGATAAATTACTTTTGTTCATGTTTTGATCATAAATGACTAATGGATTATGATTTTAATAGATTTAGAGGAAAAAACTCCTTTCCTTGGCATGTTTTTTTTTCTATGAATTCACTATTGCCTTCTTAACTTATATAAAAAATATATGATCCACCGTATTTATTAAATATTCACGTAAAATATACATATGTACCAAAACGTGAAGCTACTCTGCTACCTCCGTCTACTTCCAATTCTTTCCTACTGTTGACAGGCATTTTCCCCAAACTCTAATATAAATATAAAACATATAAACATGAATACATGGCTCAGTGTGTGAATGATTAGACACTGCCAGCAAGCAGATTTGGATTTAAATTCTGGGTCTTCCTCATCACAGCTGTGTGACCCGTGTGTATTACAAAACATCCCTAACCTCAGTTTCTTCATCTGTGAAATGGGATAATAATAACAACTTCTTACAAAGTCACTGAGGGAATTTAAGTAGATAACTCATTCAAGTTGCATAGCATAATATCTGCAAAAAAATGAACATGCACTAGTCATTGTTCTTTACGTTTTCTTCATATATTTTGTTAATTTTCTTATTTTCTTACAGTGAAATAATGAAATTATCAATATATACTATTTTTTGTTTGTATTTATTTTATTTTTTAGTAGACTAATGTTTTACAGCACTTTTAGGTTCATAAGCAAAACTGAGGGGAATGTACAGAGATTTCCCATATACTCTCTACACCTATGCAGGCATGTTATAACAGGATTCTCACACAGAGAAATGGGACAGCGAGGCTTTTCTGTCCAGGAAGCAACTTTATTTGTCATGCTGGCATGGGCTCAGTGGGTTTGTACCAAAAAAAAAACAAAAAAAAACCAAAAAACAGCCCTGAGCACAGTGGGGTGTAGCCTTTTACGCAATTTCTACTTCTTTGTCTCCTGTATATGTGACATATAGTCTGATTGGACACAGTCCAAGTTACAGGGTCGTGTCAGAACTACACATATGTGTATAGGGGTTGACAGGGCCACCTTGCCTTCCTTTGTTCTGAGGAGGCCTCCACCACATTCCTTAGGGAGGGGCTTTACCACATTCCCCCCTTTGATGCTCAGACCCTCTATTTTGGGTCAAAGAGCATCATCTTGGTTTAGAGGTTTATATTTCCATAACATCATCACATATGTGGCTGTTTTCCTTTCGACCATTGCCTCAATGAGGATAGAGACAGACCATATAACCAGGTGAGTTAGGCAAGGTAGGATTAAGTAAGACAGCTCCCAAAATCAAGACCTATGAGGGCTCTGAAGCCCCCGAGAGTTGAAAACCATCCTCTAAATAACTCTCCAGGGTTCCAACCTTTCCAGGTCTGGACTGGGACATGAGCAACCATTGATCTGTGATCTCCTCTATGACTTTTCCTTTATCATCTATCTGTAGGTAGCAATTACTCAGGTTGAACTTTCCACAAACTCCTCCCTGAAGCATGCAAATAACCTAAGGCCAAGTGGTTTTGATAGACAGCATTGCAAATTTTGGTTTGCTGCTTGGCTAGTAAGTTAAGAGCTCTGGTAGTTTCACTGGTTATAATTTCTACAACTGCTTGCAGTGTGATTATGTGGTTTAGCATATAAATGGGAGTGTGGTAGCCCCAGGACCCATTCTCTGTCCAGGTGGCAGGGACATAATATTGGATTATACACTCAGAAGGCCATCCATCATCCTTCCAATTGCCAACTTGTAGGGCACATCGGAGTCTCCCTGTCCCCAAACACTTGGACTCCCAAATGTTTCCCTCTGGCAAGTGGGAGAAGGAAGAAAGATGGACAAATAGTTCCCAACACACATGACCCTGACTAGCCTGAGGGAAGTACTTTGTAGGCTGTCCTTCCACATATCCAGTATAATCCACCTGGGGACTGCCATTCAATGGATGCGTCAACATTGTCCCAGGCCTCTCAGAGATGAGAGAAGTTAGACAAGGGGTGGGGATCTGGCTCAAGATGATCTGGGGTCCCCCACCATTGGGTTTCCCAGGAGGTTGAGTTATAAAGTCTTTGGCCACTTCCAACAGAGACAGTGAAGTGAACTTCCTTCCCCACCAAGCAAGGTTTGAGGAGGCAAACCCCAGTAGTAGGATTGGGGTATTCTGTTCCATTATAAGGTTCATGGGGATCTAATTCTCTACCTCCCATGGCCATTGATCCTCCATGTTAGTTCCCCCACAAACATAACAAGAAGAGATCTTTAGAGTCTGGGCTATAGTCTCTATTAGAGCTAGAAACAGATTTTTCATCATGATGGAGACAGGAGGAGGACCCTTCTCTATTTCTTCATAAAAGGTGGGTTGTGGCCTTATATGTGACGTAACTCTCTTAAAATACAACACAGTTCCTGGAGCTGTGCCTTGTCCGTCGATACCTAGACCATCTGGTGATCTGTTTCCCATTTTGAGTCTCCCGGGTCAAGGATGTTAAAATTAATAGGGTTACAGGTTCCCAATTGGCAGTTTGACTCAGCCATGCCTTTTTGGAGGAGGGCTACTTTGTCTTTGGTCTGCCAGGTGGCCCAGCTCCAGTAGGGAGAGAGGAAATCGGTATCAGAATTACATCCTGACTAGGTTGAAGACTAGTAGCATAAGTACCTAACATTGGATCTGTACTCTCGTTCCCATGTTAGACTTCCATGTGGCAAACCATATGGCAATGTGTCACCTATGGCTGTACATATATCAAATCTAGACACTGGACGGTTTGGATTGGTAATTTGAGTTTTGTTAATTAGTTGGTCCACACCAGTTGTGCCTGTCTTGGGGTGACTCTGGACCTCTATCCATTCCTCCATTGGGGAGTACTGTAGGTTGCAACAGGTGTATTGACTCTCCCATTGGCAGATAGAATAAGTGGCACAATAGAATATTGTGTAAGCAGGTCCTGGGATCTTTTCCTTGGCATGAAAAGTGGGTATGGTAAGTAAGGTCCAAGCAACTCCTGGCCTGACCTGGTTATGCGAATACATGGGTCACATGATAAGGAATCTAGGTCTACAGAAGGGGTCCAGATTAGAAGCAACCAATACCAACAAAGCATTTTATCCACACCCCTAGCCAGCCAGGGCAGCCCCTGCCAATCCTATGGCAAAAAGTAGAAGAAGAATCACAATAACAGCAAGAAACAAGGGGTGACAGTGCATCATAGTAAGGAAACAGATATAGAAAATAAGACAGTCTATTTGTTCCACCAGACCGTCGATTCCTCAAGCTTCTTCTGTGTGTAGATTAGTCAGATTCCGCAGTGACTAAAGCAGGGCTGCAGTCTCCCATAGCATCTGGAGTTGTAGATTGCATCTTCTGTATGGTCAGCTTGCACAGCGCTGAAAGATCAGGAATGCACTCCCAGTTTCGAGATGCTGGCTTTACTCTGCTGCAGTGAATCCAGGGACCCACTTCGGCTATCTTTTTTTTTTTTTAACGTTTATGTATTTTTGAGACAGAGAGAGACAGAGCATGAACAGGGGAGGGTCAGAGAGAGGGAGACACAGAATCTGAAACAGGCTCCAGGCTCTGAGCTGTCAGCATAGAGCCCGACGTGGGGCTTGAACTCATGGACTGCGAGATCATGACCTGAGCCAAAGTCAGCCACTTAACCGACTGAGCCACCCAGGCGCCCCTCGGCTATCTTTACTGCAGTAGGGGTAGACAAAATGACAGTGAATGGGCCCCTCCAGAGGGTTTTAGGGGTCGGACATTCCATTCCTTCACCCAAACAGCATCTCCTGGTAAAGGGGTAAGCATCTGTGGTCAGACTCACAGGTAATCTCTCCCTAACCCAGTGGTGTAAGGTGGTTAGGGTAGAGCTGAGGGTCCACAGCTTAGGGTTTCCTTAGGGTTAGACTGCCTATCTCATTAGATTCCTCTTTATGCCCTTGATAATGGGGGGAGGGTGCCTATAAAGGATGTCATAAGGGGAGAACCCTGTCTGCTTAGTGGGGCTACACCTGATTCTTAAGAAGGCATTTGGCAACACCTGGTCCCAGTTCAAGTGGGTTTCCTGCACAGTTTACTTAATTGCAGCTTCAGGGGTCAGTTCATTCATTCCACCTTCCCGGGGCTCTGGAGCCGGTATGCTGTGTGTAACTTCCAGGTGATCTTTAGCCCCTTTGCCACCAGCTGCACCACCTGAGCCATGAATGCTGGCCCGTTACCTGATCCCACAGTGACAGGGATCCCAAATCGAGGTATGATTTCTTTTAGAAGGAGTTGGACCACTTCACATGCCTTTTCTGGGAGAGTAGAGAAGCCTTCCACCCAGCCTAAGAAAGTGCACACAAAGACCAACAGATATTTACAGCCTCAGACCCAGGGAAGCTCAGTGAAGGCTACCATCATATTTTCAAAGGGGGCACCCCCAACACTCTGCAACTCTGAGTCCCTGAGGTGTGTTATTCTGGGCATATATTTCACATTGCTCTCATACTGCTTGGGCTATGCTGGAGAGCCGAAAGATGTACAAATGTTGCCCAAGGCTGGCCACCCTGCCTTCAGGCACTTACAGCCACGGCCTTCTTAGTGTCTGAGACTGACAAGTTAACTATGGGACAAAAATTGACAGAGTGTCACATTCAGTGTTGACATTAATGGAGTACAAGGGACGATACTGGCTAACCAAGGCACGGATGGTCAGATGTCAGACAATGCTATGTGACATTAACTATGGGGCAAAAATTGACAGTGACCATTTGACTCAACATAGTCTTGAGAGCTGTCTGGCCAATATGGGTTTCCTGATGGAACTGCTTGACAAAAGCTAGAACCAGGGCCTCAGGAATTGCTACTCAGCCATCTTCAAATTCCCACCATCCACCTGGGAGGTAGCTTCCATTTTCAATCTTAAACCATGTACTCTCATGTTGTGAGTAATTAGGGTCCCATTCTGCCAGTGGACTAACAGTGCAGTGGTTAAAGCTGCTGATTCTGTTCCTTTAGTGACCACAAGCTTTGCTTCTTGGTCTGCTGGTTTCCCCATGCAGCTGTGGTGTCTTTCCTTTGATGTCTCCAACAATGTATGACTACCACTCTTTAGGGGCCCATACAGAATCTAAGAGTTCAAGGATTTCCTTATCATACTTTGTCTTTTCCTCCTGAGTTTATTAGATCCTTCTCTTTATATAAAGCCCCCATGTACATGGAGGGTGGTGAGGCATATCTAGTGTCTGTGTATATATTAACACGTATTCCTGCTACCAGTTGGAGGGCTCGAATTAGCACAATGAGCTCTGTCTTCTGTGCTGAAGCCCCCTTTGGCAGGGGTTTGGCCTCAATTACAGAACTCAGGGTCACCACGGAGTATCCCACAAGGCATTCTCCCTCTTTCACAAAACTGCCGGTAAAATACTCAGGATCAGGCTCCTTGAGGGGCTGGTTCCTCAAGTCTGGTCGGCTGGAGAACACTTCATCCATGACTTCAATGCAGTCATGAGCTGGTTGACCTGACCCAACAGGCAGTAGGGTTGCAGGATTTAGGGTTCGCACTGCTCCTAGGTGAATGCATGGTCCTCACATAAATATTAAAAGAGAAAAGAATACTTCAGACACTAGAATAGTCTTCTCTTGAGATAGACTAGCAAGACAGGCCTAAAGATTTACACAATCTCTGATCTGGTGTGGTATGAGGCCAGTAAGAATCTCAAGGCCCAAACTGTACCCTTAGCTCCTGCCAGGATGCCTGAAATGTAACCATTAGAATTTTTATATTTATGTTCTTTATTAAAATGTCCATGGAAAGGAACACATCATAAGTTATTATCAGCCTACATGTAAGAAAAAATAATTAAAGCTAGTTTAGAGGAAGGCAAGGTAGAGGAAACAGGTTAGGTGTCTAAGAAGACAGAGAATTTCTGGTGTGTGAAGTTATGTGTGTATGTGAGGCAGAGAACGAAAACAATAAATAGGGGAAGTGATTATATCTAAGACTAAAGTACAAATAGTCCAAACAGGCAAAATTTCTCTCTTTCATTTAAGAAAATGACTTATAAGCCCCTCTTATACCTAAGCCCTCAAGAACAGAATTGTAACAGCATCCATCTTCAATGATAACAGAAACAGAAATCTGAGATTTCTAGGGTTGGGTAACCTTGCAAGTATTGCCAAGCACCCCTCTCCCTGATTTACGGCAACATTAGGAATCGAGGTTGTCTCCTTTCTGAAGTACTGCAACATGCTATAAAAGGGCACTCTGAATCACAAGGCATAAAATAGTATGTCAAGGGAGGGATATTCCAAGTCAAAAATAATGGTGATAAATCAAAGCAGTGAATGCAGTATATGGTTTTATTTTGTTAAATAAAGTCTTTGCTACACTTTTTAGTACACTCTGTTGGAAGCTAAAGTCATGACAGTTACACACACTATAGGGGTTTCCCTTTTTAATAAGTATTCTCAAAAATGATACACTATGTGGCACTCCAAAATTAGAGAAGCAAGTGAATATTTTCAAGGGACATATATAACCATATTTTTTCTTTAATAAATTAGCTGGAGTTCATTTTTATTTTTAAAATTAACTATAGTTTACCTGTAAATATATAAAGATGGAAATAGAATGTGTTAATTAATAATGCTTAGTGGACCCTGTTTGTGTGCATGCATATATGTATGTATGTGTTTCAATTTTTAAATTCTCAAAAGTAAATACATAAATTTATTGTAAAAAGTTCAGAGTTCTTTTAGTGAATAAACTAGATATGAACACTAAATTCTGTCCTCAAAGAATATTCTGTAATATCTTGATTAGAATTGAATCAATCTTAAAAGTATTTCCCTGTTAAAAATTTCTTATATTTCAGGACAGTTCAATAGGTTCAGTGACAAGATTAGTGATTTGTGAATATTTGTAAAATTTTTATACTTGAATCCCATCTTTCTGTGTTGCTATATGTTTTACTTTAAATTTATTCTTTTGAGCACTTATAAGTGACCTCAAAGCCTATGACACATAATAATTTACAATTTCTCTTTGGTACAGATTATCATGCCTTAAATCGCAGACCTAAATCAGATATTACTGTGGCTTCATGTTCTCTCAGTGTAACCAACATGTCTGATGTTCATATGTGGAAAATTACCCCTTCCCACCAAATAAACAAGTAGAAGCCAATTTCTAGTACTTGGGAGGGTACTAAAGAGAATGGGAAGAATACTAATTAATTCTTAGTCTTAAGAAGACGTTTGAGATAAACAAAAAATTAGAGTTTTCAATGTTACTACATGTTTCTTATTTTACCACCTGCCCTATTCAAATAAACAAGCAAAAAGTGATTTGCAAAACTGGTTCAGTGTTCCATCAATAATTGTTCATCTATTAATAGAAAAAACTGAAATCAAAAGGGAAAAAGTTATGGTTTTATGGTGCAAAGATGTGCAAAATTAACAATGATTCCTAATGGAAAAGAGATTCACATGAAAAGATTTTAAAATATGTTCATCCTTGAGATTTTTAGACAGCATGAAGAAATCTGGTTGATTTTCTTTCACAAACATCAACATAAGAACATCTATTTTCCTTTATATACAAAAAAGAAGAGTGGTATAATGTTAAGAAAAGATTATGTCCTGAAGAATCAAATAAACTGAAATTCCAATCCAGGCTCACTTTTTATTAGTCATGTGACCTTGAAAAACTACTTAACCTCTTTAAGTTCTAGTTTCCCAATCTATAAATGGGACTTAAGGTTGGTGTGAGTATTAAATGAAGTAGTGTATACAAAGTACATGTATATGGGAAGCATTCAATACATCTTTTTTAAGAAAAGCAAATAGTATCTGATTTAAGTTGTTTTTCCAGTAGAACCAATGACTCCATGTTACTATTTACCAGTAGATATTTATAGCATATCCAAGAGTAGAAGTAGTTTATGGCCACGAGTCAAGTCTAGAGCTTTGCATCTCAATTATTGATTGATAACACTTTTAAATAACTAAACTAACTGGCCAGATAAGCCAGTGTTTACACAGACTAAACACACACACACACACTCACACATTAATTTATAAAATAAGCACGTATTTTACTTCAAATTCCAAAGTCTATTTATTTACTAAAATACAGCAAACCATTTAATCACAATGTTGATCAAAATGCTTAAAATTAATTTTTGCATCTGCTTTCCATGTATATTAAATGGGGCCTCATTAATATTCAAAAACAGTTATAAAATAAAGCCATTATTTCACATATCATTACATTTTTAAATCAGCTTATGGTAATTATTTATGTGGTAACTGCAACTTAGGAAATTAGTAGCAGAGAATAAAATAAAATTCAATAAATCAAATTTTTATCATTCTATTATCACTTTTGATATTAGCTAGTTTTTGATCATCACTCATTACATAAAATATATACTTTTTTTTACCAAACTATAAACTATAAGGAGTATTTTTGGATTAAGATTTTACCCTACAACTTAAACTTTTCAGTATCTTTTTTACTTTGTTTTATTTTTAAGGAATCTATGCATCCACCATAAGGTTTGAACTCACAACCAAGAGATCCAGAGTCACATACTCTACCGACTGAGCCAGACAGATATCCCTCAAGGTCTTTTTTAAACCACCTCTGTTAAACAGAACTTCCTAGTCTCAATGTGCTGATTAGAACAACTTTTCTCCAAGTTATTAGTAAATCACTTGCTTTTCTTTCTACCCTATCTTCATAAAGTTAACATTTATCATCCTTTTAAGAAAATAGATTAAGAAAAAACGTATGCAGATCACTTTTGTATGAACTCTCCATGACACACTTTCGAAAATCAACATGAATCAATAGATAGTAGAGAAGTAGTGAGCACCTGGCATTTGCTACGTGTTAGAACATGTAGCCATTATAAGAAGTAAGTCCAGAGATAAGCTAAAACTATGTTTTATACATCTTAATCTATATTCAGAATACTCTTTTAGTATTAAATAAAAGGAGGTTCTGAACTGAAAATATACCAACTAAGTAAGCTTTTGTTGTATATACTGTAACAGAATATTAAATACACCTCTGCTTGTCAGGTTGAAAACAAAGGTTACTAAAATGAGGAAGGTTTCAATGTCCTCTCTCCAGATGATTCAAGGTGACATAAATTATTGCACAAATACAAAAGCTTCTTTGATCACATTACTACAGTAGAATATTTTGAAACTATTATAGAAATTCACTGGTTTTCCAAAAGACATCATAGACTTTGAAGTTATATTTTAAAGAAATCCCCAATTACCATTTGCCAATATGACCTTACTATTGAACACATTATTAATATTTAATTTGAATCTAATATTTTATGACAGCAATAACAATATACAGTTCAATAAAGCAGATTTATAAGCTAATCATAAACTATTATTTAAAATTAGGAGGGAAGATGGCGGCGTAGGAGGACGCTGGGCTCACCGCGCGTCCTGCTGATCACTTAGATTCCACCTACACCTGCCTAAATAACCCAGAAAACCACCAGAGGATTAGCAGAACGGAGTCGCCGGAGCCAAGCGCAGACGAGAGGCCCACGGAAGAGGGTAGGAAGGGCGGCGAGGCGGTGCGCGCTCCACGGACTGGCGGGAGGGAGCCGGGGCGGAGGGGCGGCTCGCCGGCCAAGCAGAGCCCCCGAGTCTGGCTTGCAAAAAGCGGAGGGGCCTGACGGACTGTGTTCCGACAGCAAGCGCGACTTAGCGGCTGGGAGGTCATAAGTTAACAGCTCTGCTCAGAAAGCGGGAAGGCTGGAGGACAAAGGGAAGGAAAGCTGCTGAGCCCCCGGACGACAGAGCTCAGTTTGGTGGGGAACAAAGGCGCTCGCCAGCGCCATCTTCCCCGCCCATCCCCCAGCCAAAATCCCAAAGAGAACCAGTTCCTGCCAGGGAACTTGCTCGCTCCGCGCAAACACCCAACTCTGCGCTTCTGCGGAGCCAAACCTCCGGCAGCGGATCTGACTCCCTCCTGCTGCCACAGGGCCCCTCCTGAAGTGGATCACCTAAGGAGAAGCAAGCTAAGCCTGCCCCTCCTGCCCCTGTGCACCTTGCCTACCCACCCCAGCTAAGACGCCAGATCCCCAGCATCACAAGCCTGGCAGTGTGCAAGTAGCCCAGACAGGCCACCCCACCCCACAGTGAATCCCGCCCCTAGGAGAGGGGAAGAGAAGGCACGCACCAGTCTGACTGTGGCCCCAGCGGTGGGCTGGGGGCAGACATCAGGTCTGACTGCGGCTCCGCCCACCAACTCCAGTTATACACCACAGCACAGGGGAAGTGCCCTGCAGGTCCTCACCACGCCAGGGACTATCCAAAATGACCAAGCGGAAGAATTCCCCTCAGAAGAATCTCCAGGAAATAACAACAGCTAATGAGCTGATCAAAAAGGATTTAAATAATATAACAGAAAGTGAATTTAGAATAATAGTCATAAAATTAATCGCTGGGCTTGAAAACAGTATAGCTGACAGCAGAGAATCTCTTGCTACAGAGATCAAGGGACTAAGGAACAGTCACGAGGAGCTGAAAAACGCTTTAAACGAAATGCATAACAAAATGGAAACCACCACAGCTCGGATTGAAGAGGCAGAGGAGAGAATAGGTGAACTAGAAGATAAAGTTATGGAAAAAGAGGAAGCTGAGAAAAAGAGAGATAAAAAAATCCAGGAGTATGAGGGGAAAATTAGAGAACTAAGTGATACACTAAAAAGAAATAATATACGCATAATTGGTATCCCAGAGGAGGAAGAGAGAGGGAAAGGTGCTGAAGGGGTACTTGAAGAAATAATAGCTGAGAACTTCCCTGAAGTGGGGAAGGAAAAAGGCATTGAAATCCAAGAGGCACAGAGAACTCCCTTCAGACGTAACTTGAATCGATCTTCTGCACGACATATCATAGTGAAACTGGCAAAATACAAGGATAAAGAGAAAATTCTGAAAGCAGCAAGGGGTAAACGTGCCCTCACATATAAAGGGAGACCTATAAGACTCGTGACTGATCTCTCTTTTGAAACTTGGCAGGCCAGAAAGAGTTGGCACGAGATTTTCAGTTTGCTAGACAGAAAAAATATGCAGCCGAGAATCCTTTATCCAGCAAGCCTGTCATTTAGAATAGAAGGAGAGATAAAGGTCTTCCCAAACAAACAAAAACTGAAGGAATTTGTCACCACTCAACCAGCCCTACAAGAGATCCTAAGGGGGACCCTGTGAGACAAAGTACCAGAGACATCACTACAAGCATAAAACATACAGACATCACAATGACTCTAAACCCATATCTTTCTATAATAACACTGAATGTAAATGGATTAAATGCGCCAACCAAAAGACATAGGGTATCAGAATGGATAAAAAAACAAGACCCATCTATTTGCTGTCTACAAGAGACTCATTTTAGACCTGAGGACACCTTTAGATTGAGAGTGAGGGGATGGACAACTATTTATCATGCTACTGGAAGTCAAAAGAAAGCTTGAGTAGCCATACATCTATCAGACAAACTAGACTTTAAATTAAAGGCTGTAACAAGAGATGAAGAAGGTCATTATATAATAGTGACAGGGTCTATCCATCAGGAAGAGCTAACAATTATAAATGTCTATGCGCCAAATACCGGAGCCCCCAAATATATAAAACAATTATTCACAAACATGACCAACCTTATTGATAAGAATGTGGTAATTGCAGGGGACTTTAACACCCCACTTACAGAAATGGATAGATCATCTAGACACACGGTCAATAAAGAAACAAGGGCCCTGAATGAGACATTGGATCAGATGGACTTGACAGATCTATTTAGAACTCTGCATCCCAAAGCAACAGAATATACTTTCTTCTCGAGTGCACATGGAACATTCTCCAAGATAGATCATATACTGGGTCACAAAACAGCCCTTCATAAGTTTACAAGAATTGAAATCATACCATGCATACTTTCAGACCACAATGCTATGAAGCTTGAAATCAACCACAGAAAAAAGTCTGGAAAACCTCCAAAAGCATGGAGATTAAAGAACACCCTACTAACGAATGAGTGGGTCAACCAAGCAATTAGAGAAGAAATTAAAAAATATATGGAAACAAACGAAAATGAAAATACAACAATCCAAACGCTTTGGGACGCAGCGAAGGCAGTCCTGAGAGGAAAATACATTGCAATCCAGGCCTATCTCAAGAAACAAGAAAAATCCCAAATACAAAATCTAACAGCACACCTAAAGGAAATAGAAGCAGAACAGCAAAGGCAGCCTAAACCCAGCAGAAGAAGAGAAATAATAAAGATCAGAGCAGAAATAAACAATATAGAATCTAAAAAAACTGTAGAGCAGATCAACGAAACCAAGAGTTGGTTTTTTGAAAAAATAAACAAAATTGACAAACCTCTAGCCAGGCTTCTCAAAAAGAAAAGGGAGATGACCCAAATAGATAAAATCATGAATGAAAATGGAATGATTACAACCAATCCCTCAGAGATACAAACAATTATCAGGGAATACTATGAAAAATTATATGCCAACAAATTGGACAACCTGGAAGAAATGGACAAATTCCTGAACACCCACACTCTTCCAAAACTCAATCAGGAGGAAATAGAAAGCTTGAACAGACCCATCACCAGCGAAGAAATTGAATCGGTTATCAAAAATCTCCCAACAAATAAGAGTCCAGGACCAGATGGCTTCCCAGGGGAGTTCTACCAGACGTTTAAAGCAGAGATAATACCTATCCTTCTCAAGCTATTCCAAGAAATAGAAAGGGAAGGAAAACTTCCAGACTCATTCTATGAAGCCAGTATTACTTTGATTCCTAAACCAGACAGAGACCCAGTAAAAAAAGAGAACTACAGGCCAATATCCCTGATGAATA